>NC_092734.1:9489394-9793464 GCF_047496885.1 Scyliorhinus torazame
GACTGATTTCCAGAAAATACTGTTTTTCTTTACACCAATCGGCAACACTTAAAACCTTTACGACTAAGTTAATCCAGTTATCAGGCTGCACATTAGACAGCCTCTAGACAGCGCAGGCTTTCAGCTGTCAGCACAGCTGAGATCCCCTTTCACGGGCAGAGCTCACTGTGTTACAGTATCTTTGTGCGAGCAAGTAACGTTGTAGCTCTTCCCATTGCCATTAGCTGGCAAGGAGGCTCGGGACCAATTACCGGACAGGTGACAGCTCGGCATCAGAACGTGGAAAGAGACTTGTAAAGAAGAGTCTAGCCGCGTTTTATTTTCTTCTCCTGCGTCGCAGGGGAGGTTGATGTGCAACAATTGAGCAGGAACAAAACTGCTCTGAAATGATCATGGCTGAATCAATGACTGAAATGTTAATCCCGAAGCCATGATATTTCTGGAGCTATGTCTGGATAATTGGGCACTTCAATTATTTGCTGTGACTGTTGGTAATTCCTACCCATACTCCGCAATGTAATTCTGCTTTCTAAAAACTTCTCCTCGGCGGGGCATGGGTGACATTAGCAAGCCCAGTTCCTGTGATCTCTGACCCTTGGTACTGAATCATTCCTAATTTATACTGAGAGGAGAAACCTACAGAATAATATGGCCACTGACACTAAGTACACACCATCATTATTCACCCAGGAACAGCTGAAACCGAAACCCTATGGCAAGAACAGTTCAAATTATTTTCCTGAGAAACAAAATTTACTAGCTTGGCTTTGTTAACCAGCTCCCACACATCTTCTACCTTCCTGGTCTCTAATTTAAATGTTACCTATTTCCCTCTGTCTCTGGTACACCCTTGCGAGCCCTTGCTCAGACACTAACACCAGACTCAAAACATTTGGGCGACATGGTGGCACAGTGGTTAGCACAGTTGCTTCACAGCTCCAGGGTCCCAGGTTCGATTCCCACCTTGGGTGACTGTCTGTGCGGAGTCTGCACGTTCTCCCCCGTGTCTGTGTGGGTTTCCTCCGGGTGCTCCGGTTTCCTCCCACAGTCCAGAGACGTGCAGGTTAGGTAGATTGACCGTGCTAAATTGCCCTTAATGTCCGAAAAGGTTAGATGGGGTTACTGGGTTACGGGGATAGGGTGGAGGCGTGGGCTTAGGTCGAGTGATCTTTCCATGGGGGGCTAGGGCAGACTCGTTGTGCCAAATGGCCTCTTTCTGCACTGTAAATTCTATGTCTATGTCTATGAATTTAACCCATAGATCTACAATCTGCCCTAAATGAGACATGGAAGCATTGAACCTTACAGGTTAGAAGAAGGTCAATCAGCCTGACCTACCTGTGCCCGCACTTTGAAGGAATTGTCCAAAATAGACCGGCCCCCTGAAATTTCCTTGTAATCCTGCAAGTTAGGCCCCTTCCAGTCCATGTCGAATTGCTTTGAGAAAGTTCCTGTGGGACGTGATTCCACCAAACTTTCAGATCGCAACTCTCTGTATGAAATCATTTCTCCTCATTTCTCTTTTCATTCTTTAAACAATTATTTTAAATCTACGACCCCTGGTAACCCACTCACTTGAGAAAGGAATCAGTTTCCCCCTTCGCGCTCCATCTAAACCTCTCATAATTTGGAACATCTCTCTTAAATATCCTCTTTGTCCTCTCTACTCTCATGAGAACCATCCCCACTTCTCATCTCTGTTATCAGTCTGGTAAACCTCCTCTGCACCCTCTCCAAAGTCTTTGTTGCCTGTCCCAAAGTGTCGAATGGGTCAATAGACCACAACACATCATATACAAAGCCCAAAATGGATTTGTACCTGTTTTTTTTACAAATTTAGAGTACCCAGTTTTTTTTTCCAATTAAGGGGCAATTTAGCGTGGCCAATCCACCTAGCCTGCACATCTTTGGGTTGTGGGGGCGAAACCCACGCAGACACGGGGAGAATGTGCAAACTCCACACGGACAGTGACCCGGGGCCAGGATCGAATCTGAGTCCTCGGCGCCTTGAGGCAGTGGTGCTAACCACTGCGCCACCGTGCTGCCTCTATGGATATGTACCTGTAATGTGGAAATGGATTGGTGCAACCAAAATTATCTCACATTGGTTAGGCCACAGAGTATTGTGTGCAGGTCTGGAATCCATATTATAGGAGGGATGTGATCGCACTGGAAAGAGTGCAGAGGAGATTTACCAGGATGTTGGCCTGGGCTGGAGAGTTTTAACCAGGAAGAGAGATGAAATGAAAATCGTTTATTGTCACAAGTAGGCTTCAAATGAAGTTACTGTGAAAAGCCCCTAGTCGCCACATTCCGGCGCCTGTTCGGGGAGGCTGTTACGGGAATTGAACCGTGCTGCTGGCCTGCCTTGGTCTGCTTTCAAAGCCAGCGATTTAGCCCTGTGCTAAACAGATTGGACAGACTGGGATGGTTTTCCTTGAAGCAGAGGAGAATGAAGGAGAACATGATTGCGATGTATAAAATTATGAGGGGCAGAGATAAAGTAGACAGGAAGAAACCTTTCCCCCTGGTGGAGGGATCAATGACCAGGGGGAATAGATTTACGGTTAGGGGAAGGAGATTGAGATTTTTTACCCAGAGGGTGGTGGGAGTCTGGAACTCGCTGACTGAAAGGGTGGCGGAGGCAGAGACCCTCAGAACATTGAAGAAGCATTTTGATGTGCACGGGCGATGTCAAAACATACAAGGCAATAGACCAAGTGCTGGAAAATGGGGTTAGAATAGTTATGCGGTTGTTTTTGGCTGGTGCAGACGTGATGGGCCGAATGGTCTTTTCTGTGCTGTATATCTCTGTGACTCTACGCTGGCCACAGAGCTCAGGGGACCAATGGAAGGCAAAGTGAGAGTGGATTCTGGGAGGGCATTATATACCTTTTGCTCCCATCAGTTAATTCAGCTATGCCAGCAGAAGGCACAACCGCAAGGTCTTCAGTATGGAGCAACGCAACAGAGAGGTGGCTCTAGATAAAATATGTGGTGCGACTGAAGGCTACCCACCTACCAGCAGCAGGCAACCAACTGAGGTAGGATTGAAGTCAACTATCCAGAGCCTTCGGGGGATTGATGTCTGCCAAGAGGTGACCTCCCTGTGGCAGACTGAGGCAGTCACCCGCTCCGGGGTGTTTTTGACATCCCCACCTCCCCCATCCCCTACAACGGTGTCCTGGCAGCTGAGGCAAATTCTTTTGAGCTCAAAAGATTATAAAGTACAGAGAGGGTGACCGGAGAAGAGAGGGTGACTAGAGAGGTGGACCCCCACCCCCCCCTGACCATCCCCCCCCCCCCACCCCGGCCCTCTCCCTTGTCTGCAGTGACAGGCCTCCCAGTGGCCTCTGGTTTTGAGAGCCCTGTGACATTATGTAGAATGTCTAGTATATAAAGGGTTAATGTACTATCATAATTGACCACTCGATGGAGCTAGATGCAGAACTATATAAAGTATTGACTCTCAGGCTTCTGGGAGGGGGCTGAAGAGAGTGCAGAGGAGAGATCTAGTGAGTGCACAGTTATCGATAGAGTGTAGAGACTAGTGTTAGTTGGGTGTAGATTGTAGATTATTGTTTACTATAGGAGTAAATGGTTGAGCTTTAATAAGTAGTGTAATAAACTTTAGCTTTGTTATTGAACTTAGCTTCTGTGGTCTTTGTGGGCACTACGACACCCATCCTGATAACAAGCATCACAAAGAAAACCCCAAGCCCGACCACCAGCCCTCATCGGACAGTGACCCCGCCCTCTGGCCGAGCAAAATTGGTGTTGGTTGACTGCTCCTGCCAGAGTGCAGGGTCGCGACCTCCAGTTTTACCTGGTGTTGTGGGTCCCGCCCCAAAATGCAAAGTTCTGCCCCTGGTCTGTGCTGCATTCGCCAACCTTAGTTTCAGCTCAGTGGAGGAAGGCTAATCTTTCGTTCTCGGTTTCCGAGAAATGGGGCAGGGTGGGGGAGAGTAAGTCTTCCGAAAGAAACTCACCGGCGGCAGGTATGAGTTGAAATATTGCAATTTACAGGAACGACAGCAAAAAAAACTTCAGCAATGGTGTAGTCAATGTAAATTGCTCTTGTAATGCGCCTGTGAAGGAAGCAGGATTGAACTGTGATATTTCTATAGTTGTCCAAATGGACTAAATGACAGGATGTGATCCTGAGACATGTCTACACTAATACCTGCTGGTTCTTCACAGAAAGTTTAACAAAATCAGCCAAAGGCAAGGCTTTGCTCTGGTACATAGCAACTGGTTTTGGCTTTGTAACTGTGTGAAGTTAACACAAAAGGAATGCAGCTGTCATCAGGGACTGGGCCTTTCATGCTCTGAAGCTTAAGTGGTCCCTGTTTTTTTCTCCTCCCAAGTGCAATCATCTGCAGGCCTCGCTGTAATTACAGGATGGCAATTTATCTCCACTGTCGCTGGCAGTTCCAGAAGCTCCTTTCAATCTCACTTTGCCCCGCTAAAAGGCTCTACTCCGGGAGAAAGAGACCTGCATAATGTTAAGTAGGCTCCATTCAGAGCAGACCGCATTATCTCTCTCCGCGCCCCCCCCCCCCCCCACCCCCCCCCCCCCCCACCCCCGCCACCTACGCCCCGAGCTGCAATAAAGCCATTTACGATCTCAAAGAAAAAGAAATTTCAGTAATTATCAATTCTGCCGGATCCTTGGAGTGACATCAAGCAGCAATCTCTGGGCCATTCCAATCGACAGTGGGTGCTGAGTTTAAGCTCCGTTACCATTTTCAAATGATGAAAGTATTGTTCTACGGTGTCACGTCAGGCCAGGTGGGTGACATTCAATCCATTTCACCCACCAAGATTGAAAAATATCAAAGGTGAAGTTTGCAGTCCGCAGTTCAAATTTGATCCCTTCCTTGTTCCTTTTCCAGGCCATGATGGGGAGAGGCCGGTGTTGGATTGGGGTGAGGTTCACCCGAGGAAGGAGCTGCACTCCGAAAGCTAGTGATTCGAAACAAACCTGTTGGACTTTTAACCTGGTGTTGTGAGATTTCTTACTGTGCTTACCCTTTTCCAGGTGTCACTGTAGTCACGTATTAAAGGAGAATTATAATAAAGGGAACGTACATTCCTTTAACTCTGCCGACAAAACTACCTCACAGTAATTTTGAGTTTGCCATAGAATCGCTGTGGTGCACAAAGAGGCCATTCGGCCCATCGAGCCTGCAATGACCCTCTGAAAGAGCAGCCAACCCAGGCCCACTCCCCCCGCCCTTTCCCCATAGCCCCACGCATTGACCACGGCCGATCCACCTAACCCACACATCTTTGGACTGTGGGAGGAAACCGGAGTACCCGGAGGAAACCCACGCAGACAAGGGAAGACGGTGCAAACTCCGCACGGTCAGTGACCCAGAGCCGGGATTGAACCTGGGACCTCGGCGCCGTGAGGCAGCAGTGCTAACCACTGCACCACTGTGCCGCCCCTGAGGCAGCAGTGCTAACCATGTTAACTTTGGTTTCCCACATTCAATGGATGGTCACGGAACCGTAGAAAGCTACAGTACAGAGGCAGACCATTTGGCCCATTGTGTGTACTTGTCTCTTTGACGGAGAAACCAGTCTCACTCCTCCATTCAGATAGGCCAAGTGACCCTTGATGCTGTGGTCTAGGCATCGTGTTATCTCGTGCTTGCGTTGGGTTTTTAATGCAGCAAGCATGCCAAAGGCGTTTACAGCATGCTTACGTCAGGCCAAATGTCACTTACGACACACAAAGAGGCCATTTGGTCCATCAAGCCCATGCTGCACTATAGAAGGAAGGAAGGACTTGGACTTATAAAGAACCTTTCACAACCCGGACATTTCCCAAAGCACTTTGCTGAAAAAGGATGTATTTTTGAAGTGCCTTCGCTGTTATAATGTATTAAACTCAGCAGCCAATTTGCACGCAGCAAGCTCCCAGAAGCAGTGGTGTGATAATGACTAATGTGATGCTGGTTATTCAGTCTGTTATTAGTCCCATTATGGAAAAATTTCTCATCAGAGAAGCACAAATTATACGGTGAGTTTAAAAGTTGCATCTTGTACTTCGTGACTGGTACCACTGAGTCTGCTTTGGCAGGCGTACATCGTTCATCGTACAAGTTTAGCCCGTGTTTGCTGAGCAGCTGCTGTTCCCTGTGATTTACATCTCAACAAAGTAAAATGCACATTGTCTCCTCTCAATATTGACACTGCTGCAGGCTGCTCACGTTCCCTGTTAGCTTCAGAAATCTTCCAGTCCAAAGTTCTGCATCGAGTCACAGCCATTAGCATTTATCACGCATTAGGATTGTATGGACAGTTGCCGTCTTTCACTAAATTATTGTGGGCCACTGTCACATTTGAGAAGCGGGACTATGAATTATTCCATTGACCAACAAATCGATCAACCTTATTTTTAATCTTGTATTTTGTACAGTTCTGCAGGTGTATCGAAACGCCTTTAGAAATTGTACTTTGCAAACTGCTTTAACATACTTTGTTCCTTTGTTCTGCACTTTACCTCTCCATTTTCCAATAATTTGAACTCAGCAATGTCAAAATACAAATGCAGTGGCCTTGACTCTGCAGGATTCCATTTTGTCACAATAAGTTATTTCTAAACCTGTGATAACCCTCACGAGGACCCCAGGGCGAAGTCGCTGATTGATACCACAGAGGGCTTCATACAGTTTGAGTTCCCGTTTGAGCGGGCAGAGGCCCCTCTAAGCTGGGCTCAACAACGGGGCCGTAAATACCAACACCCTGACCCAGACCGGCAGATCCTGATAGTCCTGGGGCTGGGACATTTGTTTTGTAGCCCGCAAGGACTGCGGATTTATTGGTGTCGGAGATCAAACCTGCTTTGCCTTTTAACCTGCGTCTCCTGGAATTATTACACTGGCGACGAGGAACAAGTGTGCGATTCCGAGCGGCCTTCTTCAAACTTCAGAAGACAACTTCGGTAAGGAGAAAAAACAAACCCGGAAATGTATTTCTCTGAAAGACTTGAGCCGTATGCTGCAAACTTAGAGGACTGGGGCCAGTGTACCGAGCGCATGCACTATTTCTTTCACGCCAATGGCATTGAAGGGGATGAGAGGCGAAAGGAACCCTCGCAACAGCATGCGGGCACGTGACGTTTAGCATCATCAGAGGCTTAATCGAACCAGCAAACCCCCCCCCCCCCCGACACTAAAATGCTCAACGAGCTTGTGGGCCTGATGAGAAGCCTTTGAACCCAAAGCTGTCCATAATCCTCCAACGCTATCGATTTGACCCAACTGGTGGACCCCGAGGGAATCCATTACGGAATTGTTTGCTAGATTGTGCAAGTTGGCACAGTACTGCGAAATTGGCTCGTCCCTAAAAGGGATGCTGCACGCTAGGCTAGTGTGTAGGATTAACAATATTACAATCCAAAGAATGTTAAAGAGGCCATCGAAAGAGCTTTGTCCCTGTTGGACGCCAAGAACGTGACGCAAGACCGTCAAGGGATACAGATCGCAGTGCCATCAGGTTCGGGGGAGCGTCCACGCCTAGAGAAGCCGGGGTACCCGGGGAAGGCACCCTCATACCTCGCCCACCATCAACCCAACACTCTAACGTTTCAAAAACGGCCGGAATACCCCAGAAGCACCCGGGAAACCTCCCCGGCGGATCGGAAATGTCAGCCGCAGGGCTGCTGTCGGAGCTATCGAAGGGCACGGCCCAGGCAAGGCTGCCACAATCAGCAGCACCCGTGCCACCCAGGCCAGAAGCCGAGCAGGTCTACCAGCCCGCAGAGGATGAAACGATGCCTTCGTCTCTACTCAGGTCGGCCCGATCAGGACAAGGCTGCTTTTCAATGGTCATTCCTCAGAGATGGAGGTGGATACGAGAGCTGCCATCTCCGTCATTGGTGAACAGACATGCAAGCAGCTCTGAACGGGAATTCTGCTGTTAAACCTAAGCGATACCACGGCCAGACAAGCCGCGTATACGGGATAACCTTTGAGGATTATAGGGACCACCACGGGCCCGGAAGCTTCAGGACAAAAGTCACCACGACTCCCACTCAAAGTCATGGAAGGATCAGGACCCACCGCGTGAGTAGGGATTGGCTCCAGAAGATCCGACTGGAAATTTTAAAATTAGGGATTGGTGGATTGTACGAGGTTATTAACAAATATCCCAAAGTATTCCATGAGGGTCTCAGTAAAACAAAAGGAGCGAGGGCCTAGATTTGTGTGGATCCCGATGCCTTACCAAAATATTTCCGGGCTCGGCCAGTCCCATACTCTTTGCTCGTGAAGTTAGAGACGGGAACCGAGCAGTTGGAAAGCCTCGGGATAATACGGCCAGCGGAGTTCGCAGAGTGGGCTGCGGCATCGATCCCCGTCGTCAAGCCTGACAAGTCAGTCTGCCTTTGCGGAGATTATAAACTCACAAAGCCTCATAACTGGATCGCTAACCCGTGCCGTGGACAGGGGATTTGACAGCCAAACTAGCTATTGGTCGAGCCTTCATGAAACTGGAGACGAGCCATGTTTACCTCCAGCCCGAACTAGGTGAAACATCCCCAAAAAAGACGTCACCATTAACGCCATAAGGGCCTGGATGAATACACACTCCTGCCCTGCGGAGGGAGTCTCGTTGGCACGTGCCATCTTTCAGCATGTCATGGAAAATATTCTCCAAGGGCTGCCTGGGGTGGCAGTATATTGTGACAATGTATTAATCACAGGGGACATGCTCCAACCTTGGAGGAGGTCTTGAGACGATTTTTCAACACAGACAACCGCCTGAAGAGAGAGAAATGTGTATTCCAGGCACCTCGAGTACTGGGCAGATAGGAAAGGCCTACACCCCACGGAGGTTATAGTCAAGGCCAGCAATGGTGTGGCGATGAGGGGGGGGTGAAGGTGGTGTGGGGGCGGGGGTGATGTGGGGGTGAGGATGGGGGTGGGAGAGGTGATGGGGTGAGTGTGATGTCGGGGTGAGGGTGATGTGGGGTGAAGGTGGAGGTGAGGGTGGTGGGTGAGGATGGTGTGAGAGTGATGTGAGGGTGGTGTGGGTGAGGGTGATGATGGGGTGAGGGTGGAGGTGCGGGTGAGGGTGGTGTGGGGTGGTGTGGGGGTGAGGGTGATGTGGGGTGAAGGTGAGGGTGGGGGGCGAGGGTGGTGTGGGGGTGGAGGTGACGATGGGGTGAGGGTGGAGGTGAGGGTGGGGGTGGTGTGGGGGTGCTGTGGGGGTGAGGGTGAGGGTGGTGATGGGGTGAGGGTGAGGGTGGGGGTGAGGGTGGTGTGGGGGTGAGGGTGGTGTGCGGGTGTTGTGGGGTGAGGGTGGTGTGGGGGTGAGGGTGGGGATGAGGGTGGTGTGGAGGTGAGGGTGAAGGTGGTGCGGGGGTGAGGGTGGAGGTGAGGGTGGGGGGTGAGGGTGGAGGTGAGGGTGGGGGGTGAGGGTGATGATGGGGTGCGGGTGATGATGGGGTGAGGGTGGAGGTGAGGGTGAGCGTGGTGAGGGAGGTATGGGGTGGTGTGGGGGTGAGGGTGATGTGGGGTGAGGGTGGAGGTGAGTGTCATGTTGGGTGTTCCGATGCACAAATGATCCAACACGACTGTAGATGGTACAACTCTGTTTTATTGTCTTAAACAGTAACAACTACTAACTGCTGGCTGAGGTTCGTACTTCACCAGCTAACCTGTGGACCCAGCCCTATCACTATCTTAGTGAGGCACTCAGCACATGGTGTATGTCTGAGTGGCACGCTGTGAGCTCTGTGCTCTGAGCTGTCTCCTGGTAGAGTGAGCGGGAACTGTGGTGTTCCCTGTTTTATAGTGCGTGTGCTCTCACTGGTGATTGGCTGCGATGTTATGTGTGTGTTGGTTGGTCCAACTACCTGTCCATCAGTGTGTGTGTGATTGCACCATGATATGCTGATGTGGATATCATGACATCCCCCCCTTTCACAAAGGATATGTGCCTACATGCTAATAAATAGAAATGTGTACTGAGGGCGGCTGAGTATGTGTGTGCAATATTTACAACATGTACATGAGGCTAAACTATATACAGAGGAAGGTGTCAGGTGCAACAGAACAACGAGGTTGTACCAATAACAGAACAAATGCAAACGACGAGAGAGAACTTCTGGAACGACAAGAAAGAAACACGTTAACAGTACTGTAAAACAATTCAGTGAGTCCAATGTGCTAACAGGCTCAGAAGTCAAGTCTATCAGGTGGGCGACGAATTCGGGTTGACCGTTAGGGTGGCACACCACTCATCGCCCGGATCAATGCTGTGCTGGCAGCGGCTGGTGGTCCCGACTTGGGGACATCCGGTTCTTGTGGATTACCGCAACGCGGAAGGGTATCACTGGTCTGCATACTGTCAGGATATGACTCAGTGTATGGTGGCTGAATAGCCCGCACGTCCCTGCGAGGCTGGCGGAATACAATTTACAGTGCAGAAGGAGGTCATTCAGCCCATTGAGTCCGCACCGGCTCTTGGAAAGAGCACCCTACCCAAGGTCAACACCTCCACCCTATCCCCATAACCCAGTAACCCCACCCAACACTAAGGGCAATTTTGGACACTAAGGGCAATTTATCATGGCCAATCCACCTAACCTGCACATCTTTGGACTGTGGGAGGAAACCGGAGCACCCGGAGGAAACCCACACACACACGGGGAGGATGTGCAGACTCCGCACAGACAGTGACCCAAGCCGGAAGCGAACCTGGGACCCTGGAGCTGTGAAGCAATTGTGCTCTCCACAAATGCTACCGTGCTGCCCCGAATTGTTGAGAGTTGGCAGGTTGGGCTGCTCGACAGCAGGCAGCGTAGTGGCCCATCCTGCACAGCGGAGGCATTGTTGCACTTTGGCCGGACATTGCCGCTTTAAGTGGGCAGAGCCACAATTGCCGCACGTCGTGACGTCATGGCGTTTGTTGCGCCACCGCGCATGCGTGGTGCGGTCTTGCGTAGAGCGTGGCTGCGCATCGCGTCCCTCTGTGTCAACGTCCCCTCTTTTGGCGCGTACAAGCGCGGGAGGACTCGGAAAGCGCGCGAAATGGCCGCCCTCGCCCGGGCCACAGGCCGGGACGAAATCGATCGACTGGACCCGCTCCGCCTCGTAGGACCTCTGCCGTGCCGTTTCGGCCGCCTGGATTTGGGTGTACCGGCTGGTCGCGTTCTCGTGGAGGACGCAGGTCTCGATGGCAGTCGCGAGGGCGAGGCGCTTTATTTTAAGGAGCTGCTGGCATAGGGTGTCCGAGATGACCCCAAAAACTATCTGGTCCCGAATCATGGACTCGGAGATGGCCTCATAGCCGCAGGACTGCGCGAGGATATGGAGGTGTGTCAAGTAAGATTGAAAAGGCTCATCCTTACCCTGCAGGCGCTGCTGGAAGAGGTACCTCTCGAAGCTCTCATTGACTTCCACGCTGAAGTGTTCCTCGAATTTTAGAAGCAACGTCTTGTATTTTGTCTTGTCTTCGCCTTCTGCGAATGCCAGGGAGTTGTAGATGTGGATGGCATGTTGCCCTGCCGTGGAGAGGAGGAGGGCGATCTTCCTGGTATCCGATGCATTCTCCCTGTCTGTGGCTTCGAGGAAGAGCTGGAAGCGCTGTTTAAACAGCTTCCAGTTTACGCCGAGATTACCAGCGATTCGGAACGGCTGCAGCGGGCTGATGGTTTCCATGGAGCAGGATGGCGGATTTCTGAAAGGGTGCAGGTAGGTCTCACAGTCGCTGGTTAGCTTGCACTACTGGTATCATGTCGTGTTGGGTGTTCTGCTGCACAAATGATCCAACACGGCTGTAGTTGGTACAACTCTGTTTTATTGTCTAAACAACGGTAACAACTAACTGCTGGCTTGGGTACGTGCTTCACCAGCTAACCTGTGGACCCAGCCCTATCACTATCTTAGTGAGGCACTCAGCACATGGTGTATGTCTGAGTGGCGCGCTGTGAGCTCTGTGCTCTGAGCTATCTCCTGGTAGAATGAGCGGGAACTGTGGTGTTCCCTGTTTTATAGTGGGTGTGCTCTCACTGGTGATTGGCTGCGATGTTGTGTGTGTGCTGGTTGGTCCAACTGCCTGTCCATCAGTGTGTGTGCGATATGCTGATGTGGATATCATGACAGTGAGGGTGAGGGTGGTGTGGGGTGGTGTTGAGGGGGGATTGACACACGTGTCACGGGAACCGCAACTCAGCAGGGTCTCACGTCCTGCCCACGGCCAAACTCCACCCCGGCGACCTCCCTTTGCTCCGGGCCGACGACCACGTCCAGGGCCCTTTGCTCTGCCTCGGTGAGGGGCCACAGGTCCGGTGGTCCCCCGCCAGGATTCTCCCGCTCCCGGCGGTTATGGGCGGCATTTTCCTGGAAATGGTGAGGGGGCAACAGAAATGCACAATGTTAGACAGTCCGACTGACGCAGCCAGCCCGGGGGGTGGCGTCGGTGTCCAAGGCTCCCAGCCATCACGACCAGTACGGGCACAGGCATGTGGTGCAGGGTGGGGGTTCTGCCACAATGCAGGTTGGGGGGATAGGGTTACAGGTGTGTGGGATGCGGGTTAGTGCCAAGGGCACGGTGCTGCCTGTTCACCCTGGCTGCCTTCAGGAGGCCATCCAGCGCTGCTGACCTGTCTGGATGGAGTTGCCCTCGGTGCCCTCTGCCACCTCCGCCCAGGCGCGATGAACAGCGGCAGCTGGCAGCCTCCTTCCCGGGCCGGGGTACAGGGTCGTCCGCCTCTCCTCCACCATGTCCAGGAGGGTCTCCAGCTTGGTGTCGGTGAATCCCGGGGCCGCGCATCCTGCTGAGACCTTGTTGGCTGGGAGGGTGTGCGTGGGGAGTGTAATGTGTGTGTGCGGCTGGGAGGGTGTGCGTGGGGAGTGTAATGTGTATGTGCGGCTGGGAGGGTGTGCGTGGGGAGTGTAATGTGTGTGTGCGGCTGGGAGGGTGTGCGTGGGGAGTGTAATGTGTATGTGCGGCTGGGAGGGTGTGCGTGGGGAGTGTAATGTGTATGTGCGGCTGGGAGGGTGTGCGTGGGGAGTGTAATGTGTATGTGCGGCTGGGAGGGTGTGCGTGGGGAGTGTAATGTGTATGTGCGGCTGGGATGGTGTGCGTGGGGAGTGTAATGTGTATGTGCGGCTGGGATGGTGTGCGTGGGGAGTGTAATGTGTGTGTGCGGCTGGGATGGTGTGCGAGGGGAGTAATGTGTATGTGCGGCTGGGATGGTGTGCGTGGGAGTGTAATGTGTATGTGCGGCTGGGAGGGTGTGCGTGGGGAGTGTAATGTGTATGTGCGGCTGGGATGGTGTGCGTGGGGAGTGTAATGTGTATGTGCGGCTGGGAGGGTGTGCGTGGGGAGTGTAATGTGTATGTGCGGCTGGGAGGGTGTGCGTGGGGAGTGTAATGTGTGTGTGCGGCTGGGATGGTGTGCGTGGGGAGTGTAATGTGTATGTGCGGCTGGGATGGTGTGCGTGGGGAGTGTAACGTGCGTGTGCGGCTGGGAGGGTGTGCGTGGGGAGTGTAATGTGCATGTGCGGCTGGGAGGGTGTGCGTGTGGAGTGTAATATGTATGTGCGGCTGGGAGGGTGTGCGTGGGGAGTGTAATGTGTATGTGCGGCTGGGATGGTGTGCGTGGGGAGTGTAATGTGTATGTGCGGCTGGGATGGTGTGCGTGGGGAGTGTAATGTGTGTGTGCGGCTGGGAGGGTGTGCGTGGGGAGTGTAATGTGTATGTGCGGCTGGGATGGTGTGCGTGGGGAGTGTAATGTGTATGTGCGGCTGGGAGGGTGTGCGTGGGGAGTGTAATGTGTATGTGCGGCTGGGATGGTGTGTGTGGGGAGTGTAATGTGTGTGTGTGGCTGGGATGGTGTGCGTGGGGAGTGTAATGTGTATGTGCGGCTAGGATGGTGTGCGTGGGGAGTGTAATGTGTATGTGCGGCTGGGAGGGTGTGCGTGGGGAGTGTAATGTGTATGTGCGGCTGGGATGGTGTGCGTGGGGAGTGTAATGCGTGTGTGCGGCTGGGATGGTGTGCGTGGGGAGTGTAATGTGTGTGTGCGGCTGGGCTGGTGTGCGTGGGGAGTGTAATGTGTGTGTGCGGCTGGGAGGGTGTGCGTGGGGAGTGTAATGTGTATGTGCGGCTGGGAGGGTGTGCGTGGGGAGTGTAATGTGTATGTGCGGCTGGGAGGGTGTGCGTGGGGAGTGTAATGTGTATGTGCGGCTGGGATGGTGTTCGTGGGGAGTGTATGTGTGTGTGCGGCTGGGATGGTGTGCGTGGGGAGTGTAATGTGTATGTGCGGCTGGGATGGTGTGCGTGGGGAGTGTATGTGTGTGTGCGGCTGGGATGGTGTGCGTGGGGAGTGTAATGTGTATGTGCGGCTGGAATGGTGTGCGTGGGGAGTGTAATGTGTGTGTGCGGCTGGGATGGTGTGCGTGGGGAGTGTATGTGTGTGTGCGGCTGGGATGGTGTGCGTGGGGAGTGTAATGTGTATGTGCGGCTGGGATGGTGTGCGTGGGGAGTGTATGTGTGTGTGCGGCTGGGATGGTGTGCGTGGGGAGTGTAATGTGTATGTGCGGCTGGGATGGCGTGCGTGGGGAGTGTATGTGTGTGTGCGGCTGGGATGGTGTGCGTGGGGAGTGTAATGTGTATGTGCGGCTGGGATGAGTGTGTGTGGGGAGTGTATGTGTGTGTGCGGCTGGGATGGTGTGCGTGGGGAGTGTAATGTGTATGTGCGGCTGGGAGGGTGTGCGTGGGGAGTGTAATGTGTATGTGCGGCTGGGAGGGTGTGCGTGGGGAGTGTATGTGTGTGTGCGGCTGGGGTGGTGTGCGTGGGGAG
Organism: Scyliorhinus torazame; assembly: GCF_047496885.1. Classification (NCBI taxonomy): domain Eukaryota; kingdom Metazoa; phylum Chordata; class Chondrichthyes; order Carcharhiniformes; family Scyliorhinidae; genus Scyliorhinus; species Scyliorhinus torazame. The sequence continues at coordinate 9,504,216 of NC_092734.1, forward strand.
TGTAATGTGTGTGTGCGGCTGGGATGGTGTGCGTGGGGAGTGTAATGTGTATGTGCGGCTGGGATGGTGTGCGTGGGGAGTGTATGTGTGTGTGCGGCTGGGATGGTGTGCGTGGGGAGTGTAATGTGTATGTGCGGCTGCAGCTTGTCAGCCTCCCGAGTGTCAGTCACGGACCCGGCGAATCCGGCACCGTTTCTCATTGGAATCGATTGTGTTCCACGTGGTACCACGCGAGCCCCTCAACGGTCCGGGTGCAGTGCAGCTTTGCTGACGTGGAAGTCCACTTAGTCTCAGGAAAGGAGGATGCCGCCCTACATTCTTTAAACGCTGGCCAATTAAGTTGTTCTTTGATGATATTATGTTCAAGGTGCCCGTGATTGTGACAGGAAACGCCCGCAAATAATGGAATCTGGACTAACGAATGTCATTTTGCAGGCAGGTTGCACAGTGGGTGTTGGCTCAAGTCAAAACTGAAACACTCGCCACTTTGTGGAGGTGATTGTAACTGCACGAAACCTCACTGGAGGGTCGGGATCCCACCAAGGCAGGAAATCGGTTGAGCTCAATGTTTTCACCCCACATTCTGTGGTTTAAACTGTCTCTCTGCACAGACATAATTTAATATTAATTACGGGCAGAGAGACTCTGCAAGGATTAGGATGAATCCACATCTTCCATCACACTGACATAATGATGAAGTTCCAAGTGTATGGATGTTGTGTCGCACACGTGATATTGTGTTCAGGGACTCGCTGGGATCAGGCTACTGGCTGGCTGCAAGCAGAGAGCGATATAGAATCACAGAATGGATGGTGGGTTTTTGAGAACCAGTCTCTGCTTGACACTGACTGCGTCAAAGTTGTTTTGTTTAACGTAGTTATCGATTTGGGGCGTGATTTAACTAAATCGGAACAAGGTCCGTAGCGAGCGCGTTTATCTGCGTGTTTTCCGCCGCTCGCACCGCTGAGAAGCACAACGCTATTAAACGGCACTCGGGATCGATGGGGGAGCCTAAGCGGGAACACGCGGCCGAGGCCCCGTTTACTGCACTGAGGAGCTCCGCTCGCCAGAACAGCTCAGTGCAGGGAGAGACCGGGGGCCCCCGACATGAGACTTGTCTCGCGCTAATATGCAGAATTGCCACAAAGTGATCCTGCCCACAATGGGCAGGATTTACATCGCAACTTCTCGCGAGATTGTGTTGGATGTCGCGAGGCGTTGTGAGCCGGGTAGATCCTGGGGGCGGGGGTCTCCCGACTTCTATTGACCACGCTGCGCCGTGGCGGTGCTCCATCACTAGGGATTTATTCAGCTGGTTCCTCTTTGCATCCCCCCCCCCCCCACCCCACCCACCTTACCTCCTCTTCCCTCCCTCCCCTGTGACCCTTAATGGAACTGGTGTCCATTGCCACCTGATGTGGTCCCATCACCCCCACTGCCCAGATGTGGTCCCACCACCACCTCCACTGTCCTGATGTGGTCCGCCAAATGTGGTCCCACCCCCCACCATGGCCCAGATGTGGCCCCACCACCGCCCAGATGTGGTCCCACCACCGCCCAGATGTGGTCCCACCACCGCCCAGATGTGGTCCCACCACCGCCCAGATGTGGTCCCGCCACCGCCCAGATGTGGTCCCGCCACTGCCCAGATGTGGTCCCACCACCGCCCAGATGTGGTCCCACCACCACCCAGATGTGGTCCCACCACAGCCCAGATGTGGTCCCACCATGGCCCAGATGTGGTCCCACCACGGCCGAGATGTGTTCCCACCACGGCCCAGATGTGGTCCCACCACGGCCCAGATGTGGTCCCACCACGGCCCAGATGTGGTCCCACCACGGCCCAGATGTGGTCCCGCCACCGCCCAGATGTGGTCCCACCACGGCCCAGATGTGGTCCCGCCACCGCCCAGATGTGGTCCCACCACGGCCCAGATGTGGTCCCATGCCTTATCTTGTTACCCAAGGAAACCAGAAAAACTGAGAGTTACACATTTTGGCTGAACCGACTTCACATTTTAAAAAAATGTTGGATTCTCCCATCGCCTCGACAGCTGAGTGTTCAGCAAGGAGGCCAATTGTTCACTGTGTAGTTTTCTTATCTTCTCATATGTGATGTTGAGCCAGATCTTGATTTGCCAATCGAATAGTAAACTGTAAAGTCGCCACAGTCCCAGATGACCATAGGCTGCTTTCCCCTTTGAGGGGGGAGGGGAGGGGGAGCTGACTGGGGGTGATTTAACCCGAGGGTCACAACACCTCAGGCGAGGGGCGAGTTGAGAAGGCGGGGCCTTCACGGATGACCTCAGCCGGTCCGGGAATTGAACCCCCATTTGCCGGCCTCGCTCCGCATCACCAACCAGCCGTCCAGCCAACTGTGGGAGCTGGAAGGGGAGCTGGGGCAAGGTCACCTGTCCTGTCACCCTCCTCGAACAGAGGTGTCTCCACTGGGGGCCGCCACCGCGGTACAGTGGGGTCCGACTCACGAACCCGGAGACACGACTTCAGAACCCGTTTGTCTCTGAGGTTGGAGGCTTTTCTGACAGGTGGGTCGCTTGTGTTTAATGTGGCTAAAGAAATAAAACTGGAATGAACCAGGTGAGGTACACGGTGCAGCAGCACCTCCACCCAAATCCCAGGCGTCAGGTGCAGGCAAAGTGCACATTTTGTGTCCACAGCAAAGAAAGACGGGAGGAGGTAACATAATGTGGAGCAATACTGCCCCCTGTGGGCAAGATACAGAATTATACAGACCAGAATACGATTGAAAAATATTAGGATTCAAATGGCATTTAAGTCTTAATTTTTCCTTATGCTGTTCAGCTCTATTGTCATGTTTACATTATTGGGGGCAGCACGGTGGCGGAGTGGGTTAGCCCTGCTGCCTCACAGCGCCGAGGTCCCGGGTTCAATCCCGGCTCTGGGTCACTGTCTGTGTGGAGTTTGCACATTCTCCCCGTGTCTGCGTGGGTTTCGCCCCCACAACCCAAAAGATGTGCAGGATAGGTGAATTGGCCACGCTAAATTGCCCCTTAATTGGAAAAAAATAATTGGATACTCTAAATTTATAAAAATAAAAATAAGAATGTTTACATTATTGAGACAGTGGTCTCAAAACCAGGACTAGTAGCCAGGACTTTAAATTCAACCACAGCAGTTCAAAAAATTAATTGCGTTTTTAGAAAGCCCAGAAATGTTTTTAAAGTATCAGTTTTTAAACTAAAGATTCAGCTGTCGGATCGCTGTAAAAAATCCAACCAGGTCAGTACACTTTGAAAGTACTTACTTGGCGGTAAAACACTTCGGGACATCCAGAGGTTGTGAAAGGTTCTATATAAATGCAAGCCTTTCTTTCTTCCTTTTGGAAAGTGCATGCGAAATGAAATGAAAATTGTTTATTGTCACAAGTAGGCTTCAAATTAAGTTACTGTGAAAAGCCCCTAGTCGCCACATTCCGGCGCCTGTTCGGGGTGCATGTGTGTTCTTGATTGGAATGAGCCTATATTCTCTGGGGTTTTGCAGAATGGGGGGGGGGGGGGGGGCTGTTGGTGCGGTGTGGGATTTCATCGAATTGCAAAATAATTCTTAGAGAGTTTGACGAGGGTAAATGCTGAGAGGCTGTTTTTCCAGTGGGAGAATCAAGGAATAGGGCTCCTTGTCTCAGGGTATGTCCAGGCCATTTAGGGGTTAGGTGGATTGGTCATGCTAAATTGCCCTTAATGTCCAAAAAATGTTAAGTGGGGGTTACTGGGTTAGGGGATAGGGGAGATACGTGGGCTTCAGTAGGGCGCTCTTTGTAGGGGCCAGTGCAGACTTGATGGACCGAATGGCCTCCTTCTGCACTGTAAATTCTATGATTCTATGATTCTTTGATCTTGGCAGAGCAGACTCGAGGAGCTATATGGCCTTCTCCTGCTCATATCTCCTATGTTCCTTCTAATGAAATCCGCTATCCTAGTCTGCTGCTTTGGCCAATGTGTTTCTAAGTGGCCATTCGGTTGCATCACCATAAAAAGCAACAGGGCGCACACGGGTACAGCAGCGGCTTGAGGAGATGGCGGTCCACCACATCACCATCATTGCCAACTTTGCCAGCGGCACCCAGACCTCAACAGTAATTCAGGATGCGACCTCAGGATGCGACCTCAGGCCTAACCTGCGTGCCATCCGTGTAACAATAAACGAGGGGATCTTTACATGCATGTGATAGGTTTTCTGACCATTCCTAGCTTGTTGCCAGCAGTCTGCGGTGAGCTTCCAGCAGACTCCAGCTTCAGCGACCTTCCGCGAGCGGTGCTGATGAATAGAATTGGATCCAGAATTACTGATTACTCACTCACTCCGAGACTGACACATGTTTGGCTTTTTAAAACGTCTTGTTGACACTCGACAAATGTGGTACTATTAACTGTTACACACAATGTCAATTAAACCACTCTGCCTTTCTCCTGGTCAAATAGAAAAATTGATAAGTAATTACCTTGTTTCTGGCAGGCGGGCACCTCTTGTCAGCTTTTATTTAAGCACCGACCAAAATGTATTACTTAATTCAATCAAGGAGCAGTCTCTGAATGATAGCCTGTTTGATGAAGGGCTCCCAGTTGCTGAGAGGCTCTACTTTTTGTGTGTGTGTGATCTGCTAATGGGCCTAATTTATGCCAATTCGATCCCAGGTCTTTCCTCGGCGACTGGAATTGGAGACTTCGGAAGCCATCAACTTCATCAAAGTCGACCTTGTTTGTTTTACCTTTCACCCTGCCGCTGTGCAGAAGCCAAACTCTCCAGCAGTAAAAGGGAGCTAATGATCGCGCCGCAGACAGCAATCAAGTCTGCAAAAGGAGCTCTAAATCTGGTTAGGCCCAGAGAACGCAGCCAGGAGCCAGCTGTAAGGTAAAGGACGCTCATCACAAATCGGATTTCAAAACGGAATTCTCCTCCTTAGAGCTGCGAAAATGAACCCTCTTTTCTTTTTTGGAGCAGCCAAGTTTTAAAAAATAGATTTAGAGTACCCAATTAATTTTTGCCAATTAAGGGGCAATTTAGCGTGGCCAATCCACCTACCCTGCACATCTTTGGGTTGTGGGGGTGAAACCCACACAGTCACGGGGAGAATGTGCAAACCCCACACGGACAGTGACCCGGGGCCGGGATCGAACCTGGGATCCTGGCGCCGTGGGGCAGTAGTGCTAACCACTGCACCACCATGCCGCCCTGCAAAGCCAATTCTGACCTTTTGTCCAACCCTGATTTCTATCGTTCCATCAGTGGTGGCTGTGCGTTCAGCTGTCTGGGCCGGAAGCTTTGGACTTCCCTCCCTCAACCTCTCTGCCTCTCTTGCTAAGCTCTATCCTTTAGAATTCTCCATTAAACCAAACTTCTTAACCTAGTCCCCTGCTCTCATACCTCCTTATGTGGCTCAGTGTCAGAACCTACTTGATAACGCTCCTGTGAAATGCTTTTGGACATATCACTACATTAAAGGCCTTATATAAATGCAAGCTGTTGTTGACAAGCTTCTAGACAGGAGATTATTGGGGTAGATGAAGGGGTGTGGAGTGATGGATGGTTAGCAAACTGGATTGTAATAAGGAAGGCTGAAACCAGAGAGTAAGGATTGAGGGTGGATCCTCACGTCGTTAGGGGTGTCTAATAATAATAATAATAACAGCTTATTGTCACAAGTAGGCTTCAATGAAGTTACTGTGAAAAGTCCCTAGTCGCCACATTCCGGCGCCTGTTCAGGGAGGCCGGTACGGGAATTGAACCCGCGCTGTTGGCATTGTTCTGCATTGCAAGCCAGCTATTTAGCCCACTGTGCTAAACCAGCCCCAGTGTCCGCAATGGTGTCCGCAAGAGTTCAGTTCAGGGATTTTAAATAAAAAATAATAATGAATTTACAGGATGTGGGCTTCGCTGGTCAGGCCCAGCATTTATTGCCCATCCCGAGTTGCCCTTCAGAAGGTGGTGGTGAGCTGCTTTCTTGAACCGCTGCAGTCCCTGAGGTGTAGGTACACCCACCGTGCTGTTAGGGAGGGAGTTCCAGGATTTTGCTCCAGTGACAGTGAAGGAATTTCCAAGTCAGGGTGGTGAGTGACTTGGAGGGGAACCTCCAGGTGGTGGGGTTCCCAGGAATCTGCTGCTCTTGTCCTTCTAGATGGTTCTAGTTCACTGTGTATCAGTGATTTGCATATAGGTTGAGAGCAAGTGCGGCCGACATCACAGACCGACTCATAGAATGGTTATGTTGAAGATGAAAATGTCACCACAGTCCCAGAGGACCACAGACTCTGCTCTCCGCTTTGAGAGCTGACTGGTGGTGATTTAACCTGAGCGTCACCACACCTCGGGCGAGGGGCAAGGTTGAGAAGTCATGAATTCTTCACGAATAACCGCAACCGGTAGGGGAATTGAACCCACGCGGCTGGTCTCGCTCTGCATCACGGACCAGCTGTCCAACCAACTGAGCTAAATCGGCCCGCAATACATAGCAGAATGAGGCCATTCATGCTGGCTCACCCAGTGCTATCCCCCTACCTTTCCCCATCGCTCTGCGGATTTCCTCTCTTCAGGTAACCATCCAATTGCCTTTTGAAAGCCTCGATTGAATCTGCCTCCCCCACACGCTCAGGCAGTGCATTCCAGATCCAAGCTAAAATTCATCACCTTCTGCCAGGCTCCTGGATTTACATTAGTATGAAGTGGCCCCATTTCAATTTACACAAAAGTTCCCATGGTGGGGTTATGGGGATAGGGTGGGGGAGTAGACCTAGCTAGGGTGCTCTTTCAGAGGGTCGCTGCAGACCTGATGGGCCAAAGGGCCTCCGTTTGCCCTGTCGGAATTCTGTGGTCGTAACCACTCACTGAGTGAAAATGTTATCCTTGTGTCACCTTCGGGTTTTTTTGCCAATTGCCTTAAATTGGTATCCTTGGATTCTTGACCCCTGCACCAATGGGAACTGTGGTGATATGCATCACTGTAGATACACAAGGGGCTAATGTAGATACACTAGGACTGAGTAAACACTAGAGGGAGCACCAGAGACATCATGCCACACAGACATTCAACCAATAGGTCAGTAAGATAGGACACGACCAATGGGCAGTCAAGACACACCCAGACGTGACACTACCACAAGGGGGCTACCCATATAAAAGGACAGGGCACACATGCTCTTTCTCTTTCCATAGGCGACACTCAGAGAGACAGGGGCAGATCAGAGCATCACACCCACCGCATGGATTAGAGCAGACTGGTTAGTTAGATTGAGTTACTATAGTAAGATCAGCAGGAGAGTCGAACTCAAGTAGGAGAATTTTTAACAGTTCAATAAATGTGTTAAATCTATCTCCAAGTCTGAACCTTCCTTTGTCAGAGTGTACATCAAGGAAGCAGCTTATGCTACATGAAGAAACATAACACGACAGCTTGGTCCTCCCTATCTACTCTGCCCACACCCCTCGTGAATTTGAACACCTCGATCGAGTCTCCCCACAAACCTCTCTGAGGAGAACAATCCCACGTAACTGAAGCGTCTTATCTGTGCAATGATTCCTACTGAGCTTCCCTGCACCCTATCTAACGTCTTCACACCCTCCTTACCATGTGCTGCCCACAATTAGAGAGAATGGTCCATTTGAGGCTGAGCCACTGACTTGCAAAGGTTCGCCACAACTTCCTCAATTCCCGACCCTTCATGCCTCGATTTATGAAGCCCAGGATCTCTGATGTCTTATTAGTCACTTTCGCAACCTGCCCTGTAAACTGCAATGATTTGTGCACATACCACCCCGGGGCCCCCCACCCCTACTCCCATACCTTGTAGAGAATTGTACCGTTTATTTCGTATCATCTCACAGGATAGACAATTAATTATTTTTGGAAGGCAGCTGAAAAGGAAGATTGATAAAATGGACGAGGAAGTTCCCAGATGGAATTTGATATCAGTAAGTGCGAGATAATGCCACACAGACCAGCAGTAATTAAATTCTGAACAGATACATTTTGAGTGCTGCGGAAGGGCAAGAAGGATTTGAAGCGGGCAGGTTCACAGGAAATTAAAGGCCGCCTGAAAAAGCTGCGAAAATGTGGAATTCCACTGTTATTTTTTTAAATCACGGAGGTATGCAATCTTAAAACCAGCTGGTAGCGATGATTGGAGAAAATGTAATAAACCTTTGGGTTATTTTCTCTAGCGGGTGAGCCAGTCACGAGAGTGCAGGGATGTGAAATAATTGACAAAATTGCGAATAAGGAAACGAGGATTCACTTCCCTGTTTCGAAAGTCAAGCTAACCTGAAGTTTAGAGCACAGATCAGGAACCTCAACTCCAGGCAGGCTTCAGAGATTTTGTACATGCACATGGGCAGTTTGGCATTTTTACGTTCTGTGGACCCAGCCTAACTGTGCGTAAGGAAAAACAGTGCGAAAAACAGGATCAGGAGAACTTGAGGAGTAGTGTCCCAGGCAAGAGGCAGGGAGAGATCCCAAAGGGAAGAGGGAACATTGTAAGAGTCCTTCCTCTTTAGTTCACCTGATGAAGGAGCTGCGCTCCGAAAGCTAGTGATTTGAAACAAACCTGTTGGACTTTAACCTGGTGTTGTAAGACTTCTTACTGTGCTCACCCCAGTCCAACGCCGGCAGCTCCACATCATTTTGTTCCTTTGTTCGGCCATGGGCCCAGAATTAGAATGTGCCTTTAAGCAGAAGACTCGAGATTGAAGAAGTGTGCTGGTCCAGGACACCGTGTCGACAGGTTTTGCATTTGGAGAGGAGAAGCCAGACTCCTCGGCACCGAGTGCATCTTTGGAACCAGCTTTGGAGGGTGTCGGATCGATTGGTGGGTTGGCAGCCGGTAGGTTGGCCAGGGATGGTGTTCTACCTGACAGCGGTCAGTGATTGGCTCCTGGGTGAGCCTTCAAAAGACAATTGGACGTGCTCTTGGAGAGCACTGATTTGCAAGGTTATGGAGGAGAGGCTGGGAATGAATTGGAAAGTTTATTTAAGTAAGCTTGCACAGGCATGGTGGTAGGAATTGCCTGCTCCAGTGCTGTCACATTCTATGATTCTTCAACCCTAATATTTATCAGGAGACGAGGGGGTGGGGGAAGAGAGTGGTATATGTGTTGACCGGGATTTTGTACACCTGCCATAATGTTGCCCTATGTGGCTCAGTGTCAGATTTATCTGTCAGTGCTCCTGTGAAGCATTTTGGGACTTTTCATAATGAATGGCGGAGCAGGCTTGGAGGCCCTCCTTCTATATATGTTTCTATGTAATATAGAAAAAGATGAGATGTCACAGGATGTTACGCTTGCAGCTTCCTAAGAGTGAGCAAAAATGCTTAGGAGGTTTCTGATAGGCCCCTCAGGAACTGTCTTAAAAAACAGAAATAAAAGCAACTGAGACTATAATTACATTGCAACACGTGAAAAAACGTTCCCTCGTCCCACCCTCTTGGACTCCTTTCATCTCTTATCCTCTCATTGCCCCACTCTCCTCCTCTCCCCTCTTCCGCTCCTTTCTCTCCATCCGCTTTCCTTCTCCCCGTTCTCCCACCTTCTTCTTCCCGTTTCCCGCTGCTCTTCTTCCTCCCCCCACTTCCTCGTCCCCGTACTCTTTATTTGGCCTGTTTAAATATTTCCCCTGCTTTGAAAATGGAAGCTGACTTTTGCCGTCAGTGCGTAGTGACAGTGCACAGCCACTTGAGGACGTTGAGGGGGTCACAGTACTGTTGATATACGGTCCTTGTTGCAATGTTGCTGGTGAGTACAGACTCTGCAGAAGGGGCTGAGTTCCACAGTTGATGTTTCCCAGCACAGAGTTTCCCAGCAAAGCCTGGGACCCTGGGCACAGAGGCTAGGTGACAAATTTGCAACCTGCACAATTTTCCACCCCGCGTTTGAGACCTGTATGCGTTTGTGTCTATTATATAGAAACCTATGCTTTCAGTGGGAGCTGCAAGAAGTTAAGTGAAGGCCATTCGGTCTTTTCAGCGCGTTCCCTCCCTTGGATGGTGGGCAGTTCATGATATTTTTTTAAATATAAATTTAGAGTACCCAATTCATTTTTTCCAATTAAGGGGCAATTTAGTGTGGCCAATCCACCTAGCCTGCGCATCTTTGGGTTGTGGGGGCAAAACCCACGCAAACACGGGGAGAATGTGCAAACTGCACACGGACAGTGACCCAGAGCCGGGATCGAACCTGGGACCTCAGCGCCGTGAGGCAGCAATGCTAACCACTGCGCCACCGTGCTGCCCCAGTTCATGATATTAACAGTTAATGAGACAATTAAACACGGACAGAATGCCTAAAGAGCCCCGGAGGTGACCTTCTTCCAGCTACGTTGCTTATTCAGCTTGGACCAGTGAGGTTGTGGGTTGCCGTGCCAACCATCCCACCTTGTCTGTGACAACCTCGTAGCTTACAACGCTGAAGGACTGTGCGGGTCCAGAGATCTTCAATTCTTAAATCCGTCTGGCATTTTCTTTGATTTGATTTATTATTGTCACATGTATTAGTATACAGTGAAAAGTGTTGTTTCTTGTATGCTGTACAAACAATGCACCGTACATAGGGAAGGAAGGAGAGACTGCAGAATATAATGTTACAGTTATAGCAAGGTGTAGAGAAAAGATAATCTTAATACGAGGTAGGTCCATTCAAAAGTCTGATGGCAGTAGGGAAGAAGCTGTTCTTGAGTCGGTTGGTACGTGACCTCAAACTTTGGTATCTTTTTCCTGACGGAAGAAGATGGAAGAGAGTGTGTCCGGGGTACGTGGGGTCCTTAATTATGCTGGCTGCCTTTCTGAGGCAGCGAGAATTATCGATAGAGTCAATGGATGGGAGGCTGGTTTGCGTGATGGACTGGGCTACATTCACAACCTTTTGTAGTTTCCTGCGGTCTTGGGCAGAGCAGGCTCCATACCAGGCTGTGATACAACCAGAAAGAATGCTTTCTATGGCGCATCTGTAAATGCTGGTGAGAGTCGTAGCTGACATGCCAAATATCCTTAGTCTTCTGAGAGAGTGGAGTCGTTGGTGGGCTTTCTGAACTATAGTGTCGGCATGGGGGGACCAGGACAGGCTGTTGGTGATCTGTACACCGACAAACTTGAAGCTTTCGACCCTTTCTACTTGGTTCCCATTGATGTAGACAGGGGCATGTTCTCCACTACGCTTCCTGAAGTCGATGACAATCTCCTTCGTTTTGTTGACATTGAGGGAGAGATTATTGTCGTCGCACCAGTTCACCAGATTCTCTATCTCATTCCTGTACTCTGTCTCGTCATTGTTTGAAATCCGACCCACTATGGTGGTGTCATCAGCAAATTTGAAAATCGAGTTGGAGGGGAATTTGGCCACACAGTCATAGGTGTATAAGGAGTATAGTAGGGGGCTGAGGACACAGCCTCGTGGGGCACCAGTGTTGAGGATGATCGTGGAGGTGGTATTGTTGCCTATCCTTACTGATTGTGGTCTGTGGGTTAGAAAGTTCAGGGTCCAGTCGCAGAGGGAGGAGCCGAGGCCAAGGCCACGGGGTTTGGAGATGAGTTTCGCAGGAATGATGGTGTTGAAGGCTGAGCTGTAGCCGATAAATAGGAGTCTGACATAGGTGTCTTTGTTATCTCGGTGTTCCAGGGTAGAGTGCAGGGCCATGGAGATGGCGTCTGCTGTGGACCTGCTGCAGAGGTAGGCGAACTGTAGTGGATCGAGGCAATCCAGGAGGCTGGAGTTGATTCGTGCCATGACTAACCTTTCGAAGCACTTCAAGAGGGAGGGTTTCAAATTCCTGGGACATTGGGACCGGTTCTGGGGGAGGTGGGACCTGTACAAATCGGACGGTCTGCACCTGGGTGGGACCGGAACCAATGTTCTCGGGGGTGTGTTTCCTAGTGCAGTTGGGGAGGGTTTAAACTAATGTGGCAGGGGGATGGGAACCGATGTAGGAAGTCAGTGGGGACGGAAACAAAAGGCAGGAAGGGAGAGTGTGTAAAGCATGACCAGAGAAAGCAGGGCAGAGAGCAAGGAAAGTCTACATTAAACTGCATTTATTTCAATGCAATGGGCCTGACGGGCAAAGCGGATGAACTCAGGGCATGGATGGGCACATGGGACTTGGATATTATATCTATGACTGAAACATGGCTAAGGGAGGGGCAGGACTGGCAGCTCAATGTTCCTGGGTACAGATGCTATAGAAAGGATAGAACAGGAGGTAAGAGAGGAGGGGGAGTGGCGTTTTTGATTAGGGAGAATATCACGGCAGTACTTAGAGGGGATATATCCGAGGGTTCGCCCACTGAGTCTATATGGGTGGAACTGAAAAATAAGAAGGGAGAGATCACCTTGATAGGACTGTACTACAGGCCCCCAAATTGTCAGCAGGAAATTGAGGAGCAAATATGTCAGGAGGTTACAGATAGCTTCAAGAAAAATAGGGTGGTAATAGTAGGGGACTTTAACTTTCCCAACATTGACTGGGACAGCCATAGCATTAGGGGCTTGGATGGAGGGAAATTTGTTGAGTGTATTCAGGAGGAATTTCTCATTCAGTATGTGGATGGACCGACTAGAGAGGGGGCAAAACTTGACCTCGTCTTGGGAAATAAGGAAGGGCAAGTGACAGAAGTGTTAGTGAGGGATCACTTTGGGACAAGTGACCATAACTCCATTAGTTTTAAGATAGCTATGGAGAATGATAGGTCTGGCCCAAGAGTTAAAATTCTTAATTGGGGCAAGGCCAATTTTGATGGTATCAGGCAGGAACTTTCAGAGGTAGATTGGGGGAGACTGTTGGCAGGCAAAGGGACGGCTGGTAAATGGGAGGCTTTAAAAAATGAGTTAACCAGGGTTCAGGGTAAGCACATTCCCTTTAGAGTGAAGGGCAAGGCTGGTAGAAGTAGGGAACCCTGGATGACTCGAGATATTGAGACTCTGGTCAAAAAGAAGAAGGAGGCATATGACATACATAAACAACTGGGATCAAGTGGATCCCTTAAAGAGTATAGAGATTGTCGAAATAGAGTTAAGAGGGAAATCAGGAGGGCAAAAAGGGGACATGAAATTGCTTTGGCAAATAATGCAAAGGAGAATCCAAAGAGCTTCTACAGATACATAAAGGGAAAAAGAGTAACTAGGGACAGAGTAGGGCCTATTAAGGATCAACAAGGACATCTATGTGCAGAGCCACAAGAGTTGGGTGAGATCCTGAATGAATATTTCTCATCGGTATTCACGGTGGAGAAAGGCATGGATGTTAGGAAACTAAGGGAAATAAATAGTGATGTCTTGAGAAGTGTGCATATTACAGAGGAGGAGGTGCTGGAAGTCTTAAAGCGCATCAAGGTAGATATATTCCTGGGACCTGATGAAATGTATCCCAGGATGTTGTGGGAGGCTAGGGAGGAAATTGCGGGTCCCCTAACAGAGATATTTGAATCATCGGCAGCCACAGGTGAGGTGCCTGATGATTGGAGAGTAGCGAATGTCCTTTAGAGAGGCAAGGACTGATTCGGGGCAGTCAGCATGGCTATGTGCATGGAAAATCATGTCTCACAAATTTGATTGAGTTTTTTGAGGGGGTGACCAAGAAGGTAGATGAGGGCAGTGCAATAGACGTTGTCTACATGGACTTTAGCAAAGCCTTTGACAAGGTACCGCATGGTAGGTTGTTGCAGAAGGTTAAAGCTCACGGGATCCAGGGTGAGGTTGCCAATTGGATTCAAAATTGGCTGGACGACAGAAGACTGGTGGTTGTAGAGGGTTGTTTTTCAAACTGGAGGCCTGTGACCAGTGGTGTGCTTCAGGGATCGGTGCTGGGTCCACTGTTATTTGTGATTTATATTAATGATTTGGATGAGAATTTAGGAGGCATGGTTAGTAAGTTTGCAGATGACACCAAGATTGGTGGCACAGTGGATAGTGAAGAAGGTTACCTAGGATTGCAACGGGATCTTGATCAATTAGGCCAGTGGGCCGACGAATGGCAGATGGAGTTTAATTTAGATAAATGTGAGGTGATGCATTTTGGCAGATCGAATCAGGCCAGGACCTACTCAGTTAATGGTATGGCGTTGGGGAGAGTTATAGAACAAAGAGATCTAGGAGTACAGGTTCATGGCTCCTTGAAGGTGGAGTCGCACGTGGACAGGGTGGTGAAGAAGGCATTCGGCATGCTTGGTTTCATTGGTCAGAACATTGAATACAGGAGTTGGGACGTCTTGTTGAAGTTGTACAAGACATTGGTACGGCCACACTTGGAATACTGTGTGCAGTTCTGGTCACCCTATTATAGAAAGGATATTATTAAACTAGAAAGAGTGCAGAAAAGATTTACTAGGATGTTACCGGGACTTAATGGTTTGAGTTATAAGGCTGGATAGACTGGGACTTTTTTCCCTGGAGCGTAGGAGGCTTAGGGGTGATCTTATAGAGGTCTATAAAATAATGAGGGGCATAGATAAGGTAGATAGTCAACATCTTTTCCCAAAGGTAGGGGAGTCTAAAACTAGAGGGCATAGGTTTAAGGTGAGAGGGGAGAGATTCAGAAGGGCCCAGAGGGGCAATTTCTTCACTCAGAGGGTAGTGAGTGTCTGGAATGGGCTGCCAGAGGTAGTAGTAGAGGCGGGTACAATTGTGTCTTTTAAAAAGCATTTAGATAGTTACATGGGTAAGATGGGTATAGAGGGTTATGGGCCAAGTGCGGGCAACTGGGACTAGCTTAATGGTAAAAACTGGGCGGCATGGACTGGTTGGGCCGAAGGGCCTGTTTCCATGCTGTAAACTTCTATGATTCTATGATTCTATGATGACGGATGTCAGAGCCACTGGACAATAGTCATTAAGGCACGCTGCTTGACTTTTTTTTGATACAGGGATGATAGTCGTCTTCTTGAAGCAGATAGGGACCTCAGATTGTTGTCAAGAGAGGTTGAAGATGTCTGCGAATACCCCCGTCAGCTGATCCACGCAAGACCTGAGTGCTCGTCCGGGTACCCCCTCCGGGCCAGCGGCTTTCCGTGGGTTGACATTCGAGAAGGCTGTTCTGATGTCTGCAGTGGTGATCTCAGGTACAAGTTCATCTGGGGTTGAGGGCTCGCTCTCGCTGACCTCTTGTTCAAAGCGGGCATCGAATGCATTGAGCTCCTCAGGGAGTGGTGTATTGGAGCCGGCGATTTTACATGCTTTCATCTTGTAGCCCGTTATGTCTTGCAGATCTTGCCATAGACGGCGGGGGTCCGTGTGGCGAGCCTGGGACTAGAGTTCGGTCCGGTTCTGTCTTTTGGCATCTTTGATGGATTTATTTAGATCATATCTGGCTTTCTTGTAGAGGTCAGGGTCGCCTGACTTGAATGCCTCAGACCGAGACTTCAGCGAGCAGTGGATATCCCTGTTCATCCAGGGTTTCCGGTTGGGAAACACGCGGATTTGCTTCTTTGGCACACAGTCTTCTACACACTTACTAATGAAGTCAGTTACTGGAGTGGCGTACTCGTTCAGGCAGGTCGCAGAGTTTTTAAATACTGACCAGTCCACTGACTCTAAGCAGCTCCGTAGGAGATCATCCGATTCCTCAGACCAACAATGCACGACTTTCTTTGACGGATTCTCCCGTTTCAGTTTTTGCTTCTAAGCCGGGAGCAGGCGCACAGCCTTGTGGTCAGATTTGCCAAAGTGTGGGTGGGTGATAGAGCGGTCGGCATGTTTGATATTTGTGTAGCAGTGCCCAGGATGTTTGGGCCTCTGGTGGAACAGGTGACGTGTTGGTGGTAACTTGGTAGTAAGCTATTGAGCTTGGCCTGATTGAAGTCCCCAGCTACAATGAACAAGGCCTCGGGATGTTTCGTTTCAAGGCTATTTGTGATGGTGAATATTTCGTCCAGCACGATTTTCACGTTCACATGGGGTGGGTTGTAAACTGCCGTCAGGATAAAGGCGCTGAACTCCCGCGGAAGGTAGGAGGGGCGGCATTTTAGCGTCAGTATTCTAGGTCCGGGGAGCAGAAACTCACCAGTGTTGCTACATCTAGGCACCAGGAGGTGTTGATTAGGAGGCAGACCCCACCTCCCCTTGCCTTGCCTGAGGCCGCCGTACGGTCCAGTCGGTGGATTGAGAAGCCCTCTGGTTGTAGGGCACAGTCCGGTGAAGCAGGAATGAGCCATGTCTCCGTGAAACAGAGCACACAGCAGTCCCTTAGTTCTCTTTGAAAAGTGAGTCTGGCAGTAAGTTCGTCCAGCTTGTTTTCTGGAGATTGGACATTAGCTGGGAGTAAGCTGGGCAGAGGGGCTTTGGGGCTGCGTTGTTTCACTCCCACCTGCAGACCTGCACGGTTTCCACGCTTCCTGGAGTGACGCTTCTTTTCGAGCCTGGGAGACGGTGAGATTATGCAGTGTTAAGGGAATAGTTGTGTCCACTGAGGTTATTCGCTCTGGTCAGTGTGTGGATGGAGGATTTGTTGCCTTGCTTGCGGTTCCTGCGTCGGTAGTGGGTCTGCGCGGTCGAGCGTCCCGGGTCGCTGTCGGGCTGCGGTTTGTCTTCACAGGTTGGTGGATGTCCAGACCACGCTCCGGCGTGGATGGGGTGAAGGCCGGTAAGTGGATGACGTCTCTGGGATCACGGGTGCGGATGAGGCGATGGCCGGGTCCATGTGTTGGGGTCCGCAGGGTCCTTTCCAGATCGCGATCTTCCTTCAGAGGACGAAGGATCTCTAGACCTGCAAGTAAATTTAAAAGAACAGTGTTAGCGATTGTTAGGCTGTGGGAGTTGATTTTTAGGAGTGTGGGGCGACTGAAGAGGGGGGGAGTGGAAGGAGTGCTTGGGGCCTGCGGGGGGTCGCAGCACTCCGGGTCAGTGGGGTTGGGAGCTGGGGGGGGGGGGGGGGTGGCGGGGGAGCTGCAGCTGCTGCGATGCTGGTCTGGTCGTTGAAGAGCAGCAGAGTGGAGGTCTCGGCTTCTAGGGCGTTTTCCTGGTCTCTGGCAGCCGCTGTAGGGGAATCCCCAGGCCGGGGACTGCAGTTCCGGCAGCTGCTCATACGTGGTCGGCTGGTCCAGGTCGATTTCAGGCCGTCAGTTTCAGTCCTAAAGATCGCTAAATCTGTAAGTAATTGAATGAGAACATTGGGCAAAATTCTCCGGAAACGGCGCGATGTCCACCGACTGGCGCCTAAAACGGCGCAAATCAGACGGGCATCGCGCCGCCCCAAAGGTGCGGAATGCTCCGCATCTTTGGGGGCCGAGCCCCAACCTTAAGGGGCTAGGTCGGCGCCGGTCGAATTTCCGCCCCGCCAGCTGGCGGAAAAGGCCTTTGGTGCCCCGCCAGCTGGCGCGGAAATGACATCTCCGGGCGGCGCATGCGCGGGAGCGTTAGTGGCCGCTGACGGCATTCCTGCGCATGCGCAGTGGAGGGAGTCTCTTTCGCCTCCGCCATGGTGGAGACCGTGGCGAAGGCAGAAGGGAAAGAGTGCCCCCACGGCACAGGCCCGCCCGCGGATCGGTGGGCCCCGATCGCGGGCCAGGCCACCGTGGGCCAGGCCATCGCCCCGCGCCCCCCCCAGGACCCCGGAGCCCGCCCGCGCCGCCTTGTCCCGCCGGTAAGGTAGGTGGTTTAATCTACGCCGGCGGGACAGGCATTTTAGCGGGCCGGAGAATCGCGGGGGGGGGGGGGTCGGCAACCGGCGCGGCGCGATTCCCGCCCCCGCCGAATCTCCGGTGCCGGAGACTTCGGCAACCGGCGGGGGCGGGATTCACGCCAGCCCCCGGCGATTCTCCGACCCGGCGGGGGGTCGGAGAATCTCGCCCATTGTTAGAGAGTTTAAAACAGTTACAATGAAGTTTTAGAAGCATAGAACGAGAGTAAAAGATAGATTGGATTACGACCCTGAGCGGTGTATGTGCATGGGTTTCTCGCCCGGCTGAAATCACCCCTTTATTTTTAAATTTCGAGTACCCAATTCATTTTTTCCAATTAAGGGTCAATTTAGTGTGGCCAGTCCACCTACACTGCACATCTTTGGGTTGTGGGGGCGAAACCCACGCAAACACGGGGAGAATGTGCAAACTCCACACGGACAGTGACCCAGAGCCGAGATCGAACCTGGGACCTCAGCGGCGTGAGGCCGCAGTGCTAACCACTGAGCCACCGTGCTGCCCGAAATCGCCCCTTTTTCACCGATACACGACATTGTCAAATTCTCTACCATTAACACCCTTGAGGGTGGAATTGGATCCAGAGATTTATAGCAGCAACCAGTATACACTGACAATAGGAATTTGCTGAGTAAAGTGTGTGCGTGCGTGTGCGTTAGTTCTCCCTTGTCAATAATCTTTGTTCTCATGATTCAGTTGCTGCTATTCCAGTGCAGCAATTGTGCAACATGGTTGGTGAAGGTTTGTGCTGAAGGCTGCTCGCCTGCTGAATGACTCTCCAGTCATGGTCACACGGAGGGCGGGAAGTGCAGTGAGGTGTGAGAAACAGGCAGAGGGGGAAGAGAAATGACACGTGAATCAATCAGTGTCAGGTCGTTACATCTGTGGCTTAATTACAGCGAAGCCTCAGTTAGTATTGAAGCAAACCCCTAGTGTTGGCTCAGGGTATTGTGAGCTTGACGTCAGCATTGAAACAACTCTCACTGCAGCCCCACCTGCCGTTCCAAAAGAAATCTCTGCTCAAATGAACACACACCGCATTGTACCGGCTTCCAGTCATTTTTAGCCTCCTGTGTTTGAAGGTGCTGGATGCCAATCAATGTAAATGAGGTGGGTGTATACACCAAAGATGTCAATGTTTGGGGACGATGCTTCTTCAGAAGGTGCTACAATATACGTTCACCCTTACCTCACCGAAACGATTAGAAAAATGAATACATGCCAATGGAGTGCAGCCGGAATCCAGGTCTTCTCCCAGCCACCTCTAGACTCTCCCAGGCATGAAGAGTGGCACGGTAGCGCAGTGGTTAGCACTGTTGCTTCACAGCGCCAGGGTCCCGGGTTCGATTCCCGGCTTGGGTCACTGTCGGTGCAGAGTCTGCACGTTCTCCCCGTGTCTGCGTGGGTTTCCTCCGGGTGCTCCGGTTTCCTCCCACAGTCCAAAGATGCGCAGGTTAGGTGGATTGGCCATGATCAATTGCCCCTTCGTGTCCAAAATGGTTGGGTGGGGTTGCTGGGCTATGAGGATAGGGTGGAGGTGTGCGCTTGGGTAGGGTGCTCTTTCCAGGGGCCGGTGCAGACTCGATGGGATGAATGGCCTCCTTCTTTACTGTAGGGATTCTATGATTCTACAGCGCCTGTGTCTTGGGTTTGATTCCCAGCTTGGGTCACTGTCTGTGCGGAGTCTGCATGTTCTCCCCGTGTCTGCGTGGGTTTCCTCCGGGTGCTCCGGTTTCCTCCCACGAATCCCGAAAGACGTGCTTGTTGAGTGAATTCTCCCTCTGTGTACCCGACGGCACCGGAATGTGGCGATTAGGGGATTTGCACAGTAACTTCATTGCAGTGTTAATGTCAGCCTACTTGTGACACTAATAAAGATTATTATTAAGGTGCAGTAGTGCTCCAGTTCTGTATGCAATATTTCCCGTTCACCAGTTGGGTAGATAACAACTGCAGCGTTTATTTACATATGAATACATGGCAGAGGTTGGCAGCCTCGTGACTGGCAGTCAGCTCCCAGGATCGAACAGACCCCGCGACTGCTAGGGTGATCCCCCACCCTGGTCCCTGATTAGTTACCAGGGTCACATGACCCTCTTGGCAGACCGCCCCATGACCGCACAGAGCGATCTCTTTCAGATGAGGAGGCCATTCAGCCCCTTGAGTCTGTCCTGCCATTCAACGCGATGCTGCTTGATCTGCATCTCCTCCCTCACCACCCCCGTATCCTACTCTCACACCCTGGCCTGACAAAAATCTGTCGATCTCAGTTCTGACATTTCACCCGACGCTCCAACATGCCCCCTGATTAGATAATGTTGGAAGTTAATGATTTGCAGCTCGGGATGACCTCAGACACTTCAGGAAATGAATCTGGCTCCTGCATCCCCATTCGCTGACCTCAAAATCCCCCATTTATTCTGAACAGTGTTTGGCGTACTTCAGGGTGATGTTCCCAACTCAGACTCGCCGCCAACCTCTCCGGGCAGTTAGGGTTGGGCAGCCAATGCCAGCCCCGCCAGAGACGCCAACATCCCGTGAAAGAATTAAAGAAAGGGCTACTTGCTAAGATTTGTGGCGATGTAGTTCATTGATTCAAGCTGGTCTTGATGTGAGCAGGTTCGAGTTGGCAGGTGGGGAAGTGTTTTGCCATATTTCTGCTCGATGCGATGGGATTCTTTCTAAGTGCAAATGTTAACAGAAAGGTTGCCATTTAAATAAAGCTTTTCACATCCTCAGGATGCTCCCAAAATGCTTTACAGCCAATGAATCACTTCTGAAGTGCAGTCACTCAACCCTCAGTAACCAATTTGCGCACAGCAAGTTCCCACAAACACAATGTGGTAATGGCTAGATCAACTGCTTTGCGATGTTAGCTGAGGGATAAGTTTGCCCAGATCACCCTTACTCTTCTTTGAAATAGTGACACGGGGGGGCGGGATTCTCCGTTTCTGAGGCTAAGTGTTGATGGCAACTCCGAATCCGTGCGCTTTCACGACAGAAAAACTGGTGCCACACCTACCGCTGAGGGGCTAGCACCGGTGCGGTATCAATTCCAATGGAAAACGGTGCCGATTCGCCGGGTCCGAGATTGACACTCGGGAGGCTGACAATTTGTAGCCGCACATACACATTACACTCCCCACAGACACTCAACCCAGCCAACAAGGTGGCACTGGTTGTGCTGGAGCCCATCCTGCTGATGGGTCGGCTCGGGCCAGAGGGCACCCAGAGGGGTGCCCTGGGGGACACCACACGAACCGTTGCACTAAGTTCAAAGTGGGCTGTTGGAGGTGTGCGCAGCTGCATGGCTGCCTTGTCGGCTGCAGCAATGGTGTTCTGTGCCCGTCCACCCCGACCCCACAGCCCACCTCCTGGCCGCCGCCCATTACTCCCCCCCCCGGCCTTGGCAGAAGCCCCCCCCCCCCCCGGCCAGCGGCACAACTGTCAGCACATTATGGCGATGTTGGACACTTTCCGTGCCCCCTCTCTGCCCCTCAGCAGCCAACATGCCGCTTTCATGATTTTTGAAAGCGCACGTGAACTCCGGCATCGCCGGGAACTCGGCCCATCAGAGGCGGAAAATCGCAGAGACCCCGGAGAATAGGGGGCGGGATTCTCCCAACGGGCGGCTAATTGCCGACGCCAGAGTAAAAAGGGGAGTGTTTTACTCCGGCATCGACGCCCGTTCCGGGACCCCATTCTGCGACCCACATGGGGCTAGGAAGGATCAGCCTGAATTGTGCATTCAAATTTCTAGAGTGAGGATTGAACCCACGATCCTCGGATTCTGAGGTGATTGTGCGACCCATGTGTCACAGTTGACAGCGCTGTCTTGTCTAAGTAGGGCAGTGGTATCATATAAAGCAAAGATTGTAAAAAAAAAAAAAAGGTATTGGTGATGTTCGAACAGATATCTGGTGGTGAAGATCTCCTAGTGCTTATATGTGGAAGTGTTGTGGGGTGAGTAGACTTTGAGTTTCTGTCAAGGTTTGAGTTTCTGTCTGTGGTGAAATTTTTCTCATCACCATTTCCTGTGGGTTTTTTTTTGCTGTGTTGTCTCAGCATCTGTCACGAGGATTTTCTGATTTGTTGCTAAAATCTTTTACAAATGTTATCAATATTACGCATCAGACAAAGAACCTATTTCCACATCACAAGTGGGCTGGAGGTTTTTGGCTTCTTGCATTTTCGCATTGGTTTGGTTTATTGCAAGGCTGCTATTTACAATTTAATTGAGCGGTTTGCATTTCTATCGTTAAGAGGAAGAGAGAGTTTGTTGAGTTTCACAAGCCTGCAATTGCCTCGAGAACAGGGGCAATGGCTATTTGTGATGCTTGTTAACAGGACTCCTGATTGGCCGGTATTTACAATCACTGCAAAACCGATTTGCTTTTCTGGAGCACCTTTCACAATCCCAGGACACCCTCACGTACTTTACAAACAATGAAGCAGTCCATGTCCAGATGCAGCAAGACCTGGACATTATCTAGGCTTGGGCTAGTAACAAGTGGGAAGTTACATTCGCGCCACACAAGCACTAGGCAATGACCATGTCCTACTAGAGAAGATCAACCATCGCCCCTTGGCATTCAATGCAATTATCATCTCTGAGTCATAGAATCATAGAATTTACAATGCAGAAGGAGGCCATTCGGCCCATCGATTTTGCACCGGCCCTTGGAAAGAGCATCCTACTTAAGCCCACACCTCCACCCTATTCCCGTCACCTAACCTTTTTTTGGACACTTAGGGCAATTTAGAATGGCCAATCCACCTAACCTTTGGACTGTGGGAGGAAACCGGAGCACCCGGAGGAAACCCACGCAGACACGGGGAGAATGTGCAGACTCCACACAGACAGTGACCCAAGCCGGGATTTGAACCTGGGACCCTGGAGCTGTGAAGAAACTGTGCTAACCATTATGCTACCGGGCTGCCCTCCCAGTATCAACATCCTGGGGGTTACCATTGATCAGAAACTGAATTGGACGAGCCAAATGAATACTGTGGCTACAAGAGCAAGTCAGAGGCTAGGAATCCTGTGGTGTTTAACTCACCACCTGACCCTCCCAAAGCCTGTCCACCATCTACAAGGCACAAGTCAGGAGTGTAATCGAATACTCTCCACTTGCCTGGATGAGTGAGGCTCCAACAACTTAAGAGGTTCAACACCATCCAGGACAAAGCAGCCCCGCTTGATTGCTCCCCCTTCCACAAACATTCAAACCCTCCACCACCGACCAACAGTGGCGCCGTGTGTACCATCTACAAGATGCACTGCAGTAACTCACCAAGGTTCCTTAGGCAGCACCTTCCAAACCCATGGCCACTACCATCTAGAAGGACAAAAACAGCAGATACCTGGGAGCCCCACCACCTGGAGGTTCCCCTCCATGTCACTCACCACCCTGACTTGAGAATATTTCACCGCACCTTCACTGTCGCTGGGTCAAAATCCTGGAACTCCCTCCCTAACAGCACAGTGGGCGTATCTACACCTCAGGGACTGCAGCGGGCTCAAGAAGGCAGCTCACCACCACCTTCTGAAGGGCAACTAGAAATGGGCAATAAATGCTGGTGTAACCAGTGACACCCACATCCCGTAAATGAATTTTTAAAATGACTTTTGATGAACAGTATCTGTTACAAAGTAGGAAAGACAGCAACCAATTTGTGCACAGCAAACTCCCTCAAACAACAAGGTGATTAAATGACCAGATAGTCTCTTTTCATGTGAAGTTGACTGAAGCGATTATTGCCAAGAGGTCAAGGAAATATCCCTGATTATTTTCAACTTCTTTTAACGTCCACCCAAGGGAGCTGATGTCACCTGTGTCGAGCATCTCACTTAAAATTCGGCACTACTGACAGTGCCGCACTCCCCCAGTATTGGACTGAGGGTAGTATCAGCCTGGATTCCGTGCTCTGGAGTGGGGATTCGACCCCTTCCCCGACCCCCTCACCGCAGAGACGGGAAATACTCCAATTGAGCTTGTCAAAGTATTAAACCGAGACCGTGCATCGTGTGGTTGGAGTCGGGCAGAGACAGGAAAGGACTGGTGGGATCCCTTTCCTGAGACACATTAGGGAACCAGCTGGGATTTTCATACATAACAATGAGAGCAATTCCTGGGAAGATTTCCTCCGTGTGTCAGTGACATTGTAAACATAGTGGGCAGCACGGTAGTACAGTGGTTAGCACTGTTGCTCCACAGCTCAAGGGTCCCAGGTTCGATTCCCGGCTTGGTTCAATGTCTGTGTGGAGTCTGTACGTTCTCCACGTGTCTGCGTGGGTTTCCTCCGGGTGCTCCGGTTTCCTCCCACAAGTCCTGAAAGATGTGCTGTTGGATGAATTGGACATTCTGAATTCTCCCTCCGTGTACCCGAACAGGGGCCGGAATCTGGTGACTGGGGGCTTTTCACAGTAGTGTCCTTGCAGTGTTAATGTGAGCCTACTTGTGACAATAAAGATTACTTGACTTTACTTTTAAATCTTTGCTGTTGACTATTCCCAATGATAATTCAAATAAATTTAAAGATTTATTCCCCCTGCCTCCATTAAATTCTGTTGACATAGGTCTGCCTTAATATAATTGTCAACAAGATTATATACCGTTAGAGTGTAAAATGTTGAGGATGAGGAGTCAATCTGTTTTGACAATATTCTGTTTGATGCCTGAATATTGTTGATATTGGATTATTGACCTATACACTAGCGGGTACAGATTCATGTACTACCTCAAGTTTATACTGAAGGAGACAAGGATAGTCTTGTCCTCATGTATTATTGAAGATATATTGAATGTTGTTGCATTATGGAAGTCCTGGCAGATTTGTTGACTAGAAAGCAATGCTTCCAGTTGAATAATTCTCTGCCCTTAACAGCAGCAGTTATTAAATGTATAGGCATGAAGACTTTCCTGACAGTTCAATAGCGAGAAAGACCTCAATTTTACGGGTGGAAGAGTTGCTGTTAGCACCAAACTCCTTAATATCCTGTGTACTCACATAAAAGGTAGCCTCTGTTTCCCTCAGTTAGGTAAATGTCTTTATTATATCATGTTAAAATGGGAAAAGGCTTGTGTGGAGCATGCTGACATACAGTAATTGGGCTGAATGGCTTGTTTTCTGCACTGTAAATTCGATGCAATTTAGATGTGAATTTAAATTGACTTCAGTTCACTGTAGCGAAGAGTTATTTTACCTTGAGGCTCGTCATTGGGCGGGATATTTCATCCTTGCTAGCTGTGGGCAGCATCGTGGGAATGAAGGGTAAATTTATAAGAAGATGGCTATGTTTTAAACTGTCTCTTTTAATTCAAGGTAAGAAAGGAACATGTGACGTCCTACTAGTTCTGTCCAGCTTAAGCCAATGTGAACTGGTTACCATAGGGTCTGGAGCCAAAAGGTAAAGTGCTGTTGAAATGTGGGTATCAATGTTCACACCTTAACTGGCCTAGTTTGGAGAAAACTTTAGACAGAGAAAGAGAAAGACAGCGAGAGAAGGATCCTGAGAGAGGGTCGACAGAGGGGAAATTATGTGGTCAGCAAAGGGGAAAGGACTGTTTCTTGGTTCGGTACTAAACACAATCAGAATGGAAAAGTCATTCTTTGGACAGAATCTGGGGAAATTTAAGGAATGCTGGAAGGTCTTTTGTTGCCAATCAGCACTGGAGACTGCAATAATGTTGCTCTTTTAACTGGATACTGATATGACAGTTATTAATGATGATATTGCTTTCCAGGTATCAAATGATACCACCACAAGGTTTTACCGGATATCGATCAAAGACCGAACAACCAGTTAGTTAGTCCAAGTTCAATGATAGTTTATTTACTTCAACATGCAACATAAAACACTACAAGCTAAATTACACCTCACACTACAACAACCTGTACTTAACTTCAGGCACCCGGCTATATGCAGAGGAACAAGGCCTTTGTTCGGATCGTACGTGGCTGGGTCTGGAGAAGTGACTTTGTTTCTGCTGGGCTCATCCGTCTGGTAGCGATCGTTGGTCTTGAACTTGCCTTTTGGTCGTGATGCTACATTTGGTTTTAGGTGTAGGTCGGGGCCAAGAGAGACCGAGCGCCGGGGCTAAGAGAGACTGAACAATTGGCCGTGTCTCTCTTCATCCTTCTGGGGTTTCGCGCTCTTTTGGGCGGTCCTTAGCTTTGGACCCAATAATTCGGCAGGCTTCGATCACTGCCTTCGATTTTGCCCAATAAAGGGGCGGGTGCCATAATGGCAGGGTGTGGTCTGAGCAGTCATTGACCTTGGCTTTTTGGGCTCCCTGAGCAAAGGGAGTGGCGCCGATGAGTCTCTTTCTGTATCTGATACCTGACTACAGGTCTTTTGTTCTGGGGAAATGGGCAATTAGAATGCAAAATAGCTGGGAGTTTCGATAGCGTCGAGCTATCTGAGTTGCAAATATACAGCTCTGAGCGCCTGAGTCCTGTGTTGACTATATTTCCCATGATCCTTTGCAGGTGGTCATATTTCCCAGGATCCTTTGTAAGTGGCAATCCCAGCTGGCTACGCTTTCTTGGTGTGGCCAGGGTAAGGAACCACCAGAGAGGGCAGTGCTGCTGGAGGTCAGTTTGGGATTTCTCAGACGACTGAAGGAAAGGCCCTTCGCCAGTCCCTGGCAATTACGATTCAGTAAAGCAAGGGGAAATTAGCTTGTTGAAAGACAGGAGTAACTTTGGACAGGTTCTTTTCGAGATTGCAATCCTGCAAAGAGTGTCTCGTAATGTATAAATCAGCGTGGGGTTTTCTATTTGGTTAAAATGCTAATAAGCATTGTCTTTTCTGTAGGTTAGTGCTCTCTAATGTTTAGCCGATGATGATCTCAGTTTGCTACAGCAAAGATGTTAAAATGTGAAATCCTGTCATGTGATCCTTTGAGCCGGTCGTCACAGAATTGTTACAGTGCAGTAGGAGGTCATCGGACTGATTGAACCTGCACTGGTTTTCCAAGTGAACAATTCGCCTAGTGTCACTCCCCCACCTTTTCCCCATAACAGACACATTCTTCCTTTGCAGATAACAGTCTCCTTCCCTTTTTAAAAATAAATTTAGAGTATCCAATTCATTTTTTCCAATTAAGGGGCAATTTTTAGCGTGGCCAATCCACCTACCTGGCACATCTTTTGGGTTCTGGGGGCGAAACCCCCGCAAACACGGGGAGAATGGACAGTGATCCAGAGCCGGGATCGAACCTTTGACCTCGGCACCGTGAGGCAACCACGCTAATACTTGCGCCACCGTGCCGCCCCTCCTTCCCTTGTGAATATTTTGATTGAAGCTACCTCCACTACATTCTCAGGCAGTGCATTCCAAAACTGGACACAATACTCCAGATGTGGTCTCGCCAACACCCTATACAATTGCGACAACATCTCTCTACTTTTATACTCCAGTCATTTTGCAATAAACGCAAACATTCCATTTGCCTTTGTTATTACATTTTGTGCCTCCATACCAACTTTCTGCGATTCATGAACAAAGCCACCCAGATCCCACTGCCCAGGCGCATTTTGAATCTGATTCCCATTTGGATAACAATTTGCCTTTCTATTTGTTCGGCCAAAATGGGTGACCTCGCACTTATCCACATTAAACTCCATCTGCCAAATTTTGGCCCATTCTCCTAGCCTATCCATATATAAATGAACTCTGTATCCCTTCACTACTTGCTTTCCCACCTATTTTAGTATCCACAAATTTTGCTATTTCCCTGTTTGCAGAGCATTTAAAAAAATAAATTTAGAATACCCAATTATTTTTTCCAATTAAGGGGCAATTTAGCCTGGCCAATCCACCTACCCTGCACATCTTTGGGATGTGGGGGTGAAACCCACGCAGACACGGGGAGAATGAGCAAACTCCACACGGACAGTGATCCGGGGCTGGGATTCGAACCCGGGTCCTCAGCGCCGTAATCCAGTGCTAACTACTGCGTCACCGTGCTGCCCTGCAGATCATTTATATAGATTGTAAACAGGTGAGGTTCCAGAGGTCCGTGCGGCACCCCGCTAGGTACAGTTCGCCATTCGGAGATGGACCATTTATCCTGATGCTCTGCCTTCTGTCAGTCAGTCAATGCTCAATCCAATCTACTACTCAAGCCCCAATCCCCTGCGATCTCACCTTCTGGATCAGTTTTTATGCGTGAACTTGCCTACAGGACAGGAGTACTTCATAGTATCATGGAATCCCTCGAGTACAGAAGGAGGCCTTTTGGCCCATCGAGTCTGCACCGACGCTCTGCAAGAGCACCCTACCTAGGCCCACGCCCCCAACCCATTCCCATTATCCTACCTAATCCTTTGGACACTAAGGGGCAATTTTAGAATGGTCAACTCACCTAACTTGCACATCTTTGGACCGTGGGAGGAAACTGGAGCACCCGGAGGAAACGCAGACAGAGGGAGAATGTGCAGACTCCGCACAGTCACCCGAGGCTGAGAATTGAACCAGGGACCCTGGCGCTGTGAGACAGCAGTGCTAACCACTGTGCCATCGTGCCACCTTAGAGAGCAAAGGTGATAATAGCGCTACAACAACAATAGCTTGCATTTTCATAGCACCTTAACAGAATAAATTACCACAAGGCGCATCACAGGAATGCTAATCAAACAGAAATTTGACACCCAGCGGGATATTAAGACAGATACATCAAACATTTGGTTAAATAGGTGGGTTTTAACGCTTGGCCTTAAAGGAGAAAAGCGAGGCAGGGAGGTTTCAGGTGGAATTCCAGAGGTTAGGGCCCAGGCAGCTGAAGGCACAGTTGCCAACGGCGGAGGAAAGAAAATTGCGGAGACACACAAGGCCAAATCGGAGGAGCTCAGAGGGCTTGGCCACGATCAAAAGACAAAAAACTGGGTCCAGAGGAACTGTAAAGCTTAGAGCGGAATAGCAGAGGGGGGGTGAAGCAGGGAATATCTGGTACAGTGGAGAACGCTCAAAACAGAGCCACACTGTATTTTGTCAATGAGCAGTGAGGGTGTACCAACTCCCACCTGCACCAATAATTTGTTGAATCAATCCATCAAATAAATTATCTAATTATCTTACTGCAGCTGCCAAGTGGTAGCAGGCACATTTGTTCAGTGAGAACATGCAAATTGTGCTGCAGCAATGCAAAGCAGAACAAATGTGCATTAATTATTCTGTCAGTGCTCCCCATCCCCATGAGCTTGCTGACTGTGGTTTGTGCTTTATACTCTGAATTCTGAATTCATGGTCTGGAGCTTGTGCAGTGCGGTGAGTTACGTCTGATAGTTTGTTTTAATTTAAAGTGCCCAATTCGTTTTCCCCCAATTAAGGGACAACTTTAACGTGGCCAATTCACCTAACCTGCACATCGTTTTGGGCTGTGGGGGTGAGACCCGTGCAGACACGGGGAGAATGTGCAAACTCCAGACGGGCAGTGACCCGGGGCCGGGATCGAACCCGGGTCCTTCGCACTGAGGTAGCAATGCAAACCACTGCGCCACCCTTCGATTAGTGTGATAGTGCCCAAACAGAATGCCTTAAGTGTGGTAGGCACCCCAAGGCACATTCCAGGAATTTAATGAATAATAATTAAAACCAATTGCTTTGAGGAAATTAGAAACTGCCGACGCATTTCACTGTTGAAGGTGGGTTATAAAATTCTGTCCAAGGTCATCGCCAATCGGGTCAGGTGTGCCCTGGAGTCGGTGCGTGGGTTTCCTCCGGGTGCTCCGGTTTCTTCCCACAGTCCAAAGATGTGCGGTTAGGTGGATTGGCCATGATAAATTGCCCTCAGTGTCCAAAAAGATTGGTTGGGGTTCCTGGGTTACCGGGATAGAATGGTGGTGTGGGCTTAAGTGGGGTGCTCTTTCCAAGGGCTGGTGCAGACTTGATGGGCCGAATGGCCTCCTTCTGCACTGTAAATTCTATGATCTATGAGGTTACAGATTGCGGTTGAGTACAATTCTGCTGCTGATGATGTCACACTGGATGGCCAGTTGTGAGTTGCTAGATCATTTCTGAATCTATCACAATCAGTGTGATTGTAGTGCCATAACACGATGGAGGATATCTTTTGTCTCCGCAAGCACTGTGCGGTGATCACTTCTACCGATACTGTCATGGACAGATGCATCTGTAGCAGACTGGTTGGTGAGGATGAGGCCAAGTATGTTTTTGCCTCTTGTTGATTCCCTCACCATCTGTCGCAGACCCAGTCCAGCAACAATGGGCGGGATTCTCTCCTACCCGGCGGGGCGGGGGGTCCCGGCGGGATGGAGTGGCGTGAACCACTCCGGCGTCGGGCCGCCCCAAAGGTATGAATTTCTCCGCACCTTCAGGGGCTAAGCCCTCACCTTTAGGGGCTAGGCCCGCGCTGGAATGGTTGCCGGAGCTGGCATGGAAGGCCTTTGGCGCCATGCCAGCCGGGGCCGAAGAGACTCCGCCAGCAGGCGAAAGTCCGTGCATGAGCGGGAGCGTCAGCTGACGTCATCCCCGCGCGCGGGGGGGGGTTACCTCCACGTCGGCCATCGCGGAGACCTACACTGCTGACACGTAGTAAAAGAGTGCCCCCACGGCACATGCCACCCCGTGGATCGGTGGTCCCCGATTGCGGGCCAGGCCACCGTGGGGGCACACCCCGGGTCCAGATCGCCCTGCACCCCCCCCCCAGGACCCCGGAGCCCGCTCGCGCCGCCTGGTCCCGCCGGTAAAGGAGGTGGTTTAATTAACGCTGGCGGGACTTCGGCACATCGCGGGCCGGAGAATCGCCGGGGGGGTTGGCCCGCCGACCGCCGCAATTCCTGCCCCTGCCGAATCTCCGGTGCCGGAGAATTCGGCGGCCGGCGGGGGCGGGATTCACGCCACCCCCCGGCGATTCTCCAACCCTGCGGGGTGGTGGAGAATCCCGCCCTATGTCTAATAGGACTGAAAAATCTTTTGCTGGAGTTTTCTTTGCACTTCAGCCCCACACTCCTGTTCCTCAGGCACCTGGTGCAGAGAGGGACAGAGAAGGCGGAGGAGCTCCTTGTGAACCTGCTCCTGGCAAAGCTTGCCATTTATAGTTCCAGGCAGGGATCGACCAAGGAAGTCATCCAACCAGACTGTCTTCCCCTCTTCCACGAATATATTCGCGGCCGGGTGTCCCTAGAAAAGGTGCATACGGTGTCCATGGGCACCATTGAGGCCTTCCATGCCCCGTGGGCACCCGTGGGGTTGGAGTGCTTTATTGACCCCTTAGTTGCACTCTGTTTATAAGTTTCCATCGATCTTTGTGACGCTCGGGCAGTGCCCCTATCAGGAGCGGCCCTCATTGCTTTATCCCTAAGTTTATTTCCTTCCTGATATTTGGTCGACGTAAAAAGAGTTCGCCAATCCCCGAACCTTATCTTAATCTCCGCAAGGGAAATCTTAAATAACAGAGAAACGGGGTTAAAGTTTCGGGTCTGCCGACCTTTCATTCTAATTTCTGAAGTATTGGCAGCATCTTTTTGTTGTGATTTCACGAACAGAGACAGCAGTGCAATACTGACTGTGTAATAGGGAAGTGTGGGGATACGGGGGGGGAACCCCCCCCCCCCCGGGACCCACAGCCAGGGGGATCCCCCAGGCACCCCCAGCCAGGGGGAAGACCCCCAGCCAGGGGGAAGGCCCCCAGTCCCCAGCCAGCGGGACCAGGGACCCCCAGCCAGGGGGAAGACCCCAGCCAGGGGGAACCTCCCAGGGACCTTGGGGCAGCACGGTAGCATTGTGGATAGCACAATTGCTTCACAGCTCCAGGGTCCCAGGTTCGATTCCGGCTTGGGTCACTGTCTGTGGCGGAGTCTGCACATCCTCCTCGTGTGTGCGTGGGTTTCCTCCGGGTGCTCCGGTTTCCTCCCACAGTCCAAAGATGTGCAGGTTAGGTGGATTGGCCATGCTAAATTTCCCTTAGTGTCCAAAATTGCCCTTAGTGTTGCGTGGGGTTGCTGGGTTATGGGGATAGGGTGGAGGTGTTGACCTTGGGTAGGGTGCTCTTTCCAAGAGCTGGTGCAGACTCGATGGGCCGAATGGCCTCCTTCTGCACTGTAAATTCTATGACCTCCAGCCAGGGGGAACCTCCACAGAGACCCTCACCCCACAGAGACCCCCCACCCCACAGAGACCCCCCCACCCCACAGAGACCCCCCCACCCCACAGAGACCCCCCACCCCACAGAGACCCCCCACCCCACAGAGACCCCCCACCCCACAGAGACCCCCCACCCCACAGAGACCCCCCACCCCACAGAGACCCCCACCCCACAAAGACCCCCACCCCACAAAGACCCCCACCCCACAGAGACCCCCACCCCACAGAGACCCCCCACCCCACAGAGACCCCCCACCCCACAGAGACCCCCCACCCCACAGAGACCCTCACCCCCAGCTCAGCTCTGAGACAAGTTTCAAATTGTGCTGGGAGGGGACCGCCCAGGTCCGGGGTGAAGGCCGCTGATTGGCTGTTTGCTGCTGGGGGCGGGGCGAAGGGCGTGGACGGGCCGAGTGGTACCGGAGACCGGTAGCTGGAGCTCGGTACCGGCCCCGGAGGCAGCGCTCGGCCAGGAGCCCCAGGGCGGAGCTCCGTCACGGCACCGGGGTAAGTGACGGAGCTCCGCCTCAGGGCGGCTCCCAGAGTCTGAGCCGGTCCCTCAGCCCTGAGCTCCCTGTCCCTCAGCCTTCTCGCCCTCAGCCCCCTATCCCTCAGCTCCCTATCCCTCAGCCCCCTGCCCGTGTCTGGGAAGCTTCAAACTGGAAACGGGGGGAGGGGGGTCTGTCTCACTGGGGTGGGGTGTGGGTCTGTGTATCACTGGGGTGGGGTGTGGGTCTGTGTATCACGGGGTGGGGTGTGGTGTGGGTCTGTGTATCACGGGGGTGGGGTGTGGGTCTGTGTATCACGGGGGTGGGGTGTGGGTCTGTGTATCACTGGGGTGGGGCGTGGGTCTGTGTATCACTGGGGTGGGGCGTGGGTCTGTGTATCACTGGGGTGGGGCGTGGTGTGGGTCTGTGTATCACGGGTGGTGTGGGTCTGTGTATCACTGGGGTAGGATGTGGGTCTGTGTATCACTGGGGTGGGGTGTGGGTCTGTGTATCACTGGGGTGGGGCATGGGTCTGTGTATCACTGGGGTGGGGTGTGGGTCTGTGTATCACGGGGTGGGGTGTGGTGTGGGTCTGTGTATCACGGGTGGTGTGGGTCTGTGTATCACTGGGGTAGGATGTGGGCAGTGGGTCTGTGTATCACTGGGGTGGGGTGTGGGTCTGTGTATCACTGGGAGATGTATATTACTACAATATATAATTGTTACATATATTATGTAACTTAACTGGATACATGGACTTGTTACTGTATTAATCAGACACTGTTCCTCATTGAGTTATTGAGTGTGTGGCATTGACTGCACCCACACTCTGACCTGAGGTACTGGTGACACATTTTCTGTCTTTTTCTTCTCCATGTTCTAAACTCGCCTTGTACAGTCTGACTACAGTTTTCATTGGGGCTACTAAATCAGAATGAGTTTTGTTTTAATCAAAATGTAAGTGTAACAGATTTTTGGATATTTTTAATTAGCATTTGTTATACGTCAAAAAAAATTGTTCTTGAAGAGGGCAAATGAGTGGGACAGGATGTAGGGGAAAGGATTTGAGGATGGGCACAGGTTTGATGGGCTGAATGGCCTACTTCTGCACTGTAAAATTCTGAGAATGTAACCATTATCTGGGCACTTGTTTTTGTGTTGCACCCCAGCAGCATTGTGGTTCATATCAGTACAGTGTGTTTGTGTGCCGAGGATCCGGGTTCAATCCCGGCCCTGGGTCACTGTCCGTGTGGAGTTTGCACATTCTCCCCTTGTCTGTGTAGGTTTCGCTCCCACAACCCAAAGATTGGCAGGGTAGGTGGATTGGCCACGCTAAATTGCCCCTTAATTGGAAAAAAATGAATTGGATACTTTTGTAAGGGCCCCGAAGAATCCAGCACGAGTTTTAAGGATACAAAATAATAAAGTTTATTTACTATAACAACATATACATAACAGTAGCAGTAACCTCCCTTGCTACCTTCTCCTTCCTCCTGGTTCCTGGACTGGCCAGCTTATTTATAGTAGGAGTTTCTCCGCCCCTCTCATTGGGGAAGTTCATACTCCCATAGGATTGTGGGATAATCATTAGTCCCCAGCCAATCGTCAGTAGGCAGGTTATAACATCCCTCCCCCCCAAAGTCCAAGGAATCCACCGTAGGCCCTGGCGAAGGGAGGCGTCGAACCCGTTTGGCCGCAGGCCGGACGCCATTTGCACGCGGCGCTGGATCAGGCGGCGTATAACGAGACGGAGACCGGCGCTTCCGTGATGAACGGCGCGGTTGTACATCCACGGCCTGTGGACCCGAGGATTCCCCCTCTGATTCATCCTGTGTCTCCATCTCGGAGTCAGAGTCTGCTGCCTCCGTCATGTCAGCGTCTCTGTCCCCATTCGGTCCCGTCATGACCTGCGCAGGTTTTGAGTGAGGCACCAGTGGAAGATTTGGAGGACTACCTTCCCTTGTTTCTGGTCTTTGCCGCTGTTGAACTGAGCTCCGGGGGCGGGGAATCTTTTGCGGGGATGATCTTCTGGACCGGACGTGGTCTACATGTTTTCGCTGGAGACGACCCTGGGCTTGCACTTGGTACGATATAGGGCCCGTTTGGCGAAAGATTACCCCAGGAACCCATTGGGCACCACCAGCAAAATTCCGCACGAATACTGGATCACCGGGCGCAAACTGCCGAATCGGACGATGCCGAGACAATCCCGGTCCCTGCCGTTCTTGTGTGCGGCGTACTTTTGCGCCAATGTCCGGGAAGACCATACTAAGGCGGGTGCGAAGTCTCCGGCCCATTAGGAGTTCTGCGGGAGCTACCCCAGTCACTGTATGGGGGGTGGTCCTGTACGTAAACAAAAACCGAGCCAGTCTCGTGTCCATTGATCCAGAAGACTGCTTCTTTAGGCCTCTTTTGAATGTTTGCACTGCACGCTCTGCCAACCCATTTGAAGCCGGGTGGTAAGGGGCAGTGCGGATATGGCGGATGCCGTTCATCTTTGTAAACCTAGCAAACTCCTCACTCGTGAATGGAGTGCCATTATCCGTGACCAGCACCTCGGGGAGGCCATGCGTGCTAAATGATAAACGCATTTTTTCCAATTGTTGCGCAGGACGTTGTCCCCTGCATCTTATGCACCTCCAGCCATTTGGACTGGGCGTCAATTAGTAGAAGGAACATGGATCCCTGAAAAGGGCCTGCAAAATCTGCATGTAAGCGTGCCCAAGGCCGCCCAGGCCATTCCTAGTGATGTAGGGGCGCGGCCGGCGGAAGCTTCTGATGCTCCTGGCAAATGGAGCAGTTTTGGGCCACCTTCTCAATGTCGGTGTCGAGGCCTGGCCACCAGACATAACTCCGGGCCAACATTTTCATCTTGGTCACGCCCGGATGCCCATTGTGCAAGTCTGATAATATCAGCTCCTGGCCTTTTTCCGGGACAACCACACGCGTCCCCCACAAGAGGATGCAGTCTTCCACGCTGAACTCTGGGACAGCTTGGAGGAAAATGCCCGTAACTCGCCTGGGAGCGGTCTATGCTGCCCACCATACAGGACTATGTGCCAAACCTTTGACAGGACTGGCTCCGTCTGGGTCCACTCACGGATCTGTGATGCCGTGACAGGCAAGGTGTCCATAAAATTTAGGGTTGCGACCACCTCACCGGTCGTGGGGGTCGACATGGGGCTGGTCGATAAAGGCAATCGGCTCAGTGCGTCGGCATTTGCTATCTGCGTACCTGGTTTGTGCTCCAGAGAATACTCATATGCAGCAAGCAACAAAGCCCAGCGCTGGATCCGTGCAGAAGCAATGGGCGGTATCGGCTTATCCTCTCTGAAGAGTCCCAGCAGGGGCTTATGATCGGTCATGATAGTGAAATGGCGGCCGTACACATACTGGTGGAAGCGTTTCACCGCGAAAACCACTGCCAGGCCCTCCTTCTCGATCTGCGCGTACTTCTTCTCCGCTGCAGTCAATGTGCGGGAGGCGAAAGCTATCGGTCGCTCGGCCCCGTTCTCCATCTTGTGGGACAGGACAGCCCCAATACCATACGGGGATGCATCACATGTGACGAGCAAAGGCTTTCCCGGATCATAGTGGGTTAGTAACCCAGACGACGACAATTGTTGCTTTACCCGCCGGAAAGCGGTTTCTTGCGGCTGACCCCAAACCCAGGTGTGATTTTTCTTTAGCAGCAGGTGTAAGGGGGCCAGCGTAGTTGCCAGATTGGGGAGGAACTTCCCGTAATAGTTTACGAGACCGAGAAAAGAACGAAGATGCGAAGTGTCAGTCGGGGTGGGGGCATGTTGAATCGCACGCACCTTCTCTGCGACGGGGTGCAGACCCTCGCGGTCCACCCGATAACCTAGGTAGACTACTTCTTTTGCCTGAAATACGCACTTTGTGTGACGTAAACGGACTCCAGCCTCCGAAAGGCGTTTAAGGACAGCCTCCAGATTTTCCAAATGCTCTTGCTCCGACGTCCCTGTAATCAACACGTCATCTAGGTAGACAGCCACACGTGGTAAACCTCTCAAAATGCCCTCCATAACACGTTGAAAAATTGCGCAGGCAGAGGATACTCCAAAGGGCAACCGTGTATATTCATACAGGCCCCGGTGTGTTTTAATTGTTACATATGGTCGGGAGGCAGGGTCCAGCTCCAACTGCAGGTAGGCGTGACTCATATCTAATTTTGTGAATGAGAGTCCGCCTGTAAGTTTCGCGTAGAGATCCTCTATGCGAGGCATTGGGTATCGGTCGAGTCGGGAAACTGTATTCACTGTAAGTTTATAGTCGCCACACAAGCGAACTGTGGCATCTGGCTTCATTACTGGCACAATTGGTGCTGCCCAGTCAGCAAAACGGACAGGCCTGATAATACCCAAACTCTCCAAACGAGTGAGCTCCCCTTCTACCTTCGAGCAAAGCGTAAGGCACTGGGCGCGCCCGGAAATAGCGCGGTGTGGCTCCTGGTTCAACTTGGATACGGGCTACGGCCCCTTTTATTTTCCCCAGACCAGGCTGGAATACCTCTGGGTATCGTCCTAGCACCTCAGTCAACCCTCCAGAAACTGTTTGGAGGATGTGCTGCCATTGCAACCGCAAATGGCGCAACCAGTCCCGACCCAACAGGCTGGGCCCATGGCCACGCACTACGATAAGTGGGAAACGCCCCTCCTGGCGTCCATAGACAACAGGGGTCATTGTAGTTCCTGCAATGTCCAGTGGTTCCCCCGTGTAGGTGGCCAACCTGGCCTGTGAGTCAGTTAGTGTAAGGGTCTGTATACCCTGCTTGATGCGGTCGAATGTCCTCTGGGCGATCACGGAGACCGCTGCGCCAGTATCCAACTCCATCTCCAGCGGGTGGCCATTGACCCGTACTGTCACCTTAATGGGGGCCACACGGGGAGCTGCCACACAATGCAGCTGCAGGCAGTCGTCCTCCGTCTCCACGTCCTCAGGAGTGGTCGCCGCAGGTTCATCCACATGGAAGGTACGGCCTCTGGGCTGGTCCCAGTTACGGCCCCTGGGCTGGTCCCAGTTTCGGTCGGAACGACGGCGCCTCTGGCGTCCCCAGGACCGCCGTTCGCGACGGGGTCGGCGCCTACAAGTCTGACACGGACATGGCTCCTCATCCATTGGCTCTGGAGAAGGCTCCCTTCGGGGAGGAATGTCCGATGGCCACTGGCGTCGGTCTGGTCGTTGCCTCGCCCAAGGTACCGCAGGAGTGCGGGGGGACGTTTTTGGGCGGAAAGGGTTTCGCCCCAAGGCATGCACTTCCATTCCCTGTAGCTCCTGTACTCCTCGCTCTGCGCTCTCTCGGGACAAGACTATTTGTATTGCCTGTTGAAAAGTCAATGTTGGCTCCGCTAACAACTTTCTCTGGGTGGCCGCATTGTTAATACCGCAAACCAAACGGTCGCGTAACATTTCTGACAAGGTCTCACCATAGTCACAGTATTCCGCAATCCCGCGTAGCCTGGATAAAAAAAAAAATCGGCAAGGGATTCTCCAGGGGTCCTCTCAGCGGTATTAAACCGGTAACGCTGGACTATCGTGGACGGGGTTGGGTTAAAGTGTTGCCCCACTATATTCACAAGTTCGTCAAACGTTTTGGTGTCCGGCGCAGCTGGGTACGTAAGGCTCCTAATCACCCCAAACGTATGCGGTCTGCAGGCGGTGAGCAATATGACCACCTGGCGCTCGTTTTCAGTGATATTGTTTGCCCGGAAATAGTAAAGCATCCGTTGCGTGTACTGGTTCCAGCTTTCCAGCGCAGCATCAAAAACATCCAAACGTCCGTACAGAGGCATGGTATAATAGAAAACAACTTCCAACCTGTATCCAACAAAATCCAGGGAGGTGGCTTCAGCAGTGTAGACAGCTATTCTCTTTTACCTTCGTCGCCAGTTTTGTAAGGGCCCCAAAGAATCCAGCACGAGTTTTAAGGATACAAAATAATAAAGTTTATTTACTATAACAACATATACATAACAGTAGCAGTAACTTCCCTTGCTACCTTCTCCTTCCTCCTGGTTCCTGGACTGGCCAGCTTATTTATAGTAGGAGTTTCTCCGCCCCCCTCATTGGGGAAGTTCATACTCCCATAGGATTGTGGGATAATCATTAGTCCCCAGCCAATCGTCAGTAGGCAGGTTATAACAGATACTTTAAATTAAACAAAAAGATTTTTTAAAATCAGGATTGAGATCTAGCAAAGAACTCTGTATTTGCAAAGCAATTTTGAAAACATGCCAGAAACAGACAATTATATTTTAATATCTGGAATTGGAGCAGGAGAGAGAGAAGAAATTCTTCTCTCGCATACTTACAAGATAATGAATGGCTTAGATAGGGTGGACGTAGGGAAGTTGTTTCCATTAGCAGGGGAGACTAGGACCCGGGGGCACAGCCTTAGAATAAAAGGGAGTCACTTTAGAACAGAGATGAGGAGACATTTCTTCAGCCAGAGAGTGGTGGGTCTGTGGAATTCATTGCCACAGAGGGCGGTGGAGGCCGGGACGTTGAGTGTCTTTAAGACAGAAGTTGATAGATTCTTGATTTCTTGAGGAATTAAGGGCTATGGAGAGAGAGCGGGTAAATGGAGTTGAAATCAGCCATGATTGAATGGTGGAGTGGACTCGATGGGCCGAATGGCCTTACTTCCGCTCCCACGTCTTATGGTCTTATACTGGGGCTGAAATGTTTTAAAAATTGCAGTTCAAGGTGGTCCTGCAGAGAGGGCAGCAGGCGAGGGGAGGGAGGAGGAGGAGGAGGAGGGGGGGGGGGGGCTAGGCCTCCTGAATTTACTGTACTATTATTGGGCAACAAATGCAGCAAAGGTGAGGAGTTGGGTCGTGGAGAGGGAGTTCCGGTGGGTTAGGATGGAGGAGGGTTTGTGAAGGGGGTCGGGGCTGAGGGCGCTGGTAACGACGCCTCTTCCGATGGCCCCAGAGGAAGGGTTTAGGCACCTGCAGCTCTGAGACTTTGCAAGGAAGGAGGTTCCGAGCTTCCTGATGGCGCCGGCCCCCTTGTTGTTGGACGAGGTATTGAGGGCAGGGGCATTGGTGGCTGTGAGAGGTTTGGAGGGAGTTTGGTGTACTGTGCTCAGCGTGGCGGGGGAACCTACTTGAATTTCTGACTCTGGAGAAGGTGAAATTTGAGCTGAGGGGGATGAAGGGATGGAGGGGTTCTACAATTCACAGGGACTGTTTATTCTGCGCCTTCGGGAACTGGTTGCCATTAAACATTGGGTGGGGGAAGGTGGTTGTGATTATTCTTTTACTGTTTTTGTTGTTAAACTCTTACTTGGAACGCACAATGGATGTATTGGAATGTATATTGAGGGGGATGTTGTTTCTTGGGGATTGTTATTGTGTTTGTTTTCTGTTTGTTTTTCTTTTGTTGTAGCAATTGTTGTAGCAAAGGGTATCAATTCGAAATGTGTTCAGTAAAGTCAAGTGTTACTCGAGAGATTCTCAATTAGGTTATCTTGTTCCCCAATATGTCCCTGACTTTATTTGTGTTATGTTTAGATTTATTGTGAGAAACCACTTTGCACAAATACGAGTAGCAGGTACTGCCTGGCACTTTCTTTGCTCTTTCTTACCTTCTGTAAGTTTTCAAGTTTGCTGAGACATGGCTGAATAAACATTGTCCATACCCCAGATTATCCACGTAATCTGACCACGTTTTCCACCATTCTGTGCACTTTCCAATCTGTTCTACTCGAAACTTGAGTGAGACAGCTGTCATACCGTGCATTCTAGAATCCTCTTCCTGAACTTTCTACCTACCTTGTAAAACTTTCCTGAAAACCTCGCTCTTCACCTTGACGTCTGTTTTCAATTCTTTCATGGAATACGAGTGTGACAAGGCCAACATTTGTTGCCCATCGCTAATTAAGCAGTTAAAAGTTGGCTACATTGCTGTGGGTCTGGAGTCACATGTAGACCAGACTGGGTAAGGACAGCAGATAGAGTGTCATGGTCACCACTGATGAGACCAGGGTTTATTAACTGAACCGGCTTCTTCCCCCCCCCCCCCCCCCCCCCCCCTCCCCAAAGATAATACTGGGCCTCTGGATAACTAGTTCCATGGCATTACCACTATGGGACAGTCTCCCCATCAGTTTTCATTGTATACTCTCTCAAACAAGAGTGTTTCTGTCCTCTGATCCCTCCTGAAATATTTTGGGGTATTGGATGGCTCATCTTCTTGTTACATTTACCTTGGCAATGCAGATCTTTCACTTCACCCTTGTTACTACACAAGTGTGATCATTTCACTGAATTGTGCCTTCAAAAGTGATATGAAAATGTTACTTGTTTCGGTGTTGAGATTAAAGCAAGAACTTGCCTTTTCTTTAGCGCCTTTCTTGACTTCAGGAAGTTTTCAAAGAGTTTCAGATCGGGGAAGGGCTTTTATGGTGATGGTGGAACTGTAAATAAGCGAGCAGGACATCAGGAGAACTTCTCGATGAGCCCAGGAATACTGCCATGGGATGATTGACATCCACCCGAGAGGGCAGTCGGGACTATTAACACATTGCACAAAAGGTGACACCCCCGACAGTGCAGCACTCCCTCAGTAACACCCTGGGCGTGTCTGTGACAAAATCTCTGGAGTGGCTGTTGAGCCCAGAACCTTCTGAATCCGAGGCAGGAGTGCCAGGACAGAGCTCAACAGAGGCATGACTGCCTCATTATTGCTATTTTACAGGAAGAAACTACTGCATTCAAATTAGAGATCAGTTTTATTCCTGTATTGCTTTAGCTCTCACCTGTGTCACCAATAAGTTTGGCAAAGAAAATGATCGCAGTGAGCATTGTGACTCTGACTGTTGTGTACATGTTCCAACCTGACCGTCCACAGCAAGGAGACATTTTGACAGGTTACTCATCTTCATGTAGAGCATAAACATCAGAGCAGTTGGGGCATTGAGTACGAGAGTTGGCAGGTCATGTTACAGTTGTATAAAACTTTAGTTGGGCCACATTTGGAATATCGGGTGCAGTTCTGGTCGCCACACTATCAGAAGGAAGTGGAAGCTTTGGAGAGAGCGCAAAGAAGGTTTACCAAGGCGTTGTTGCCTGGTCTGGAGGGTGTTAGCTATGAGGAGAGGTTGAATAAACTCATTGTTTTCATTGGAAAGACGGAGGCTGAGGGGAGACCTGTTTGAGGTCCACAAAATTACAAGCGTTATAGACAGGGTAAATCGTCAGAAGCTGTTTCCCAGGGTGGAAGACTCCATTTACAAGGGGACACATGTTCAAGGTGAGAGGGGGAAAGTTTACGAGGGATCACAGAATCACAAGAATTTACAGTGCAGAAGGAGGCCATTCGGCCCATCGAGTCTGCACCAGCCCTTACAAAGAGCACCCTTCTGAAGCCGAGTATCTACCCTATCCCCGTAACCCAGTAACTCCACTTAACATTTTTTCGATTCTAAGGGCAATTTAGCACGGCCAATCCACCTGATGTGTGGGGAAAGTTTTTCAAGCAGAGGGTGGTGGGTTTCTGGAGCGCGTTGCCAGTGCTGGTGGTGGAGGCAGGCACGATAGCAACGGTTAAGGTGTATATTGATAGAGTAAGAAGTCTTACAACACCAGGTTAAAGTCCAACAGGTTTGTTTCAAACACTAGTTTTCGGAGCACTTCCACAGGTGAGGAAGGAGCAGCGCTCCGAAAGCTAGTGATTTGAAACAGACCTGTTGGACTTTAACCTGATGTTGTAAGACGTCTTACTGTGCTCACCCCAGTCCAACGCCGGAATTTCCACATCATATCTTGATAGATACATGGATGGGTGGGGAATGGAGGGATTCAAATCATTTGGGCAATAAGTAGTAGGTCTAAGTAAGGAATCTGGATTGGCGCAGGCTTGGTGGGCCGAAGGGCCTGTTCCTGTGCTGTAATATTCTTTGTTCTATTAGCCTGATATTGCTGTAAATTCTATGCAATGATTTATGGTTCTATTTTACGAATTAAGCCTGAGCCATTTCTGTCTTTCAATGTATGGTGAGTTTGTGAAATTAATTCTGCTTTAGCAGTGTGATTTCCTTATGAAATGACTGCACCAGCAGAAACTTAGACACTACCTCCCAACAGTTAGTGCACTGGATTTTAAAGTTCTGGAGTGGGGCGTGTTACGATCCCGGATGAGAACCCAACTATTTGCAATTTGAGAACTGAAATGAACTTATTGTCACAATTAGGCTTCAAATGAAGTTACTGTGAAAAGCCCCCAGTCGCCACATTCCGGCACCTGTTCGGGGAGGCTGGTACGGGAATTGAACCGTGCTGCTGGCCTGCCTTGGTCTGCTTTAAAAGCCAGCTCTTTCGCCCTGTGCTAAAGCAGCCCCTATACTGTAAAACTGAGGGAATGTTACTGCACCACAGTAGAGATTTAGGGGTGGAATTCCAGAGCTTAGGGCTCCGGAATCTGAATTTTCTGCTGCCAGTGAGGAGGTGAAGCAAGTAGAGGATGCACAAGAGGCTAGGTTTGGAGGAGCACAGACCGGGGAAGGTTGTGGGTTAGAGGAGGTTCCAGAGACGGGCAAGGGTTGGGGCTACTAAGATAATTGTAAACGAGGATGTAAATTTTAAAACTGAAACATAGCAGGACCAGGGAACCGATGAAGGTTCATGATCACAGGAATGACTGGTAAATGGAAATTGGTGCAATATATGACCTGGGCAGTAGAGCTTTGGATGGGCTTTAGTTTAAGCAGGATGGGAGGCTGGTGAATAGTCTAGGCTGTTGGGTTTCAGTGAGCTGAGACAGGTGATGTTAGTAAGGTGGAAGTGAACAGTAGGAAAGAATGAAAACCGTTTCACGTGCTTCGTAACGAGCGACTAGTTGCATAGCAGCAAGTTTCAAGACCCTTTGAAGAGGCTCTGCTACTCTCTCGGGACAGGTTCGGAGCATGAAACAGGTGAATAAGCATTGGTCAAACAGAAGACTATTGTAGCAACTGTAAATAAGAAATGGGAGGCCATTTAGCCCCTCTAACCTGCTAGTGTTGGAAGTTTCAGAATGCAGTTTTCATTAACTAATGTTCTTCATAAATTCAATCAGACCTTTCGCATTATCTTTGAAAGCATCTGTGGAGAGAGACGGGAGCTAACATTTCGAGTCTGGATGACTCTTTTTATCAAAGCTAGAGAGAACTGGAAATAGGATCAGATTTATTCTGTTGTGTGTGTGGGTGGGGGAGGTCGTAGAGTAGTGGGACACCTAGTCTGCGTTTAGTCTCTCCAGTGTAGAGTATACCACATTGGGAGCAGCGAATGCAACAGATCAGTTTGAAGGAGGTCCACGTGAAGCGCTGCCTCACCTGAAAAGAGTGGTTTTTATTTTTAAATTTAGAGTAACCAATTATGTTTTTCCAATTAAGGGGCAATTTAGCGTGGCCAATCCACCTACCTTGCACATCTTTTTGGGTTGTAGGGGTGAGACCCACGCTGACGGGGGGAGAATGTGCAAACTCCACATGGACAGTGACCTGGAGCCGGGATCGAACCCGGGTCCTCGGCGCCGTGAGACAGCAGTGCTAACCCCTGTGCTGCCCTCCTGAAAGGAGTGTTTAGCCCCTTGGATGGTGAGCAGGGAGCAGGCAGTGCTTCACATGTACCTCTGTCTACTCTACATTGGAGAGACTAAACGCAGACTGGGTGACCGCTTTGCAGGACACTTTCGATCCGTCCACAAACAGGACCCACACCTTCCTGTCGCTGCCATTTCAACTCCCCGTCCTGCTCTCACGTCCACATGTCCGTCCTTGGCCTGCTGCAACGTTCCAGTGAAGCCCAACGCAAGCTGGAGGAACAGCACCTCAACTTCCGATTAGGCACGCGACAGCCTTCCGGACTTAACATTGGGTTGAACAATTTCCCATGAACCGTAAGCTCTCTCTTCCACCTTCACCCCATTTTTATTTCTAGCATTTTCTGTTTTCGTTTCAGATTCCAGCACCCGCAGTAATTTGCTTTCACTTTCTCGTTATTGACTTTGCCGCGACTTCTCAGTGCTTCACAACTCTTCCATTTTAAATCTTATTTTTAACCAAACCTTTTTTTTTTTTTACCTCTGCAATGATGGATTTGCTTCTTTCCAAAGTTGATTAATTTCCTTGGAGAAGTGTAAATTCCCAGACAGCCACGGCACAATTGAAAAATGAAATGAAAATCACTTATTGTCACAAGTAGGCTTCAAATGAAGTTACTGTGAAAAGCCCCTAGTCGCCACATT
Source organism: Scyliorhinus torazame (assembly GCF_047496885.1). Lineage (NCBI taxonomy): Eukaryota > Metazoa > Chordata > Chondrichthyes > Carcharhiniformes > Scyliorhinidae > Scyliorhinus > Scyliorhinus torazame. The sequence goes on from NC_092734.1 coordinate 9,548,714, forward strand.
CCGGCGCCTGTTCGGGGAGGCTGGTACGGGAATTGAACCGTGCTGCTGGCCTGCCTTGGTCTGCTTTCAAAGCCAGCGATTTAGCCCTGTGCTAAACCAGCCATCTTAAAACTACCCATCAGACACCTGGTGCCAAGAAAATGGCTATGGGGGGGGAAAGGGTGTTAGAAATATGGTTTGATTCACTCAGGGTCCTCAAACTAGTGATGGAGTTGTGGGAGGTGAATCTCAAAGAGCCAGTACAGGTAATGAAGTTTGGTGTTTAAAAGGCGGCATTTGATGCAGAGCCATTGTCTCCTGGTAGATAACTAACTGTTGTATTCACATTGTCTTCTGAACAGTTTATTGACACCCCCCCCTTTCTTTAGTTTCTCCTGTTGCACTCCAGCCTTGGGAGATCCGAATGGAAGTTGTCGCGGTGAGTTCCCCTGGCGAATCCCAGAGCCAAGAGGAGATGGAAACCCCAGACTCTTTGCACAGGGCCCCGAGCTCCCAGACAGAAGAGGAAGAACCTCTGATCTTCCAGACGTTAGTTAAAAGCCGCTTCCGCCAGGCGCCTCCCGACAGGTTCAACGCTGTGTATATGATTTTCTTCTTCCTTGGGATTGGCTCCCTGTTGCCATGGAACTTCTTCTGCACGGCAAAACAGTATTGGCTGTACAAACTGAGCAACGGGACAGATCGGTCTCCCCAGCAGAATGACCTTGGCGTGAGTATCAGTGTATTGCATCATGGCATATGCAGTGATTTCCTTCTGGACAATAATAAGTAGTGTGGAAGCTAAAGTACTGGATTGGCTCCCTACCTTGCCTGAGTTCAAATCGCATATCTTGGTTGTTGACCCAGGGAGAAATCTCCCCCCCCCCCCCCCCCCCCCCCCCAATTGCCTCAGGTCACACACCATCCCGGACTTGCAAATATATCGCCTGTTCCACAATACTCGGTCGGAATCCTGGACCTCCCTTCCTAATGGCATTGTGAGTGTATCTAGGCTACACGCGTTACAACAGCTCAAGAAGATGACTCACACCATCTTCTAAAGGGCAATTACAGTTTGTCGGTAAATCCTGGCCAGCGACGCCCATATCTCGTGAATGTTTAAAGAGAAAAGTCCCACTACGGCATATTAAGGAACTGAATCTGACACATCTGCTTTGGCAGATACTAGATTGCTCTAAACCTTTTCATTGATTTCAAGAGAAGTTGCCATACCCTGTCTGCGTAGGTCAGGTGGTTGCGTCTGACAATGGCCACAAACATGCACCAATTTCTCAGTTACCGTCCGTGGGTAATCCGTACCGTCCCCCGGTAAAAACAAAACCTCACATTGAAGGAAATCCCACCAAATTCAACTCAAAATCTTACCAAATAACTGGCGAGGTGAGGATCATCGTCAGCAAGCTACTGTGCAACAATATCCTCTCTTCCTCCTGGTCTCGATGAATATTTCCACCAGTTTGGTCTTACCAGTAGTTTCATAGAATTTTACCGCGCAGAAATCAGCCATCGAGGAACGATATGACCGCCTTAACTCCATCTGAGCTTCCTCTTCGCCTCCCACTTCATCTTAGCATAATCATCTATTCGTATGAGGAGCAGTTGAGGACTCTGGGTCTGTACTCATTGCCATTTAGAAGGATGAGGGGGGGAGCTTATTGAAACTTACAGGATACTGAGAGGACTGGAGAGAGTAGACGTGGAGAGGATGTTTCCACTTGGAGGAAAATCTAAAACCCAAGGCTACAGCCTCAGACTGAAGGGACGATCCTTCAAAACTGAGGTGAGGAGGAATTTCTTCAGCCAGAGGGTGGTGAATCTGTGGAACTGTTTGCCGCAGAAGGCTGTGGAGGCCAAATCACTGAGTGTCTTAAGACAGAGAAAGATAGGTTCTTGATTAATAAGGGAATCAGGGGTTATGGGGAGAAGGCAGGAGAATGGGGATGAGAAAAATATCAGCCAGGATTGAATGGCGGAGCAGACTCGATGGGGCGAGTGGCCTAATTCTGCTTCTATGTCTTATGGTCTTTTCTCGTTCATGTACTTATCTAGTTTTTCTTTAAATGTACGTATATATTCACCTCAGCCACTTGTGGCAGCGTGTTCCACTTTCTGAACTTTCTCCTTATTAGATTTACTGGTCACGATCTTCTATTTATGGAAGTCTTACCGTGCAGTGGGTATTGTCCCTACCTCTGAGCTAGAAGCTCCAGATTTAAGTCTCTCTCCAGGACTTGCATTTGTTATGCATTCATAACGCAACCAAACAGGTTGACCTGCAAGTTCTTCCAACACACACCAATATCCTTTTTGTAATATAGAGACCAGTATGCTCCAGCACACAGCGCACTAAAGCAAACCGGATGAAAGTTACGATTGTTTTGATTCATTTTCTAGAATTATTTCGAGAGTTACCTTTCGCTGGCATCAACTGTGCCCTCTGTCCTGTGCCTGGTGGTTAACTATCTCCTGGTGAACAAGTAAGTATTGGTGTCAGGATTTGACCTCTCCTGGTTCCACTTTAACTGGTTTTGACAAAATGTTGTAGAGCAGGGCGGCACGGTGGCGCAGTGGTTAGCGCTGCTGCCTCATGGTGCCGAGGACCCGGGTTCGATCCCGGCCCCGGGTCACTGTCTGTGTGGAGTTTGCACATTCTCCCGGTGACTGCGTGGATCTCACCCCCCACAACCCAAAGATGTGCAGGGTAGGGGGATTTGCCACGCTAAATTGCCCCTTAATTGAAAAAAATTAAAATAAATAAAATGTTACAGAGTAGGAAAGATTGAAATTCACCACTGCTGTCGCTTTCGTGATCCTGTTTCGGGTGACGTTTTGGGAGAGTCACGGGCAGCCATTGACATTTCAATTTCATCCCCTCTCCCAGCCCTGGCTCAAAAGAGCTCCCTCATTCTGTATTTCACAGGTTTTCAGATGTTTTTCTCATTCCCATAAATATCTGATTGGCATCAATCCCCATTTGTGTTGATGCATTCCACCTTCCAATAAACCTTTGCAGTGAAAGAAAATTCTTTCATTTCCTTTTTCGCTGTAGAAATATTTCATGATTGTTCCCTCAACAACTCATTGTTGTCGCCACAATTATTATCCTCCCCGTAACAAGGGGCGCAACCTCTGCAGTTTCAATCCCTCCACATTATTGGGGCCCCGCATCCCTTGTACTTTTCCTGTAAATCTCCTCCGTCCCCCCCCCCTCTCTCAGGCTACCTCCTCCTTCAAGTGTGGTGCCCAGGATGTAACAGTGCGGCTGAGGATAACTAGCTTTGGTATAGCCTCCCTGCTTTTGTACCCCGTTCATTTCCGAATAGAAATTAGGATTCTCTTTGACAGTCTCCTCAGCGTCTGGCCGTCTTCAGAGACTTGAGTAACGAGACCCCCTTTAAGATCCTCCTGCGAACGTTCATTTACCTACATTGGAATGTTTCAGTATTGTCTCTGCACATTTCCTCTTTCTCTTTTAGGATCTCGGCGAAAGTCCGCGTGCTCTCTTCCTTGTCTGTCATGCTCATTATATTTTGCGCGACCACCATTCTGGTGAAAGTGGACACAGCTTCATGGACGTATGGATTCTTTGGTCTGACCATGGTCTGTGTGGTCATCGTTAGCGGAGCATCCAATATGCTTTTGGGCAGTGTTTTTGGAGAGGTCGGACGGTTTCCCATGCGGAATTCACAAGCTTTAATTTCAGGTAAGCTGCAGCACCAGGAACAGGACATTCAGCCCAACTCCCATTCCTCTTCATTAAACTCCATCAAGACCTCTTTCTGTTCTTGGTCATGCCTTTGTCCAGCGCCTCCTTTAAATGTGACATTGTTATTGGCCTCACTGCCCCGTGCGGTAGCAAGTTCCACATTCTCTGATTGAAGAAATTTCTCCAGAATTCTTCATTGGGTTTATTAGTGGCTGCCTTCTTTGTAAGGACCCTAGATTGCCCTGGAATTGTGGACCAGTGCAACAGGCCATTCAGCACATTGAGTCAGTGCCGGCTCTTTCAAAGAGCAATCCAGTTGGTCCCACACACTCACTCTTTCCCCATATCTCTGCAATTTCTTTTTCCCCTTCAGATACTTATTCAAATCCCTTTTGAAGGCTAACATTGAATCTGTACCCACCACTTTCAGATGGTGCATTCCAAATCTCAACCACTCTTTGCATATAAAGTTTCCCTCGAGTCGCTGCTGGTCGCCTTTGCCCATTGCCTGAAATCTTTGTCCTGTGGCTATCGACTCGTCAACCACTGGAAGCTGCTTCTCTCTATTTGTTCCATCTGAATGCTCACTACTTTGAACACTTCCTTCAAATCTCATCTTGCCGTTCTCTACCCTTTAAGGAGAGCAAGACCAGCTTCTCCAATCTAGTCAAGTAATTATAATCCTCCCTCCTGGAATTGCACTTCATGCTTCTCTGCCTCGATGTAGTGTTTGAACTTTGATAAACCCCACGGTTTGCGAACTCGCCGTATCTCAGCGGAGGAGCAAAGTTGCAGATTTGCATCTACATTTGGAAAGATATAAAACGCCCCGTTCTCCATGACTGATCACACTGCGGATGAGTCTTCACTTTTCTTCTTTTACAGGACAAGCCATGGGAGGAACATTTAGTGCTGTGGCTTCAGTGGTGGACCTTGCTACTGCGTGTTCCATTTCAGACAGTGCACTGGCCTATTTTCTCACTGCTGATATTTTCCTCGTGGTCTGTGTTGTTCTCTACTTGATTTTGCCCTCGATCCCGTATTCCAGGTAAGCATGTATCTTCATCCTCTCTCATCTGGGGTGGCACGGTAGCACAGTGATTAGCACTCTTGCGTCACAACCTCAGGATCCCAGCTTCGATTCTCGGCTTGGGTCTGTGCGGGCAAATCATTTTTCACACATTTGTCAGCCTGCCATGTTATTCAGCCCAGAATGGCTTAATGTGACTCTTGGGATTGAATCTGACCAGGTCTGTCCCTTTGTGGGGACAGGAGAATTCCTAACAGGAATGAATTAGGGTGTGGAAATTGGAGGGGGGGGGGGGGGGGGTGGTGAGGGGAGTTGGTAAGATGGTGCAATGGTAACTCAGTTTCAAGTGGGTCACTATCTGTGCGGAGTCTGCACGTTCTCCCCGTGTGTGCGTGGGTTTCCTCCGGGTGCTCCGGTTTTCTCCCACAGCCCAAAGATGTGCAGGTTAGGTGGATTTGCCGTGCTAAATTGCCCCTTAGTGTCCAAAAAGGTTAAGTGGGGTTACTGGGTTATGAGGGTGGAGGTGTGGGCTTAAGTCGGGTGCTCTTTCCAAGGGCCGGTGCAGACTCGATGGGCCGGATGGCCTTCCTCTGTACTGTAAATTCTATGATCTGGCAATTGGAATCTCTCCGTCATTTCTTTGGCGTTTGATATTGCAATAATTCCAATGTGAATTCATGGAAACACCACCACTTTCAAGGTCCCCTCCAAGTCACACACCATCCTGACTTGGAAATATAACGCCGTCCCTTCACGGTCGCTGGGTCAAAATCCTGGAACTCCCTCCCTAACAGCACTGTGGGTGTATCCACACCTCGGGGACTGCAGCGGTTCAAGAAGGCAGCTCCCCACCACCTTCTGAAGGGGCAACTAGGGGCGGGTAGTAAATGCTGGCTTAACTAGCGACGCCCGCATCCCAGGGAAGAATAAAGAAGCGAATTACTAATATCACTTGAATACAAATCATTTAAAAAAATATATATATACTTTATTCAAGCTTTTTGGCCAAACATAACAATACGTAGTGTTTATTTTACACAACAATAAAGCAATATAAATAACCGTGGCCAGTTTTAAACAAATAAATAAATAATATATAAACAAAAACAAAAACAAAACTACATGGCAACTGCTTTGTCCAAAATAAATACTCTCCAAAGATACAATCCAGCAATCCAATATACAATTACATATACCAAATACCTACACATATACAATAACATCCCTGAGAGTCCATCCGATTCCTCCCCCCCCCCCCCCCCCCCCCCCCCCGGGTTGCTGCTGTTGTCTATTTCTTTTCCATTCCCTCTATCTTTCTGTGAGGTAGTCGACGAACGGTTGCCACCGCCTGGTGAACCCATGAGCCGAACCCCTTAACACGAACTTAATCCGTTCCAACCTTATGAACCCTGCCATATTGTTTATCCAGGTCTCCACCCCCGGGGGTTTGGCTTCCTTCCACATTAACAATATCCTGCGCCGGGCTACGAGGGACGCAAAGGCCAACACGTCAGCCTCTCTCGCTTCCTGCACTCCCGACTCTTCTGCAACCCCAAATATAGCCAACCCCCAGCTTGGTTCGACCCGGACCCCCACCACCTTCGAAAGCACCTTTGTCACCCCCACCCAGAACCCCTGTAGTACCGGGCATGACCAGAACATGTGGGTGTGATTCGCTGGGCCACTCGAGCATCTCGCACACCTATCCTCTACCCCCAAAAATTTACTAAGCCGTGCTCCAGTCATATGCGCCCTGTGTAACACCTTAAATTGTATCAGGCTTAGCCTGGCACATGAGGACGATGAGTTTACCCTACGTAGGGCATCAGCCCACAACCCCTCCTCAATCTCCTCCCCCAGTTCTTCTTCCCATTTCCCTTTCAGCTCATCTACCATGATCTCCCCCTCACCCCTCATCTCCCTGTATATGTCCGCCACCTTACCGTCCCCCACCCATGTCTCTTGATATCCCTCTATTCTGCACTTCCTGCGTCGGGAGCTGCGGGAATTCCCTCACCTGTTGCCTTGCAAAAGCCCTCAATTGCATATACCGAAATGCATTCCCTTGGGGCAGCCCATATTTCTCCGTCAGCGCTCCCAGACTCGCAAATGTCCCATCTACAAACGGATCTCTCAATTGTGCTACCCCAGCTCTTTGCCATGCTCCAAATCCCCCATCCATTCTCCCCGGAACTAACCTATGATTGTTTCTTATCGGGGACCACGCCGAAGCTCCCATCCCTCCCCTATGCCGCCTCCACTGCCCCAAATTTTCAATGTAGCCACCACCACCGGGCTTGTGGTGTATTTCTTTGGTGAGAACGGCAACGGCGCCGTCACCATTGCTTGCAGGCTAGTCCCCCTGCAGGACGCCCTCTCCAATCTCTTCCACGCCGCTCCCTCCCCTTCTCCCATCCACTTACACACCATTGAAACATTGGCGGCCCAGTAGTACTCGCTGAGGCTCGGTAGTGCCAGCCCCCCCCTGTCCCTACTACGCTGCAAGAATCCCCGCCTCACTCTCGGGGTCTTCCCAGCCCCCACAAAACTCATAATGCTCTTCTCAATTCTTTTGAAAAAAGCCTTCGTGATCACCACCGGGAGGCACTGGAACACAAAAAGGAATCTCGGGAGAACCACCATTTTAACCGCCTGCACCCTACCTGCCAATGACAGGGACACCATGTCCCATCTCTTGAAATCCTCCTCCATCTGTTCCACCAACCGTGTTAAATTAAGCCTATGTAATGTACCCCAATTCTTGGCTATCTGGATCCCCAGGTACCGGAAGTCCCTTGTTACCTTCCTCAACGGTAAATCCTCTATCTCTCTGCTCTGCTCCCCCGGATGCACCACAAATAGCTCACTTTTCCCCATGTTCAGTTTATACCCTGAAAAATCCCCAAACTCCCCAAGTATCCGCATTATCTCTGGCATCCCCTCCGCCGGGTCCGCCACATATAGCAACAAATCATCCGCATACAGAGATACCCGGTGTTCTTCTCCCCCCCTAAGTACTCCCCTCCACTTCCTGGAACCCCTCAGTGCTATGGCCAGGGGTTCAATCGCCAATGCAAACAATAACGGGGACAGAGGACATCCCTGCCTCGTCCCTCTATGGAGCCGAAAATAGTCAGACCCATCCATTCGTGACCACGCCCGCCATCGGGGCCCTATACAGCAACTGTACCCACCTGATATACCCGTCCCCAAAGCCAAATCTCCTCAGCACCTCCCACAAATAATCCCACTCCACTCTATCAAATGCTTTCTCGGCATCCATCGCCACCACTATCTCCGCTTCCCCCTCTGGTGGGGGCATCATCATTACCCCTAGCAGTCTCCGTATATTTGCATTCAGCTGTCTCCCCTTCACAAACCCAGTTTGGTCCTCATGAACCACCCCCGGGACACAATCCTCTATCCTCTTTGCCATTACCTTGGCCAAAATCTTAGCGTCTACATTCAGGAGGGAAATAGGCCTATCGGACCCGCATTGCAGCGGGTCTTTTTCCTTCTTTAGGAGGAGCGATATCGTTGCCTCTGACATAGTCGGGGGCAGCTGCCCCCTTTCCCTCGCCTCATTAAAGGTTCTCATCAGTAGCGGGGCCAGCAAGTCCATATATTTCCTATAGAATTCAACTGGGAATCCGTCTGGTCCCAGGGCCTTCCCCGCCTGCATGCTCCCAATCCCTTTCACTACTTCCTCCGTCTCAATCTGTGCTCCCAGTCCCGCCCTCTCCTGCTCCCCCACCTCAGGAAATTCCAACTGATCCAGAAAGCACATCATTCTCTCCTTCCCATCCGGGGGCTGAGCTTCATATAATCTTTCATAAAATGCCTTGAACACTCCATTCACTGTCTCCGCTCCCCGCTCCATCTCTCCCTCCTCATCTCTCACCCCCGCTATCTCCCTCGCTGCTCCCCTCTTCCTCAGTTGGTGGGCCAGCAACCTGCTCGCCTTCTCCCCATATTCGTACTGTACACCCTGTGCCTTCCTCCATTGTGCCTCTGCGCTACCCGTAGTCAACAAGTCAAATTCTACATGTAGCCTTTGCCTTTCCCTGTACAGTCCCTCCTCCGGAGCCTCCGCATATTGTCTGTCCACCCTCAGAAGTTCTTACAACAACCGCTCCCTTTCCCTACCTTCCTGCTTTCCTTTATGTGCCCTAATAGATATCAGCTCCCCTCTAACCACTGCCTTCAGCGCCTCCCAGACCACTCCCACCTGAACCTCCCCATTATCATTGAGTTCCAAGTACCTTTCAATACACCCCCTCACCCTTAAACACCCCCCCTCATCTGCCAATAATCCCATGTCCATTCTCCAGGGTGGACGCTGTTCTTTTTCCTCCCCTATCTCCAGGTCCACCCAATGTGGAGCGTGATCCGAAATAGCTATAGTCGTGTACTCCGTCCCCGTCACCTTCGGGATCAGTGCCCTTCCCAAAACAAAAAAGTCTATCCGTGAATAAACTTTGTGGACATAGGAGAAAAACGAAAACTCCTTACTCCTAGGTCTACTAAATCTCCAGGGGTCTACTCCTCCCATCTGCTCCATAAAGTCCTTAAGCACCCTAGCTGCAGCCGGCCTCCTTCCGGTCCTGGACCTCGATCTGTCCAGCCCTGGGTCCAGCACCGTATTAAAATCTCCACCCATTACCAACTTCCCCACCTCTAGGTCCGGGATACGTCCTAACATACGCCTCATAAAGTTGGCATCATCCCAGTTCGGGGCATATACGTTCACTAAGATCACCGCCTCCCCTTGCAATTTGCCACTCACCATCACGTATCTGCCCCCACTATCCGCCACTATGGTCTTTGCCTCAAACATTACCCGCTTCCCCACTCGTATAGCCACCCCCCTGTTTTTTGCGTCTAGCCCCGAATGAAACACCTGCCCCACCCATCCTTTGCGTAGTCTGACCTGGTCTATCAGTTTCAGATGCGTCTCCTGCAGCATAACCACATCTGCCTTAAGTTTTTCTTTAGGTCTGTGAGTACCCGTGCCCTCTTTATCGGCCCGTTCAGCCCTCTCACATTCCACGTGATCAGCCGAGTTGGGGGGCTCTTCTCCCCCCCCCCCTCCCCCCCCTCCCTTGTCGACTAGCCATCTCCTTTTTCAATCCAGCTCCTCACCCGGTACCCACGTAGCCGCATCTCCCCCCAACGCCGCCCTCCCGCCCCGACCACCCCACCCCATACCAGCTCCCCCTTCTCCCCAGCAGCAGCAACCCAGTTAACCCCCCCCCGCTAGATCCCTCACTAGCGTAATTGCACCCCCCATGTTGCTCCCAGAAGTCAGCAAACTCTGGCCGACCTCGGCTTCCCCCCGTGACCTCGGCTCCCACTGTGCGAGGCCCCCTCCTTCCTGCTTCCCTGTTCCCGCCATGATTACCATAGCGCGGGAACAAAGCCCGCGCTTCCCATTTGGCCCCGCCCCCAATGGCCGGCACCCCCAGCTCCTCATCCTCCCTCTCCCCCCCCCCTCCCCCACGACATGGGGAAGAGAGAAAAGTTACAGGGTCGCAGGATTGACAACTTGGGAAATCATCTCTTCCCCCTCTTCACCCCACATATTCGCCCCACCACTTTGTCCCAAACGTTCTTTTTCTAGCCCGCTTATTCCAGTTTCTCCTCGACAATAAATGTCCACGCCTCTTCTGCCGTTTCAAAGTAGTGGTGTTTCCCTTGATGTGTGACCCACAGTCTTGCCGGCTGCAGCATTCCAAATTTAACCTTCCTTTTGTGCAGCACCGCCTTGGCCCGATTAAAGCTTGCCCTCCTTCTCGCCACCTCCGCACTCCAATCTTGATATACGCGGATCACCGTGTTCTCCCACCTACTGCTCCGAGTTTTCTTTGCCCATCTGAGGACCATCTCTCTGTCCTTATATCGGTGAAATCTCACCACTATGGCTCGAGGAATTTCTCCAGCCTTCGGTCTTCGCGCCATAACTCGATAGGCTCCCTCCACCTCCAACGGGCCCGTCGGAGCCTCCGATCCCATTAACGAGTGCAGCATCGTGCTCACATATGCCCCGACGTCCGCCCCTTCTGCACCTTCAGTAAGACCAAGAATCCTTAAATTCTTCCTCCTCGCATTATTCTCCAGCACCTCCAGCCTTTCCACACACCTTTTGTGTTGTGCCTCATGCATCTCTGTCTTCTCCACCAGGCCCTGTATGTCGTCCTCATTCTCAGCAGCCTTTGCCTTCACGACCCGAAGCTCCAGCTCCTGGGTCTTTTGCTCCTCCTTTAGCCCTTCAATCGCCTGTAATATCGGGGCCAACAGCTCCTTCTTCATCTCCTTTTTAAGTTCTTCCACGCAACGCCGCAGGAACTCTTGTTGGTCAGGGCCCCATATTAAACTGCCTCCTTCCGACACCATCTTGCTTTGTGCCTGCCTTCCTGGCCGCTGCTCTAGAGGATCCACCGCAATCCGGCCACTTTCCTCTCCTTTTTCCATCCGTGTCCAGGGGGGGAATTCCCTTCTGGTTTATCGCACAGTGTTTTTAGCCGTTAAAATTGCCGTTGGGGCTCCTATTAGGAGCCCAAAAGTCCTTTCCACCGGGAGCTGCCGAAACGTGCGACTTAGCTGGTCATCGCCGCACCCGTAAGTCAATACAGATCATTTTAACGTATTGTCAGCCTGCCATGTTATTAGATGGTAACCCAATTTGAAGTGTGTCCAGATCTGTGGCACAAAGGTGACCAGAATATATTGGCAAGGGAAGCTCTCTTGAAGTGATTGGGAAATATCACATTGGCGCAGTGAGAGTGAAGAGGAGAGACATTCCAATTATCTGCAGCAACATTCCTCACACGGATTGCCTATTGCTCCTAGGGCATAATTAAAATTTTGGCAGTGCCTGTAAATGGCTAATCAGCGTTCGTTAGAATCCTATCAGCTGTTGGATTGTTTCATAAGAGATGAATGAGACTAATAGGAAAGAAAACATTGCAAGTCTGGTGTTTCTTACTTGTTGATCGATTTGGACACTTCCTATTCATGTGAGTGACTGGGCTAATTGTAAATGTTACTTGGCCGGATGATTTTGTTCTGGCTCAAGTGAGGGTAATGGCAAATGTGTCAAATGGAAATACTTTCCTACTTCTGTGCCACGCAAGTTTGTTATCGTGAGGCGCAGAGTAGATCTTCCACAGCTCAATAACAAACCTTCGTCAGAATCCGAGTTAAATACCCCTGACTGCACATTCCCGTTTCCCACAAGTCCAAGGTGGGTTTCCGTAATGGATCAATGCAAATTGGGGCTTTCCAAAGTCGGCCCGTGGAGGCATGCAGTCCGTCGGAATAGGTTGTGATCCACTGTGTAGCCCACCCTCCCTATTGTACTCTTGCCAACTGGTGAAAACATACGGACAGGCCCTTCGAGCCTGCTCCACCATTCAATACGATCCTGGCTGACCATTCCCTTGCTTCCCCCCCCCCCCATTCTATCCCCTTATCCCTTTATGCCGCTGGTGTTTAGACATCTCTCAATTTCTGTCTGGAACATACTCAATGACTGAGGGCAGCACGGTGGCGCAGTGGGTTAGCCCTGCAACCTCACGGCGCTGAGGTCCCAGGTTCGATCCCGGCTCTGGGTCACTGTCCGTGTGGAGTTTTCACATTCTCCCCATGTTTGCGTGGGTTTCGCCCCCACCACCCAAAGATGTGCCGTGTAGGTGGATTGGCCATGCTAAATTGCCCCTTAATTGGAAAAAATGAATTGGGTACTCTTAATTTAAGGAAAAAAAAGAACATACTCAATGACTGAGCTTGAACTGCGGCTCTGGTGTAGAGAATTCCAAAGATGCACAACTCTGATTTAAAATATTCTCATCTGGGTCCCAAGTGCAAATTCCCTTGTTTTGAAATTGTGCCCCCTGGTTCTAGACACCCCAACCAGGGGCAGCAACTTATCCTGACTATGACCCTTTCACTATTTTGTAGGTATCAATGAGACCACATCTCATTCTTCGAAACTCTAGACTAGAGAATACAGTCCCCATTTCCCCAATCTCTCTTCATAGAACAGATGATCCCCGGAACGAGATGTTATATTGTCCGATCTGATACGGAATAAAACATTCCAGAAGGCCGGTTTAGCTCGGTGGGCTGGACAGCTGGGTGGTGATGCAGAGCAAGGCCAGCAGCGCGGGTTCAATTCCCGCACCGGCTGTGGTTATTCTCAACCTCGCCTGAGGTGTGGTGACCCTCGGGTTAAACCACCACCAGTCAGCTCCCCCCCTCGAAGGGGAAAGCAGCCTATGGTCATCTGGGACTATGGTGATGTTAGTTACAGTTACACTGACTTTAGCAACTTGGATTGCTGAAGACCTGGGGCGGGGGTGGTGGTAATCTGAACCCACAAATCTCAGTGGCAACACACCCCTCAAACCGACACCCCACTGGCTGCCAGGTTGGAAGTTGTGCGACATCAAGTCGAGGGCACTTTGCAGAGAGAGAGAGAGTGAGTTCCCAGATTGGTCCATGTTGGTATTGACTGTTTTCAGTCATTTTAATGAAACGGGATAAGAATCTATGTATTTGGCAATTGTGTCCCACCTTAATTTTGACTATAAACACTTCTGTTCTTTATCTTTAGCTACTACCTGAAGAGTATGAGTGAGAGAATACAATATTCTGGTTCGCTCAACAATGACACTGGCTCCGTGAATGGCTCAGTCGAGAATGCTTCCTTGTCCAGCAACACAGGCACTATTCCTCCACTGAAACCCATCCTGAGCAAGACCAAGTGGGTGGGCTTCAGTGTCTTTTACACCTTCTTCATCTCCATCGTCATCTTCCCTTCCATCTCCTCCAGCATCAAGTCTGTCTCAAAGGACACAGCCAGTGATTGGACCAGTAAGTACTTTGTACCTCTCTCCTGCTTCCTCCTGTACAACTTTGCCGATTGGACTGGCAGACAGATAACTGTCTGGATCCAAATTCCTGGGCCGAGGAGTAAAGCCCTTCCCGTCTTGGTGCTTCTGCGGACCTTGTTCTTGCCTTTGTTCATATTCTGCAATTACCAACCGCGAGAACATTTACGCATAGTTGTCTTCAACCAGGATTTTTACCCTGCCATCTTCACCTCCGCTCTGGGCCTTACCAATGGATACCTGGGGACTCTGCCTATGATCTACGGCCCTAAGATCGTGCCAAAAGAATTATCCGAGCCGGCTGGGGTTGTGATGTCGTTCTACCTCACTCTCGGTCTCGCTGTTGGCTCTGCTGCATCTGTCCTCCTTGTCCACCTGATATAGAAAAGAGTATTTGTGAAATGTTAAATTAATTGAGAATTGCAGTGGACCAGGATTAGACTTTCAGCTGCCTTGTGGGGAATATCGTTGAGCTACTAGCCAGCCATACCATAAAATGGACCATTAGGTGAGGACACACACTGACTATTCGAGTAGTGTGATGACAAAGTGGTGTCTACGTTCAGCAATCCCACATCAACTCTGATGAAGGTTTCCTTCTCTACAGCAGGAAGATTACCTTGATGTTCTATGTGTAACTGTTGGATTATTGCTCCCGAAGGAATGGTTTACGGTTTTCTTAAATTGAAGTGCATTTTCCCTGTGTCTTCCTGAGCCCTCATCGCAGGTCATCGGCCCTCTGTTGAGTGGGATTTCTCAATGCCAGATGGAAGAAGGAGGAGAACAATAGTCAAAAGTGCATACAGGCCACCTTTGTAATAACAGCGAAGAGACACGATCTCCAGCCCAACCAGGATTGTAAGGACTTCAAGCAGAGTGTTTTTAAACCTTTAGTCATTCCGGCGCTCACCAGTTTTCACCAGCAATGTATTCCTACGGGTAATTCAAAGGAACAATAGTATAGGATTAGGTTTATGGGCTTTTATACCTTTCTATGCTCTCAAAAGCGATTTTTAGAGTCAAGTGGCTTCCATTTTTAAAAGGTCAGTTTGCAATTGGACAATGTTTGGTGTTTTTGAGGAGTTTGGGAAAATGACTTTACTTTCATTAGTGCTGAAGCTGGGACCAAGTTCATTTCTCTCCAGCACATAGTGGGATGAAGATTGAGCTAGCTGACCAGTTTATAGAAGCTGGTCAGGAGCAATCATGAACTTTATTTGTTTACCATCTGCCAAATGTGTGTCCACATGAGCATTATGGAAATTTCACATGGGAGACCACTGTGTAGAAAGCTACCAAGTAAAATAAATATTTTTTAAATGGACCTATTTTTAATATTTTAACTGAAGTTGGAGAACGGTTTATTTTCCTTTGCCACACCAACAGGGCTGCCATTCTGAATGTGGTTGAGTACTTCAAGTTAAACCAAAATGGTTGGGTAAGGGGGCATGGATTCCAACTGATGACAGGAATATTACCACCAGGAAAACAATGAAATATGTTCCTAATAGATGTTCAGGGTGCGTAATGGTGAAAACCCTACATCAGTATCAGTCAAGGGTTTATCTCATAGTATTGGGACACTACTTTCTCAATGGATGGGATCAGATGGGCGTGAATGCCTTCCTTTATCTATGTATCTCTTATGATGAGAGATCACTGCTGTGTTTTATGCTCACTTTAACCGTGCACAGATGCCAGCATCTATGGTGAAGTAAGTTGGCGAGGATGGTTAGAATGGATGCATCAACCAAACTATGATATTTGTGTTTTATTTTGGAGGGTGGGAAGGAAGGCTGAATGTTTGCTGGTCCTCCCTCCTCTTGTTAATTGAAGATGCGGGTCAGAACGTTTTCAGACCTTTTCTCCATGGCCAAGCTTAGGAACTCAACAAATGGTGAAGAGCAGATACCAGCATGGCGCTGTACATTGACACTAGTGCATGGTTCAAATCTTCTCAATTACAACCTCTGGTTTTCATGGGAAAATTTATATTTAAAATCCCTTCATGTGGGTGTCACTGACAAAGGCCAGCATCTGTTGCCCATTCCAAACTCCATGTAAGCTCAGTGGCTTGCTAGGCCATTTCAAAGGACAGTTCAGAGTCAACCACATTAGGGTCTGGCATCATATATGGGCCGAACCAGGCAAGGATGACAGATTAGATTTAGTTTATTGTCACATGTACCGAAGTATGGTGAGAAGTATTGTTCTGCGTGCAGTCCAGGCAGATCACTCCATACATGAAAAACACAAGACATACGATATACACACACAATGTAAATACATAGACATCGGGTGAAGCACACGGAGTGTAGTGCTACAACTGTAGAGAAAATGCGTAGAAATCAGTTCAGTCCATAAGAGCGTACTTCAGGAGTCTGGTAACAGCGGGGAAGAAGCTGTTTTTAAATCTATTAGTGCATGAGGGACCTTGTCAAAGGCCTTACTGAAGTCCATGTAGACAACATCCACTGCCCTACCTGCATCAATCATCTTAGTGACCTCCTCGAAAAACTCTATCAAGTTAGTGAGACACGACCTCCCCTTCACAAAACCGTGCTGCCTCTCACTAATACGTCCATTTGCTTCCAAATGGGAGTAGATCCTGTCTCGAAGAATTCTCTCCAGTAATTTCCCTACCACTGAAGTAAGGCTCACCGGCCTGTAGTTCCCGGGATTATCCTTGCTACCCTTCTTAAACAGAGGAACAAGGTGGATTCAGAACTGGCTAGGCCATAGAAGGCAGAGGGTAGCAATGGAGGGATGCTTTTCTAATTGGAGGGCTGTGACCAGTGGTGTTCCACAGGGATCAGTGCTGGGACCTTTGCTGTTTGTAGTATATATAAATGATTTGGAGGAAAATGTAACTGGTCTGATTAGTAAGTTTGCAGACGACACAAAGGTTGGTGGAATTGCGGATAGCGATGAGGACTGTCTGAGGATACAGCAGGATTTAGATTGTCTGGAGACTTGGGCGGAGAGATGGCAGATGGAGTTTAATCCGGACAAATGTGAGGTAATGCATTTTGGAAGGGCTAATGCAGGTAGGGAATATACAGTAAATGGTAGAACCCTCAAGAGTATTGAAAGTCAAAGAGATCTAGGAGTACAGGTCCACAGGTCATTGAAAGGGGCAACACAGGTGGAGAAGGTAGTCAAGAAGGCATACGGCTTGCTTGCCTTCATTGGACGGGGCATTGAGTATAAGAATTGGCAAGTCATGTTGCAGCTGTATAGGACCTTAGTTAGGCCACACTTGGAGTATAGTGTTCAATTCTGGTCGCCACACTACCAGAAGGATGTGGAGGCTTTAGAGAGGGTGCAGAAGAGATTTACCAGAATGTTGCCTGGTATGGAGGGCATAAGCTATGAGGAGCGATTGAATAAACTCGGTTTGTTCTCTCTGGAACGAAGGAGGTTGAGGGGCGACCTGATAGAGGTCTACAAAATTATGAGGGGCATAGACAGAGTGGATAGTCAGAGGCTTTTCCCCAGGGTAGAGGGGTCAATTACTAGGGGGCATAGGTTTAAGGTGAGAGGGGCAAGGTTTAGAGTAGATGTACGAGGCACGTTTTTTACGCAGAGGGTAGTGGGTGCCTGGAACTCGCTACCGGAGGAGGTAGTGGAAGCAGGGACGATAGGGACATTTAAGGGGCATCTTGACAAATATATGAATAGGATGGGAATAGAAGGATACGGACCCAGGAAGTGTAGAAGATTGTAGTTTAGTCGGGCAGTATGGTCGGCGCGGGCTTGGAGGGCCGAAGGGCCTGTTCCTGTGCTGTACATTTCTTTGTTCTTTGTTCTTTGTTCTTTGCATGTTCTCAGACTTTTGTATCTTCTGTCCGATGGAAGAGGTTGGAAGAGTGAATACCCCGGGTGAGAGGGGCCTTCGATTACGCTGCCCGCTTTCCCGAGGCAGTGGGAGGTGTAGACCGAGTCAATGGATGGGAGGCAGGTTCGTGAGATGGACTGGGCGGTGTTCACGACTCTCTGTAGTTTCTTACGGTTTTGGGCCGAGCAGTTGTCATACCAGGGGCAGCACGGTAGCACAAGTGGATAGCACTGTGGCTTCACAGCGCCAGGTTCGATTCCCCGCCGGGTCACTGTCTGTGCGGAGTCTGCACGTTCTCCTGTGTGCGTGGGTTTCCTCCGGGTGCTCCGGTTTCCTCCCACAGTCCAAAGATGTGCAGGTTATGGTGGATTGCCCATGATAAATTGCCCTTCGTGACCAAAAAAGTTAGGATGGGTTATTGGGTTTCGGGGATAGGGTGGAAGTGAGGGCTTAAGTGGGTCGGTGCAGACTTGATGGGCCAAATGGCCTCCTTCTGCACTGTATGTTCTATGTACTATGTATGTACCAGGCTGTGATTGTTTTCTATCTTTCTCTAATGGGCCTCAGCAAACCAGGTGGGTTTTTAAATAACAATCTATGATTGTTGTCACGGTCACCATTACCGAGACTAACTTTCAATTCCAGATTTATTAATTGAATTTGGATTCCACCAGTTGCTACAGTGAGATTTGAACTCCTGTCCCCAGGATACCAGTCCAGTCACATTAGGAATTTAAGCCTTACGTTAGCACTGATTATTTGTTTACCTTGAAAGGTAGGTGAGATGATGATTCCCTCGGTGTGGGAGAATCTGTTCCACATCCCTTTCCTCCATTCGACTTGTGCTCGATTGTCTCTCTCAATTGTCAAATCGCAAAAGCCCATGGTTCACCATCCCTAAATCTCTTGGAAGTAAAATGACGTAAAGGGCGGGCCAGTACTCGGGTGGTGATGGCACTGGATGAGTGATCCCGAGACTCGGGGCAGTGTTCCGGTTCCGATCCCACCACAGCCGACGGTGAAATTTAAATTCAATAAAAATCTGGAATTCAAAACTGACCGTGGAACCATCGCCGATTTGTCGTCAAAACCCATCTGGTTCACTAATGTCCTTCAGGGAAGGAAATCTGCCGTCCTTGCCTGATCTGGCCTACATGGGAGAGCAATGTCGTTGAATCTTAAAAAAATAGCCTCTGAAGTGACCTAGCAAGCGGTTCAAAGCCAATTAGCGATGGGCAATTTTTTTGCTGGCCCACATCTCATGAATGAATAGAAAAAAAAAACCATCTGTTAGCTTCACAAATATCCGTTTGAAATACTCCCTGTGGGAGCTGAAAATCCCCTTTAATTAATTTGAGCAGTTCAGCTTGCGTGAATAAATGTCACCTCCTTTCGTAAATTTTCCCTGATATTCTAAGGAGACATCCAAATTTATTTATACATTTCACACGTTTCGATTGGTAATTGAACTGTAAGAAAGTCAGCATTTTTCGAGGGCTTGTCCTAACAGGATTTAGTGTTTTTTGTATCTTTCCCTGTGCCTCCGGCCGGTTGCTTCGCATTGTCCTGTAGATTTTTAGTATTTAAAATTGCTGGAGTGCTTTTTATGTCTCCATGTAACAGGTGCTCGAGCAGAACATTTGGAATCCTGGTGTAAGTTATCTGAAGAGCTGTTTCAATAACGAGAATCTTGAGTGCTGAATAAGAAAGGGAGAGAGATTGCCTTTCTGAAACTTATGTCCCAGACTGAAATCTATTTGGACTTTGGTTGCGAAACTTGAAATCTTTGTTGGATGTTCTGAATCCTGTAACTGCACAAGAAGCAGCCCCTCTCTGGCGGGACACATAC
Organism: Scyliorhinus torazame; assembly: GCF_047496885.1. Taxonomy (NCBI): domain Eukaryota; kingdom Metazoa; phylum Chordata; class Chondrichthyes; order Carcharhiniformes; family Scyliorhinidae; genus Scyliorhinus; species Scyliorhinus torazame. The sequence continues at coordinate 9,568,028 of NC_092734.1, forward strand.
ATAGCAAATAATATTCTTTATTGTCACAAGTAGGCTTACATTAACACTGCAATGAAGTTACTGCAAAAAGCCCCGCGTCGCCACAATGCGGCGCCTGTTCGGGTACACAGAGGGAGAATTCAGAATGTCCAATTCACCTAACAGCACGTCTTTCGGGACTTGTGGGGGGAAACCAGAGCACCCGGAGGAAGCCCACGCAGACACGGGGACAACGTGCAGACTCCGCACAGACAGTGACCCAAGCCAGAAATCGAACTTGGGACCCTGGAGCTATGAAGCAATAGTGATAACCACTGTGCTACCGTGCTGCCTTATACGATGCGGAAAATGTTGACACTTACCACACCGAGGGAGCACAGATTCCAGCATGAATCGGGTAATAACAACTGAGGCCAGGCTTCCCGGTCTCGTTATTCTCTCTCTAATCTCCTCTGTCTTTGGGGCAGCACGGTAGCATTGTGGATAGCACAATTGCTTCATAGCTCCAGGGTCCCAGGTTCAATTCCGGCTTGGGTCACTGTCTGTGCGGAGTCTGCACATCCTCCCCGTGTGTGCATGGGTTTCCTCCGGGTGCTCCGGTTTCCTCCCACAGTCCAAAGATATGCAGGTTAGGTGGATTGGCCATGATAAATTGCCCTTAGTGTCCAAAATTGCCCTTGGTGTTGGATTGGGTTATGGGGATAGGGTGGAGGTGTTGACCTTGGGTAGGGTGCTCTTTTCAAGAGCCGGTGCAGACTCGATGGGCCAAATGGCCTCCTGCACTGTAAATTCTATGATAATCTATGACAAGCTGAGGAGGTACTGTATTGTATTTATTTATCCAAATATATCTGACTCCAATGCCACCACATCCTTCTGCATTTGTTCAGCAACAATACTTAGGGAATATGACCACTATTCACGGTGGATGTTCTGGAATTCTGAGGAAACCTGGCATGATTCAAAACACGATCTTGACCAGGTTGCCCAACCTCGATCTGCTCTCTGATATTTGGGTCATTTATCGAAACAATTTCATGGAGATTCCCAGTAAATGACGGGGGTGCACCAGTTGAAGATGTAGAATCATCCACTGGAATTTCTACAGTTTTTGAAAAATGTTTAATAAAAGGTAAAATTTACCAATGAGAAAAAAGGAATTTCTACAGCCTTTTCCAAGAAATCAATTTTGTCATCCTGGATGCTACTGCCTTGAAATATTTCTTCAATTCTGAACTTGCATGGGACTCCTGATGGCAACCGGGGGTTGGATTCTCCGTTTGGGAGACTTAAGTCCCCACGTCGGCATGAAAACGGTGGTGTTTTCCACCAGGAAAATTGGTGCAAAACGGCCACCGATTCCCTGCTACTGGGGGGGTGGGGGGGGCTGCTCGCAGCAAGGCAGAGTAGAGCTCCCAGCTCTACCTGCCGATACAACCTGGAGCATCGCCGGGACCATGGCTGTGCATGTGCTACAGCAGCGGCCGCTCCGTGCTTCATGGCAGACGCAGCCCGCGGACCCGGACCGCAAAAAAATTAGTGTCCCCCTTCGGCTGCCCGGGCCCTCCAGACCGTGCCCCCAATGCCGAATAGAGCCCCCCTGCCCGCGGGCGGCCCTCCCCCGACTGTGGTGGCGCCCGACTGAGTCTGCAGCTGCCACATTGAGCTTACGACGGGTGAGACCATGAGACCCACACCGTCGTGAACTTGACTGGTCGGGGACGGAGCACAAGGGATCTATTGAGTGTTTAGTACAAACTATAGTGCAAGCTAGGAATTAACAGTTTGGTGCCACTACCCAGAGAACATGGGCTGGATTCTGCATTTCGGAGTCTTGAGAGCTGACGCCAGTGGAGGATCCGTGGAGTTCCACATCAGAACAATCAGCACCGTGCTCGCACTAGTTCCGCTACCGGTGAGGGGCTAGCACCGGCTGTTATTGAAAAATGGAAAGATGTATCATTTGAAACATGGAAGCCTGGCAATATCTGGTCTGAGCGAAACATGAGAGGATGCAGGGCAAGATCCCACAAAGGGTTAACAGCAGCTGCCAGGGAAGGATTGTAAAATGTAGATATCCTTGGTCAAGCAGGCTTAGCAAACAAGATTTTGAATGAAGCCAAAAACAATGGCTCACACCTTCGTTGAAAGTAACTATCTTAGTAAACATCTGGAAAGGAAAGGATGAGGTTCAGTTGAATTTGGTGATAATTCTAGGTGTGAAAATTTGCTAATGAGCTGAGGACACAATTGGAAAATAAAACTATAGAAATGACAGGAATTAAAAGGAACACCTCTTGAAGTCAAAGCATTTTTGAATATCACAAAGGAAACAATGTAATCAGATCTATGTTGTATTAGAATGTTTAGATCAAAGATACTTTTTACAATCAAAGAAAATAAGAGTTACTTTACAATAAACTCATAAAAACTAGATAACTGTTAGAAAAATATATAAACCCGAAGAAAGGGAACAGCAGCCAGAACCAGAACTCCGAGAGAGAGAGGGGAGAAGCAGAGAAGGAACAAGCAGCTCAGAGTCAGATTACAGTCAGCTCGTCCATGGGAAAGAGACAGGGCAAAGCAACCGAGCTAGAACAGCTAATACATCTAAGGAAGACTAGAATTTAAAGAGTAGGCAGAGTCAGCTCAGAGATAGCCAGCAGAGTCAGCTCTCACAGCTCGGTACATGGGAAAGATAGGACACAGCAGCCAAGCTCACCAACAAATACATCTAAAGAAGACCAGATTTTAAAAAGAAGATTGGTTGTCAAGTTGGGCCTGAAGGTCCCTTCAACCAATCAGAAGCAAGATCTTTTTACCTTTCTGTAAAGACAGTAATTGCAGCTTTTAAAAGAAAAAATATAATAAAATAACTTAATTTAACCTGAAATAGTGGTTATTCCAAAGTCTACTTTACTTACTTAGCAATGCGGGACCCAGGATCGATGCTACTAAGTGGTAAGCAGATGAAATCTTCTGTGAAGGTATGGGTTATACCGGGGGATAACTTGAAAACATAGTTTGCCCTGAATAGCACCCACTGAAGCTTGCATCGGAGTCAGGGAGTGAGAATCCCTGTTCACCATTTAGAATGTCGGCCCTTTTTGCTACAGGGGGACTTCTAGGAATAGTGGTGAGTTTTCAACAACAGGCGGCGCGTGGAACACCCGCGGAGCACCCAAAAAACGGATCGGGAATTGCCGGGTCCGTGATGGACACTTGCAGGGCTGACGAGCTGCAGCATAGATGACCCCCCCGCCTTCTCACACACACACACACTGGTCACCCCCGAAAAAATGGTGCCGGTTGTGCTGGACCGCGTACCCGTCCACCCCCACAGCCCACCTCCTGGCCACCCCAACTACTACCTCCAGCCCTGTCAGAAGCCCCCCCCCCCCCCGGCCAGCGGCACGACTATCGGCAAAGTATGGCGGAGCTGAACACTGTCCGTACGCCCTCTCAGCAGCCACCACGCCAGGTTCATGACTGTTGAGATCACACGTGGGTCGCGCTGTCGGGAACTCGTCCCATCGGAGGCGGAGCATCGCGGGTGGGCCCGATAACGATATGCAAACAGGGTTGCAACTGCGTGCGGTGCAATGATGCCGTTCTGGAGGGGACGGAGCATCGCGACTTGGCGTCAAACCGACGCCTGCTGTGATTTCGGCATCGGGAGCTATACTCCGCCTGATTGCCGATTTCACCCCGTATGTGCAGGTTTGGGGGTGCCTGTTTGCTTTAGGCCCATAAGACCATAAGACATAGGAGCAGAATTAGGCCACTCAGCCCATCGAGTCTGCTCCGCCATTCAATCATGGCTGATATTTTCTCATCCCCATTCTCCAGCCTTCTTCCCATAACCCCTGATCCCGTTATTAATCAAGGCTCCTTGTGGTCGGGTACCCAACCTCTCTGTTCTACTATATATGTGTGGCTGCCTGGTATTGAAACATACCACGGGGCATGCTTGTGTTCCCTGAGGTGTGCCCTGCCTGTTGCTGTACTGGGCACTCTTTCCTGATCCTCTCGCGCTCTTTCCGACTTCTCTGCTTCTCTTGCGCTCCCTTTGCAAACATAAGCCCATTAGGAGTTCAGGCACGATCCTGGCCCTGGCTGTTTGGTCAGTTAGCCCGTGATTCATGGGAACAAGACCTGTATATCAGTTGTGCTTTCGTTCAATAAACCACCTTACTGTTTCAACACTGCCTTTGCTTTGTTTTGTGAGGGCCACGAAGAATCCAGCACGAGTTTTAAGGATACAAAGTAATAACATTTATTTACAATAACATATATATATATATATATATATATATATATATAACAGCAGCAGCAACTTCCCTTGCTGCACACTCCTCCCTGCTGTTTCCAAACTGGCCAGCTTTATTTATACTTGGAGTTTACTCGTGGTTTCTGCGCCCCCGTCATTGGGGAAGCTCATACTCCCACAGGATTGTGGGATTGTCATTAGTCCCCAGCCAATGGTAAGCAGGCAGGTTATAACATCACTCCCCCCCCAAAGTCCAAGGAATCCACCGAAGACCCTGGCGAAGGAGGGCGTGGGACTCATTTTGCCGCAGGCCGGACACCATTTGCACGCGGCGCTGGATCAGGTGGCGTGTAACGAGACGGAGACCGATGCTTCCGTGATGAACGGCGCGGTTGTACATCCACGGCCCTTGGACCCGAGGATTCCCCCTCTGATACATCCTGTGTCTCCATCTCGGAGTCAGAGTCTGCTGCCTCCGTCACGTCAGCGTCTCTATCTCCATTTGGTTCTGTAACGACCTACGCAGGCTTCGAGTGAGGCACCAGTGGAAGATTGTGAGGACTACCTTCCCTTGTCTCGGGTCTCTGCGGCTGTAGAAATGAGCTCCGGGGGCGGGGAATCTTTTGAGGGGATAGTCTTCTGGACCGAACGTGGTCTACATGTTTGCGCTGGAGACAACCCTGGGCTTGCACCTGGTAAGATATAGGGCCCGTTTGGCGAAAGGTTACACCAGGAACCCACTGGGCACCACCAGCAAAATTCCGAACGAACACTGGGTTACCGGGCGCAAACTGCCGAATCGGCCGATGCAGAGAAAATCCCTGTTCCTGTCCTTCTTGTGTGCGGCGTACTTTTGCGCCAATGTCCGGGAAAACCATACTAAGGCGGGTGCGAAGTCTCCGGCCCATTAGGAGTTCTGCGGGAGCTACCCCAGTGACCGCATGGGGGGTGGTCCTATACGTAAACAAAAAGCGAGCCAGTCTCGTGTCCAGTCTCCGGAAGAATAATGCAAGGGAGAATCCAAAGAAATTCTACAGATACATAAAGGGGAAAAGAGTAACTAGGAACAGAGTAGGGCCTCTTAAGGATCAACAAGGACATCTATGTGCAGAGCCACAAGAGTTGGGTGAGATCCTGAATGAATATTTCTCATCGGTATTCACGGTGGAGAAAGGCATGGATGTTAGGAAACTAAGGGAAATAAATAGTGATGTCTTGAGAAGTGTGCATATTACAGAGGAGGAGGTGCTGGAAGTCTTAAAGCGAATCAAGGTAGATAAATCCCCGGGACCTGATGAAATGTATCCCAGGATGTTGTGGGAGGCTAGGGAGGAAATTGCGGGTCCCTTAACCGAGATATTTGATTCATCGGCAGCCACAGGTGAGGTGCCTGAAGATTGGAGAGTGGCGAATGTTGTGCCCTTGTTTAAGAAGGGCAGCAGGGAAAAGCCTGGGAACTACAGACCAGTGAGCCTAACGTCTGTAGTAGGTAAGTTGCTAGAAGGTATTCTGAGAGACAGGATCTACAAGCATTTAGAGAGGCAAGGACTGATTCGGAGCAGTCAGCATGGCTTTGTGCGTGGAAAATCATGTGTCACAAATTTGATTGAGTTTGTTGAGGGGGTGACCAAGAAGGTAGATGAGGGCAGTGCAGTAGACGTTGTCTACATGGACTTTAGCAAAGCCTTTGACAAGGTACCGCATGGTAGGTTGTTGCAGAAGGTTAAAGCTCACGGGATCCAGGGTGAGGTTGCCAATTGGATTCAAAATTGGCTGGACGACAGAAGGCAGAGGGTGGTTGTAGAGGGTTGTTTTTCAAACTGGAGGCCTGTGACCAGTGGTGTGCCTCCGGGATCGGTGCCGGGTCCACTGTTATTTGTGATTTATATTAATGATTTGGATGAGAATTTAGGAGGCATGCTTAGTAAGTTTGCAGATGACACCAAGATTGGTGGCACAGTGGATAGTGAAGAAGGTTACCTAGGATTGCAACGGGATCTTGATCAATTAGGCCAGTGGGCCGACGAATGGCAGATGGAGTTTAATTTAGATAAATGTGAGGTGATGCATTTTGGCAGATCGAATCAGGCCAGGACCTACTCAGTTAATGGTATGGCGTTGGGGAGAGTTATAGAACAAAGAGATCTAGGAGTACAGGTTCATAGCTCCTTGAAGGTGGAGTCGCAGGTGGACAGGGTGGTGAAGAAGGCATTCGGCATGCTTGGTTTCATTGGTCAGAACATTGAATACAGGAGTTGGGACGTCTTGTTGAAGTTGTACAAGACATTCGTACGGCCACACTTGGAATACTGTGTGCAGTTCTGGTCACCCTATTATAGAAAGGATATTATTAAACTAGAAAGAGTGCAGAAAAGATTTACTAGGATGTTGCCGGGACTTGATGGTTTGAGTTATAAGGAGAGGCTGGATAGGCTGGGACTTTTTTCCCTGGAGCGTAGGAGGCTTAGGGGTGATCTTATAGAGGTCTATAAAATAATGAGGGGCATAGATAAGGTAGATAGTCAACATCTTTTCCCAAAGGTAGGGGAGTCTAAAACTAGAGGGCATAGGTTTAAGGTGAGAGGGGAGAGATTCAGAAGGGCCCAGAGGGGCAATTTCTTCACTCAGAGGGTAGTGAGTGTCTGGAATGTGCTGCCAGAGGTAGTAGTAGAGGCGGGTACAATTGTGTCTTTTAAAATGCATTTAGATAGTTACATGGGTAAGATGGGTATAGAGGGTTATGGGCCAAGTGCGGGCAACTGGGACTAGCTTAATGGTAAAAACTGGGCGGCATGGACTGGTTGGGCTGAAGGGCCTGTTTCCATGCTGTAAACTTCTATGATTCTAAGACTGCTTCTTTAGGCCTCTTTTGAATGTCTGCACTGCGCGCGCTGCCAACCCATTTGAAGCTGGGTGGTAAGGGGCAGTGCGGATATGGCGTATGCCGTTCATCTTCGTGAACCTCGCAAACTCCTCACTCGTGAATGGAGTGCCGTTATCCGTGACCAGCACCTCGGGGAGGCCATGCGTACTAAAAGACAAACGCATCTTTTCAATTGTTGCGCAGGACGTTGTCCCCTGCATCTTATGCATCTCTAGCCATTTAGACTGGATGTCAATTAATAGAAGGAACATGGATCCTTGAAAAGGGCCTGCGAAATCTGCATGCAAGTGTGCCCAAGGCCGCCCTGGCCATTCCCAGTGATGTAGGGGCGCGGCCGGCGGAAGCTTCTGATGCTCCTGGCAAATGGAGCAGTTTTGGGCCACCTTCTCAATGTCGGTGTCGAGGCCTGGCCACCAGACATAACTCCGGGCCAATATTTTCATTTTGGTCCCGCCTGGATACCCATTGTGCAAGTCTGTTAGTATCAGCTCCTGGCCTTTTTCCGGGACAATCACACGCGTCCCCCACAAGAGGATGCCGTCTTCCACGCTGAATTCTGACAGCTTGGAGGAAAATGCCCGCAACTCGCCTGGGAGCTGTCTGTGCTGCCCACCATACAGGACTATGTGCTGAACCTTTGACAGGACTGGCTCCATCTGGGTCCACTGACGGATCTGTGATGCCGTGACAGGCAAGGGTTGCAACCACCTCACCGATCGTCGGGGCCGGTCGATAAAGGCAATCGGCTCAGTGCGTCGGCATTTGCTATCTGCGTTCCTGGTTTGACTTGGATACGGGCTACAGCCCCTTTTATTTTCCCCAAACCAGGCTGGAATACATCTGGGTATCGTCCTAGCACCTCAGTCAACCCTTCAGAAACTGTTTGGAGGATGTGCTGCCATTGCAACCGCAAATGGCGCAACCAGTCCCGACCCAACAGGCTGGGCCCATGGCCGCGGACCACAATAAGTGGGAAACGCCCCTCCTGGCGTCCATAAACAACAGGGGTCATTGTAGTTCCTGCAATGTCCAGTGGTTCCCCTGTGTAGGTGGCCAACCTGGCCTGTGAGTCGGTTAATGTAAGGGTCTGTATACCCTGCTTGATGCGGTCGAATGTCCTCTGGGCGATCACGGAGACCGCTGCACCAGTATCCAACTCCATCTCTATCGGGTGGCCATTGACCCGTACTGTCATCTTAATGGGGGCCACACGGGGAGCTGCCACACAATGCAGCTGCAGGCAGTCGTCCTCCGTCTCCACATCCTCAGGACTAGTCGCCGCAGGTTCATCCACATGGAAGGTACGGCCCCTTGGCTGGTCCCAGTTATGGCCCCTGGGCTGGTCCCAGTTTCGGTCGGAACGACGGCGCCTCTGGCGCCCCCCAGGACCACCGTCCGAGACGGGGTCGGCCCCTACAAGTCTGACACGGACATGGCTCCTCATCCATTGATTCTGGAGAAGGCTCCCTTCAGGGAGGAATGTCCGACGGCCACTGGCGTCGGTCCGGACGGTGCCTCGCCCAAGGTACCGCAGGAGTGCGGGGGGACGTTTTCGGACAGAAGGGGTTGCGCCCCAAGGCATACACTTCCATCCCTGTAGCTCCTGCACTCCTCGTTCTGCGCTCTCTCGGGACAATACTATTTGAATGGCCTGTTCAAAAGTCTTGTCCGCTCAGCTAACAACTTTCTCTGGGTGGCCACATTGTTAATACCGCAAACCAAACGGTCGCGTAACATTTCTGACAAGGTCTCACCATAGTCACAGTACTCCGCAATCCTGCGTAGCCTGGATAGAAAATTGGCAAGGGATTCTCCAGCGGTCCTCTCAGCAGTATTAAACCGGTAACGCTGGACTATCGTGGACGGGGTTGGGTTAAAATGTTGCCCCACTATATTCACAAGTTCATCAAACGTTTTGGTGTCCAGCGCAGCTGGGTACGTAAGGCTCCTAATCACCCCAAACGTATGCGGGCCGCAGGCGGTGAGCAATATGACCACCTGGCGCTCATTTTCGGTGATATTGTTTGCCCAGAAATAGTAACGCATCCGTTGTGTGTACTGGTTCCAGCTTTCCAGCGCAGCATCAAAAACATCCAAACGTCCGTACAGAGGCATGGTATAATAGAAAACAACTTCCAACCTGTATCCAACAAAAATCCAGGGAGGTGGCTTCAGCAGTGTAGACAGCTATTCACTTTTACCCTCGTCACCAGTTTTGTGAGGGCCACAAAGAATCCAGCACGAGTTTTAAGGATACAAAGTAATAACATTTATTTACAATAACATATATATATAACAGCAGCAACAACTTCCCTTGCTGCACACTCCTTCCTGCTGGTTCCTGAACTGGCCAGCTTTATTTATACTTGGAGTTTACTAATGGTTTCTCCGCCCCCCTCATTGGGGAAGCTCATACTCCCACAGGATTGTGGGATTGTCATTAGTCCCCAGCCAATGGTAAGCAGGCAGGTTATAACACTTTGCAATACAACAACCGCCCAACCATCTCCAGCTGCTTCATCAATGGCCCTCATTCCATCATAAGGTGAGAATTGGGGATGTTCACTGATGATGACAGCTCATGATGAAACAGTCCGTGTCCATGTGCAGCAAGACCTGGACAAATTTCAGACTTAGGCCAGTAAGTGGCAAATAACATTCACGCCGTAGCAAGTGCCAGGAAATGACCATCTCCAACAAGGGAGAACCTAACCATTGCTCCTTGACATTCAATGGCATTGACATCGCTGAAGATAGTTGGGCCTAGGACAGATGCCCGAAGGAGCTCATGTAGCGATATCATGGGTCTGGCATTGGCCTCCAACTATTACAACAGTCTTCCTTTTGCCCTAGGTACGAGTTCAACCAATGTCGAGTTATTTGCTTTGACCACAAATTTGCTGGCACTCCCTGATGGCACACTCAGCCACTTGCTGCCTTGAAGTCCACCCTCACCTGAACCAGTACTAGTGCAAAGTAATAGCATAAAGAACTGCTCCAAATATATTTATAAAGCAGCAAATTGCACTTCTCAATAAACAAACAGTTAAAACAAGGAAAAGACATTGGGATCATTCCATCCATGTGTGATTATTATTTCATGACCTTTACCCCCGTCACACTCCTTTGTTATCCTGTTGATTTCCTATTTTAAGGAACGCCAAGTCTGAACGTGACTGTTGACAGTTGTAGAAAGCAAACATTGTGGTGATATGCAGCACTGTAAATACACAAGGGGGTTAATGTAAATACACTACAACTAAGCAAACACTAGAGGGAGCACCAGAGATGTCCTTCGAGAGGACAGGGGCAGATCAGAAGCATCACACCCACCGCATGGCTTAGAGCAGACTGGTTAGTTAGACTGGGTTACATAGCAAGATTAGCAGGAGAGTCGAACTCAAGTAGGAGAATTGTTAACTGTTCAATAAATGTGTTAAATCTATCTCCAAGTCTGAACCTTCCTTTGTCAGAGTGTACATCAAGGAAGCAGCTTATGCTACATGAAGAAACATAACACAACAGACATAACATGACTTAATATCCTAGGTCTGATATTCCAACTGAGGAGTTACTCTGTTTGAAATCCTTCAGTCCTGAAAAATTCAGATCATCGGCAGAAAAAGGATGAGGTTGACTAAACAAGCAATTAACTTAATAAAGCTTTCCACAGAATTTCTTTCCTGTCATTTATTTTTACTCCCGACAAATGCATTGCAATCGTAAACATGAACTAATATAGCCTGCCCCCTCGTCTCATAGGTGAAACATCTTGCATTTATATAGCACCCTTCACAACATCAGGGTGCCCCCCCAAAGCGCTTTATTGCCAATTAAAAACATTTTGAAGTGGAGTCACTGCGGTGATGTGGAAAGTGCGGCCAAGTTGCACACAGCAAGATCACACAAACGGCACAGGCCGGATCATCTGATGCTGGTTAAGGGAGCGGATTTGGCCAGGGTCCCGGAGAGAAATCCCCTCTTTTCAATTCGTGCCATGGGATCTTTCACGTCCACCTACGAGGGCAGGTGCGGCCTCGGTTTGGTGTGAAAGGCGGCACCTCCAGCCATGCGGCAACCCCTCGATACTGCGCCTGGTCCTAGAGAGCATCAACCTGGGTATTGTGCTCAATTCTCTGCAGCGGGATTTGGTTCCACGAGCTCCTGACTTGAGGGCAAAGGTGCCACCCCTGACCTGCAGCTCAAACATTCGTTTATCAAATAATTGGTATTCAATCACATTATTTTCACATTCAGGCCAGTGTCATTGGGTGGCATTCTCCAGTGCCCCTGCTCGGTGTAGGGCAGGAGGGAGAATTCAACAAGAAGCCCAAAAATTGGTTTGAGGCCAGTGTGAATTCCCCACGGGTTTCCTCTGGGAGTCCCGTCAGAGGCTGGCGTGAAACTAATTTGCATGCTGCTAGTGGGGTACGGATGAAGACCTGGCCGAACCTCGGCCCCACAAGCCCCCCCCCCACCCCACCCCCATGCCCGATTCTCCACGAAGCCAGCGGGTTAACACGCCAGTTCAGACCGCTTCGGGACCAACGCGGTGTGCAGAAGTCAGGATTCCCTGAGGAAGGCCCGGCGTTGCCCCTGGAGTTCGGGATGGAGGACAACAGCAACCCTGGACCCCCCCACACCACAGCAGGCGGATCCTCCAGCTTCTGTGTTATTGAGGAGGTCAATCATCTTCCTTCCAACGATGGGTCAATGATGTTGGGCACCTTTTAGATTTGGCACCTAGTTATGATGGCTGGATGCGCACCGTCATGCCCACCCTGCCACGAATACAGCGCAACCCCCCCCCCCCCTACCCTGGTGCATAATATATGAGTTCGGGGCAAGAAGGTATGGCATGGTTTCCCATCGAGCTCTGCAGCAGGAACACTCCCTGTTCTGTCCCGTCCCTGCCACAGGCCTTAGTCTCAGGCAGGAGAGTGTAAAAAACTGCTCTGCTTGAGAAAAAGGAAAAATATTCCCTAACATAAGGTTTCTCTTGTATTCCTGAGCTTGTGTTCGTCATGATGATTTCATAGAATTTCATAGAATTTACAGTGCAGAAGGAGGCCATTCGGCCCATCGGGTCTGCACCGGCTGTTTGAAAGAGCACCCTACCCAAGGTCAACACTTCCACCCTATCCCCATAACCCAGCAACCCCACCCAACACTAAGGGCAATACTGGACACTAAGGGCAATTTATCATGGCCAATCCACCTAACCCGCACATCTTTGGGAGGAAACCGGAGCACCCGGAGGAAACCCACGCAGACACAGGGAGAACATGCAGACTCCGCACAGACAGTGACCCAGCGGGGAATCGAACCTGGGACCCTGGAGCTGTAAAGCAATTGTGCGAATCACTATGCTACAGTGCTGCCATTGAATTAAATACATTATGTATTAATATAATGGAGACAATGGCCCAGCACTCAAGTGGTAGCTGGCAGACAGAGGAATTGTACTTGAAGAAGTTTGCTGCCAATATTGTGTCGGGGTTTTCCGGAGAAATTCCCTGTTGTTCCCATCTCCTGCCTCTTGGTGGTGCCGTTAAACCATTGGACGGAACAAAGGCAACAACGTTCCATTTGCCTGCATTTTTTCAGTGGTCGTCCCATTAAAAGGTGTTTACGATCCCTTCGTATTTCGATGTCAAAGCTTAATGCGAAGTGACAATACTGCCGCTTTATCCTGCCTTCTGCCGTGCAGCTCATGCCACAAGGAGGCAAGGTGTTCTGCAAAGCACTTAGCCAAATCTCTCGCACAGGTGTCAGCTTGACACTGTCGCCTTGGCAACTTTTCCTGACGTTTTATCATTTTAAGTTAAAAATTCACACCCAAAATGTGATGGCGCTGCGAATATCCACGTCAGATACGTCAACTGTCACTTGATATCCAACAGTGCTGGTCAGAGTGGAATGCACCAGGATCAAGCCCGCCTGAAAACTCCCCAGAAAAGCATTGATAGAATCATAGAATCCCTACAGGGCAGAAGGAGGCCATTCGGCCCATCGAGTCTGCACCGACCCTCTGAAAGAGCACCCCACCTAGGCCCACTCCCCTGCCCAATCCCCATAACCCCAACTAACCTGCACATTTTTGGACACTAAGGGGCAATTTAGCACAGCCAATGCACCTAACCTGCACATCTTTGGACTGCGGGAGGAAACCGGAGCACCCGGAGGAAACCCACGCAGACACACACACGGGGAGAAAGTGCAAACTCCACACAGTCACCCAATGCCGGAATTGAACCCGGGTCCCTGGTGCTGTCGGGTAGCAGTGCTAACCACTGTGCCACCATGCTTTGGCTGCTGTTGAAATTACCCCTTACTAGACAGAATAATATGCCATTTAATTGGACTGGGATGGCGTTCCTGTCTCCCTCTCTTTGATTGGGATCCTTACGAATTTGTACTTTCGAACAGAACTTCGCCAAACTCTTTGTGGATCTCCTGTGGTGCTGGTCACTGTGTGTCACAGGGAACAGACTGTAGCTGAGCCTCGTGGGCAAAATGACACAATTACCACAACCGGGGCAAGCTTACTTGCGGAATGTGCAATTTAATTGGTCGATTGCATGGCCATTCTCCATGCAATCTGTTGCTGCGAAGAATTGACTCAAATGTACAGCACAGAAACGGGCCATTCAGCCTATCGTTCCATGCTGGCCCTTATGCTCCACATAAACTTTCTACCCCACGACATCGCACTCTGTCGACATGCATCCTTTGATTCATTTCTTCCATGTGTGCATGACAACTGAATGAAGTTTGGCATCGCAAAGTGTGCGCGAGGGTAAGACTTACCATCGGCAGATGAACAAATTGCCTTTCTGCGGGCCCAAGAATTACTGTGGTAACTATACCTGGCCAGCAGCGGAAATGCTCCCCGTCCCATCCCGTCCCTGTCACAGGGCTCGGCTAAAGAGTGTAAGACAACTGCTCTGTTTGAGAACAGACCACAGCGTTCTCCAATATAAGCTTTCTCTGGGGCTGGTTTAGGACACTGGGCTAAATCGCTGGCTTTTAAAGCAGACCAAGGCAGGCCAGCAGCATGGTTCAATTCCCGTACCAGCCTCCCCGAACAGGCGCCGGAATGTGGTGACTAGGGGCTTTTCACAGTAACTTCATTTGAAGCCTACTTGTGACAATAGTGATTTTCATTCATTCTTGTATTCCTGGACCTGTGTTGGTCACCGTTATACTGGTGCCTTTGAACTAAATATATTATGCATTATTATAATGGAGACTTGTTATTTTGAATGTGTCCATGACAACGCGACACTTAGCGATCAGAGCAATCGCCACTCCGATTTTGTGATCTTGTAGGGGCTGCAGACATATTAGATTAATGCGAGAGAATGAAAGACATTTTGCAAATAGACTGATCTGAGGGCATAAATCTCATACAAATGAATGGATTTATGCAAATTAAATGGGTTCATATTCAAACAAAATACTTCATGTCGTATAACTTAATGAATTATGTAAAAAAAATGTGGAAAATGGAGAAGACTGTATTGCGTGCATTTAAGTAACCCATAAATAACAGCAATTGCAATCAAGAGTTATGATGTTGGCGAGCGTACAAAGGATGTTGGGAATAGGTTGAATTTACTGTGCGATTTTCGGGCAGGTGCGGAGTAAACGAGGGTTATTTATGCTCTAGTAAAAAAAAAATTACAATTTCCGAAGATCCTTTTGTTAAGTGACTGTGCAGGAGAATTTTGCGCACTCTTAAGCTGTTCTTTGGCTGATAGGTAAAGTGCACACTGAGACACTGACAGCTAACCTGACAACTCAAGCTGTTAAGACACTCCATGTCCAACCTGTGGCAGAAGGTCACCAGCACAAGTAACCGGGATGCTTGTCAATTCTACCTCGTTAGGTTCACTCCCCGGATGAAGCGCTGGACAGCTACCTGCGCACAAGGCAAGGTAATCCATCACACAAGATTTAAGAAGGAAAATAAGGGTAGTGCGTTATACAGTTCCTTCATAATCAGATCTTCTTTTTCCCTAAGTTTCAAAAGTAGTAAGTTTTTAAAACTTGCCGCATGATCCCCATAAATCTTCAGCTTTAAGCTTCATTGGAATAACTTTTTTTTTAAAGGTAAATAATGATCGATGTGAAGGTTTCAGCCTCATTTTGCTCGGGTAGCATTCTCGCCTTTGAGTCGGAGGTTTGTGCATTCATCTCCCACTCCGGAGACGCGAGCACGTTATTTAGGCTGACACTCCCAGTTGCAGTACAGAGGGAGTGCTGCGCTGTCAAAGGTGCCATCTCCCAGCCGAGACATTACAGCGAGGCCCTGTCTTCCCTCTCGTGTGGGTGCAAAAGATCCCGCAGCAATATTCCAGAGGGAAAAAAAACAGCGCCGTTATCCCCAGACGCTGTTTATCCGCCCGGCAAACTATCGCTGGAACGGATAATCCAGTCACTATCTTAATGCTGTTCGTTGGAGCTTGCTGTGTGCAAATCAGCTGCCACGTTTCCCCCATGACATTAACAGAATGCACTTCTTTGGCTATAAAGTGCTTTGGGATGTTCAGAGGTCATGAAAGGCGCTATATAAATGAATTTGTAAAAAACCCTGCTGCTGACAGATACCCGTGTCTTTCAGAGCGGTATCTGTTTTCTCTCGGCTGTGAGGGAGACCGTGTCAGTGATTCACATATAACCGATGCGGAGAGTCAGGCATGATACACCACTCTCAAAGCCACAAGGTGGTTATCTGCACTGTAGCATTACATACATAGATACATAGAAGATAGGAGCAGGAGGAGGCCTTTTGGCCCTTCGAACCTTCTCCGCGTTTCATCACGATCATGGCTGATCATCCAACTCAATAGCCTAATCCTGCTTTCTCCCCATAGCCTTTGATCCCATTCTCCCCAAGTGCCCTATCCAGCCGCCTCTTGAATATAGTCAAAGTTTTAGCATCAACTACTTCCTGTGGGAATGAATTCCACAGGCTCACCACTCTGTGTGAAGAAGTGTCTCCTTATCTCTCTCCGAAATGGTTTACCCTGAATCCTTAGGCTGTGACCCCTGGTTCTGGACAAACCTATCATTGGTAACATCTTCCCTGCATCTACCCTGTCTAGTCCTGTTAGAATTTTATAGTCTCTATGCGATCCCCCCTCATTCTTCTGAACTCCAGCGAGAACAATCCCAACCTACTCAATCTCTCCTCATATGACAGTCCTGCCATCCCTGGAATCAGTCTGGTAAACCTTCGCTGCACTCCCTCGAGAGCAAGAACATCCTTCCTCAGAGAAGGAGACCAAAACTGCACACAATACTCCAGGTGTGTCCTCACCAAGGCCCTGTACAATTGCAGCAACACATCCCTGCTTCTATACTCGAAACCTCTTGCAATGAAGGCCAACATACCATTAGCCTTCTTTACCGCCTGCTGCACCTGCATGCTTACCTTCAGCGAATGGTGCGCAAGGCCACCCAGGTCCCGCTGCACACTCCCCGCTCCCAATTTACAACCATTCAGGTAGTAATCTGCCTTCCTGTTTTTGCTTCCAAAATGAATAACTTCACACTTATCCAAATTAACACTGCCTTTGAAAGCAGACCAAGGCAGGCCAGCTGCACGGTTCAATTCCCGTACCAGCCTCCCCGAACAGGCGCCGGAATGTGGCGACTAGGGGCTTTTCACAGTAACTTCATTTGAAGCCTACTTGTGACAATAAGTGATTTTCATTTCATTTCATTGTACTGCATCTGCCATTGGTTTGCCCACTCGCCCAACCTGTCCAGATCTTGCTGCAGGATTCCTGCATCCTCGTCACAGTTCACCATCCCACCTAATTTGGTATCATCTGCAAACTTTCAGATGTTACATTTTGTTCCCTCATCCAAATCATTAATATATATATATTGTGAATAGCTGGTCCCAGCACCGATCCCTGTGGTACCCCATTGGTTACTGCCTGCCAATTTGAAAAGGACCCATTAATCCCTACTCTTTGTTTCCTCTCTGCCCACCAGTTTTTTATCCACCTCAATACATTTCCCCCAATCCCATGCACTTTAATTTTGCACAACAATCTCTTATGCGGGACTTTGTCAAACGCCTTCTGAAAGTCCAAATATACCACATCGACTGGCTCCCCCTTGTCAACTGTACTGGTTACATCTTCAAAGAATTCCAACAGATTTGTCAAGCATGATTTTCCCTTCATAAATCCATGCTGACTCTGACTGATCCTGCCACTGCTTTCTAAATGTTCCGCGATAAAGTCCTTGATAATGGATTCAAGCATTTTTCCCACTACCGATGTTAGGCTTACTGGTCTATAATTCCCTGCTTTTCTCTAACTCCCTTTTTGAATATCGGAGTGACGTGAGCTACCCTCCAATCTGCAGGGACAGTTCCAGAGTCTATAGAATCCCAGAAGATGACCACCAATGCATCCACTATTTCCAGAGCCACCTCCTTAAACACTCTGGGATGCAGATTCTCAGGCCCAGACTATCCGCCTTCAATCCTATCAGTTTTCCCAGCACCATTTCTCTACTAATGTTGATCTCCCTCAGTTCTTCCCTCTCACTAAACCTTTCATTCTCCAACATTTCTGGGATCTGATTTGTGTCCTCATTTGTGAAGACAGAACCAAAGTATGTATTTAATTGCTCAGCCATTTATTTGTCCCTTATTGTGCATGCCCCAGTTTCCATCTGCAGTGGGCCTGCATTTCTCTTTACCAATCTCTTATTCTTCACATATCTGTAGAAATTCTTAGTGTCAGTCTTTATGCTCCCGGCAAGCTTCCTTTTGTACTGTACTTTCCCCTTCTTAATCAATCCCTTTGTCCTTCTTTGCTGAATTCTAAACTGCTCCCAATCCTCAGATCTATTATTTTTCTTGGCCAATCTGTATGCTTCTTCCTTGGATCAGATACTATTTCTAATTTCCTTTGTAAGCCATGGATTGACCCTCTTACCCCCTTTGCTTTCGTGCCAGACAGGAATGAACAGTTGCTGTAGCTCCTCCATGCATTCCTTGAATGTTTGCCATTGCCTATCCACTGTCTTCCCTTTAGGTAACTCTCCCCAATCTATCAAGGCCAAATCCGGCCTCATATCCTCATAGTTCCCTTTATTAAGATTCAGCACCCTAGTCTCCGAATCAACTACTTCACTCTCCATCTTGATAAAAAAACTCTATCATGTTATGGTCGCTCATCCCCAAGGGGTCTCGTACAGCCAGATTGGCAATGATTCCCTTCTCATTACACAGTACCCAGTCTAAGATGGCCTGCTCTCTAGTTGGTTCCTACACATATTGGTCAAGAAAACCATCCCATCTACACACCAGGAATTCCTCCTCTACGGCATTGTGGTTAATTTGATTTGCCCAATCTATGTGAAGATTAAAATCACCCATGATCACCGATATTCCCTTATTACATGCATCACTAATTTCTTGTTTAATGCCATTCCCAACCTCACCAGTGCAGTTTGGGGGTCTATATATGACACCCACTAATGTTTTTTTGCCCCTTGGTATTTCTCAACTCCACCCATACAGATTCCACATTGTCAGAGCTAATATCCTTTCCCACTATTGTGTTAATTTCCTCTTTAACCAGCAGGGCCACGCCACCACCTTTTCTTTTATGCCTGTCCTTCCTAAATACTGAGAACCCTGGGACATTCAGTTCCCATCCCCGTTCACCCTGCAGCCATGCCTCCGTCATCCCAATTATATTGTACCCATTTATATCCATCAACAGAGTCACTGGGGCAGCTCTCAACCTATCAACAGAACCTAGTCATAAGAGAAACAAGGAATAGCAGAAAACAGGATAATGTGCAATTCTCCACAAACCATTCTGAATAACATTCACCTTTTTTTCTCCTTTTCCAAAATACTGATTGCACAACTCAGTTTCACATCGGCCAGTTCTTGTGATTCAAACATTGGAATAATTTCTCCAAAGATACGCTACGCGTTTCTGTCTTAATGGGTGGGGTTTTCTTGCGCAAACATTTTTTGGGGGGTTTTCTCCAATCATCCCTCTCCAGCTCATGATACGCTGCCCTGGTCACTGGCTATGAGGACAAGTTGCAGTGTCGGACCTGTAACGCTGTGTCCCCACTGGGTGTGAGATTAGACGGTGAGGGAAGAAAGTCAGCAAGGAATTGTTGACAAGGAGGCGGGGTGGTTTCTGTCTGAGATTGCAGCCCGCATCCTGGATTCCTCGCTGTATCTCGATACTCAATGCAGTACTGAGGGGGTGCTGCACTGTTGGTCCTTTCAGATGATGCTTTAAGCCGAGCCCCCATCTGCCTGCTCAGCTGCATGTGAGAGACTCCACGGCACTTGATGAAGAGTGGGAGAGTCGTCCTCGGTGTCCTGCCCAATATTCATCCCCCCAATCGTCATCTCTGAACCAGATTACTTCATCATTGCTGCTTCTGGGAGCTTTCTGTGCGCAAATTGGCTGCCATGTTTCCGACATTAGTCCTGTGACGACATTTCAAAGGGTATCTCATTGGCTGTAAAGCAGTTTGGGACTTTCCGTGGTCATGAACACGTGGGCAGCACGATAGCACAGTGGTTAGCACAGTTGCTTCACAGCGCCAGGGTCCCAGGTTCAATTCCCGGCTTGGGTCACTGTCTGTGCGGAGTCTGCACGTTCTCCGTGGGTTTCCTCCAGGTGCTCCGGTTTCCTCCCACAGTCCAAAGACGTGCAGGTTAGGTGGATTGGCCATGCTAAATTGCCCTTAGTGTCCAAAAACGGTTAAATGGGGTTATTGGGTTACGGGGATAGGGTGGAAGTGAGGGCTTAAGTGGGTCGGTGCAGATTCGATAGGCCGAATGGCCTCCTTCTGCACTGTATGTTCTATGTTCTATGAAAGGTGCTACATAAATGCAAGTCTTTCTTTTTGCTCATTGGTTCGTGTGAGCCAATCGCTGATCATTGTCAGAGTAACAATGACCAATTTCGGTTTTGACTTGTGGAGAAGGAACTCCAAGTTCAGAAATTAATTCACAGCAAGCAAAAAATCATGCCAAACTGTGGCTTGATGGAGCGTGATGGAGGCAACGTTTACTTCAGTGAAGGTCATTTTGAAGTCTTGAGACAGACCTATATGTGTGCCATAAGTGCTTATGTTTCGCAAACAAGAAACAGTGCCAAATTTTTATTTACACTTTGAGTGGCACTGCTCACAGATAAATTGTTTCCAAAGATGGAATGTTACACAGTGTAACACATTATTATTCCACTGTGAAGATGTTATAACCTGCCTACTTACCATTGGCTGGGGACTAATGACTATCCCACAATCCTGTGGGAGTATGAGCTTCCCCAATGAGGGGGGCAGAGAAACCACTAGTAAACTCCCAGTATAAATAAGCTGGCCAGTTCAGGAACCAGCAGGAAGGAGTATGTAGCAAGGGAAGTTACTGCTACTGTTATGTATATATGTTATAGTAAATAAATGTTATTACTTTGTATCCTTAAAACTCGTGCTGGATTCTTCGTGGCCCTTACAAAAGAAGATGTAGCAGTTTGTTACTGATATGCTCCCTTTAAAATGATAAAATGGAGTTGCTGTGCCTTTCTGGGTCAGTCAGTGGCTAATTGCTCTAGGGCAAATCTTCCAATTGGAGTTTGGACTGGCTTTGGTTAATGCTTCTTTATTGAAACCTAAAGTGACACAGATGAGGCTCAAAATTTTCATATTTTCTAATTGATGGCAGTATGCAAACAGATTTTCTTTTTGCCAGATTTCAATGTAATGATGGCTTGTGAGGGGATCTTGGAAATTAAGGTTATTTAGATATGTCTGGTGCAGGAAAAGTATTAAAAAATGTAAGGCCCGTTATGGTGAATGCAGCGGGATAGTGGTTGTGGTTAACAGCATGATGAAAACGCGAAACAGTTTTTCACTGATCGTCTATTTGAAAAAGGTTTTCTAATGTGGGGACTCAAACTAGGGTGGGGCGTGGAGCAATGATCCGAATTCAAGAGACCATAATCGCTGGCAGCAATGAAATCAACCTCTGTTATCGCTCGTGATTTGGAATGAGATCAAGTTTCTATTCTGAGCAATGGAAACATATGAAAGGTCCATCTACAGAAGAGTCTGAATTTCCATCTTCCTCTGATTCTAAGGTAGGAAAGCCAACCCACCATAGCTGAGCTGCCTGAAGGCTCTGACCACCAATGGTGTCTATGCTCCGGAGGAGCCTGTTTCCATCTTACTTCAGCTCATCCTAATATATTCACCGGAATTTTGGGGAAGGAACCTAATTGAAACGTATAACATTCTGGCAGAGCTGGACCAAATGGATGCAGAGATGTTGTTGTTACCTCTGGCTGGGGTGGGGGGGTCCAGAATAAGGGGTCACTGTCTCAGGGTATGGAGGTGGCCAATTGGGACTGAGCTGAGGAAAAATGTCTTCACTCAGAGGGTGCTGAACCTGTGGAATTCTCCAACACGGAAGACTGCGGAGGCCAAATTACCAAATATATTGAAGAAGGAAAGAAATACATTCCTAGACTCTGGACTCTAAATGTGTCAAAGGGTGCAGGAAGTGCGCGGGAGTATGGTTTCGAGATAAAGGATTGGCCATCATCATATTGAATGATGGAGCAGGTTCAAAAGGCCGAATGACCTCCTTCTGTTCCTATTTTCTATGTTTTATGTTACGTTTCTATATCTATGAATGTCTGTGTGAATTAAAGAATAGAAAGAGGCCTAAGCTAGTCTTGGTGAAAAAGTGAAAATCGCTTATTGTCACAAGTAGGCTTCAAATGAAGTTACTGTGTAAAGCCCCTAGTCACCACATTCCGGCGCCTGTTCAGGGAGGCTGGTACGGGAATGATAACTAGACAGTTCACCCCTGACAATTTAATCAAGTTGGAAAGCATATAACGTTATCGGAAAGAACACCATGATACGACGAGAAGCTAGTGAGTGTTTTCCGATTCCTCGGAAAAGAATGATGAGCTTGTAAATTTGACATCTACCAGTTAGAATCTATTGTTAATGATGTCATTCTAGACCACCTATTGACAATAAATCCAAGCTAACTGGGCTTTATGAAAGGTATCCTGCCCCTAATGAGCTCTTTGGGAATCTAACTGAGTTAGTGGCTGAGATATTGCGGTTGATATTGTAAATTGATTTATAGAGGGAAATTCAGAAGCTCATTCACAAGAGGTTTGTGTCTGCGATGAGGACTGTTGGTATTCGACGGGGAGTCTCTAACACAGTACGAAATAGAAATAGCAAGAGCAAGTGAACAGAATTGTGGCGGAAATATCTGCTGCTCAAGATAAAGAGTTGCCCCCCCCCCCCCCCCCCCCCCACGGCCCTCCAACCCCATGACCTCGCTAACAGGAAGTTGCAGTCAAGTACAGGGCGAGGTGAAGAGGGCTAAAGGGGTAATTTGCCCAGGGTACACAGACGCAATTCAATCGCCATTCTTACATTTTATCTCTTTGCTATATGAACAATACATAAGATGTGGGAGTTGAAAAGACCATTTGGCCTTTGAAGCCTCATGTGTGCCACTCAACAAGACCATGGCCAGTTTTTGATATTGACTTCCCCTTCTTATACTGCCCCGTCCGGTCGCCGGAGAATCGCGTCCCGGTGTTGGACCCGATCGCGGCCCCATTGCGGCCCCATTCTCCGTCCCTGCGCGGAGGCTCGGAGAATGACGGCCCCGGTCTTTTGTGTGGCTGCTCCGTCCTACCACCGGGGAACCTGTCTGGGTGGATCAGAAGATACAGCCAATGGGAACAGACGGAAAATCCCACCCTTGAAGCCAACACCATTCTGCCACTGGAAATGGATTGTCGCAGGATTCGCTGAAGTGGCAGCCAGTGGCTGCCCCGTTCGTGAGACTTTCTCCCCCCCCCCTCCCCCTCCCCCCCCCCCCCCTCACTCTTCAGCGAACAGATATTTTGCCCTGTGAGTTGCTGGAAGTGTCGGCGCTCCAGGGTGAGGTGCCCGATAACCTCTCATTCAACCAATGAGATTTACGGATTGAGAAAGAAACGGGGCGGGATCTTTCCGGCCCCACCAAAGCTCATTGCCCCGGCAAGTTACCTGGGGGTGGGCGGGCAAAAGTTCCCGAGACTTTGGCAGTACTGGAAAATCCCGCCGGGGGCCGTGGCTCACCACGGAGCAGCTGGAAAATCCTATCCATAGGGTGAATTAGAGTCAAATCCGGTACAGTTTGAGAAATAAAAAGAGGGAAAAGGAAAATTGGATTAAGCAATAGGGAGAAAAAAGGAGGCCGAAAGAACAGGTAAGAATAGCTTAAAAAAAATTATAATTTAAATATACATCTTTAAGCACAATTTACTACCTGCACAAATTAAATTCTCGGGCTGGATTCTCAGGTCCCCCAGCCGTGTGTTTCTTGGCGGTGTGCTGTTCGCTGACAGTGGGATTCTCAGCTCCTGCCGCTCGTCAGTGGGATTTCATATTGAAACCACCCTACTCCACCGGGAATCCCACAGGCGGAAACCGGAAATCCCAAAGGCGGAGAATCCAGGCCCTGGTTTAATTTGTTCATTTTCTGGGCTGGGGAGATTGACTGGCGTTGCAGGAACATGCAGGAACATGCACCTTCCCATTAAAAAGGTGCTTTCCTCCCCATGTTTGCGAACCCAAAGACGCTAAATTGCCCCATAATTGGTAAAACTGAATTGGGTACTCCAAATTTATATATTTTTTAAAAGGTGCTTACGCTGTTGAGTGCTTGCCCTAACCTTCTAGCACAAGTTTGATTGGTGATTTAATTGTTTTGAAACTTACAGGGAGGTTGAGGGCTAACTGCGACCTAAAGACGTTTACAGCAATGAGGGAGACAAACTATCCAAGAGGTCGGACCATAATTTTCTCACTCAGGCCCTTCGCTGCAGGGAGTTTGCACAGTTTTGAGACGTCTGTACACACATTCATCGAACTTGTGAACATCAATCATTATTAATTCAGTTTCAAGCTCTTTCATGAAATGGTCCAGTCGACTTGAGAACTGCATCTTCTATTGTATTGATTTAACTCTCAGCTCCCTCCCAGCTACATTTACATTTCGACCAGAATATATTCCTTTTTTTCCAGAGGGTGTCATGAATATTTATAGCTGATTTATTTTCCCCATCTGTTTCAGCCCCTTGAAAGCATTCCCTCTTTGCAGCAGGTAGCTTACTCAATAAGTGAGGCTGTGTTACCTCCTGTAATAATCTCCCCAAGGAACTCTCCTTAACCTGACCCCAACTCTTAGGCAGTAGATGTTAGATTCTCAGGGTTTTGTTCACGACAGCGAACCTAAGACACCTGCTCAGAGTGGAAGAATTGAAAAGATCATCCTTCAGATGATTGCAAAGATCGCTCACTGCTTCCCTTCAACTGCAATTTATTTTCATTTTTAGTTGTCCCAGATTGGAACCGTCAATGATTTAATAAGACATTTGGGGGAGATTTAAAAACCTTCCTGTCTTGTTATGAATAAGTATGTTTGATGTTTTAAAGGGGGACAGCTAATCAGAAATGATAACGTTCTAAAAGATGTGGAAAACAATATATTTATAATGCTTAGCATTCTGACATTACATCAAATTAAATTATTAGATAGGGCGCCAAGTGGCAACAAGACACACACACATAAGCGATTTCTGTATTCTTTTTTAAAAATTTGTTTTTATTCAAAATTTTAACCACTACAAAAAGAAAAACAACAAAAAGAAAACATAGCAATAAAACAGAAAACAACTTAACCATTTAACAATTTAAGAAAACAATGTGGGGTATCTGCCCTTTACAAATGAAAACCATCCACCGCCCAACCTCCCCCCCCCCCCCCCCCCCCCCCCCCGGTTTGCTGCTGCTGCCGACGTCCACCTGACGTTCCGCGAGAAAGTCAAGGAACGGTTGCCACCGCCTGGAGAACCCCTGCAAGGACCCTCGCAGGGCAGACTTTATCCTCTCCAGCCTGAGAAACCCCGCCATGCCATTGGCCCAAGCCTCTACGCTTGGGGGCTTCGCGTCCCTCCACATTAACAAGAGCCTTCTCCGGGCTACCAAGGAGGCAAAGGCCAGAACTCCGGCCTCTTTCGACTCCTGCACTCCCGGATCGTCTGATACCCCAAATATTGCTATCCCCCAGCTCGGTTTTACCCGAGTATCCAAGACCTTGGTCATAGCCTTTGCAAAGCCTTTCCAAAATCCTGTAAGTGCCGGATATGCCCAGAACATGTGGGGGTGGTTTGCTGGGCCCCCTGAACACCTCACACACCTGTCCTCTACCCCAAAAAACGTACTCATTCTCCCCACTGTCATATGCGTCCGGTGCACCACCTTAAACTGAATCAGGCTAAGCCTGGCGCAAGATGAGGAGGAATTGACCCTGCTCAGGGCATCAGCCCACAGGCCCTCATCCAGCTCCTCACCCAGCTCCTCCTCCCATTTGCCCTTCAGCTCCTCCACCGAGGCCTCCTCCGCCTCCTGCAGCTCCTGATATATTTCCAAAATGTTGACATCCCCTACCCACACGCCCGAGACCACCCTGTCCTGTATCCTCCGGGAAGGCAGCAGCAGGAATCCCCCACCTGCTTTTACACGAACGCCCGAACCTTCATGTACCTAAAGGTATTCCCCGGGGGTAGGACACATTTCTCCTCCAGTACCCTCAGACTAGCAAAAGTCCCATCAATGAACAAGTCCCCCATCCTTTTGATACCCGCCCTGTGCCAACTTAGAAACTCCCCGTCTATTCTACCCAGAACAAACCTGTGATTGTTCCATATCGGGGCCCAGACTGAAGCCCTTGCCTCCCCGCTGTGCCGTCTCCACTGCCCCCAGATCCTCAATGTCGCCGCCACCATCGGGCTCATGGTATACCGCATCGGCGTAAGCGGCAAGGGTGCCATTATCAGTGCCCCCAAGCTAGTATCTTTACAAGACGCCACCTCCAACCGCCTCCACGCTGCCCCCTCTCGCTCCATTACCCATTTACGAATCATGGATATTTTTGCTGCCCAGTAATAGCTGCAAAGGTTCGGCAGCGCCAAACCACCCCCCCCCCCCCCCCCCCCCCCCTCCCCCCGACTTCGCTCCAAAAACAGTCTCTTAACACGCGGGGTCCTGTTTGCCCACACAAATCCCGTAATAATCCTATTTACCCGCTTGAAGAAGGACTTGGGGATGAGAATGGGAAGGCACTGGAAGACGAACCTGGGGAGGACCGTCATCTTCACGGACTGCACCCTGCCCACCAGGGAAAGCGGCAGCATGTCCCACCTCTTAAAGTCCTCCTCCATCTGATCCACCAGCCGCGCTAAATTGAGCTTGTGCAGGACCCCCCAGCTCTTAGCCACCTGGATGCCCAAGTAGCGAAAGCTCCTCTCCACCATCTTAAGCGGTAGCTCTCCCAGTCTCTTTTCCTGGCCCCTTGCATGTATCACAAAAAGCTCGCTTTTTCCAACATTCAGCTTATACCCTGAAAAGTCTCCAAAATCCCTAAGAATCTGCATGACCTCCCCCATCCCCTCCACTGGATCCGCAATGTACAGGAGCAGGTCATCTGCATACAGTGAGACACGATGCCCCCCCCCCGAACCAACCTCCTCCAGTTTCTGGACTCCCTCAACGCCATGGCCAGCGGCTCGAATGCCAGGGGAAACAGCAGGGTGGACAGGGGGCACCCCTGCCTCGTCCCTCGATGTAATCTAAAGTACCCCGACCGCAGCCGGTTCATAGACTAGTCTCATAGAATTTACAGTGCAGAAGGAGGCCATTTGGCCCATCGAGTCTGCACCGGCCCTTGGAAGGAACACCCTACCCAAGCCCACACCTCCACCCCATGCCCACAACCCAGTAATCCCACCCAACATTAAGGGCAATTTTGGACACTAAGAGCAATTTAGCATGGCCAATCCACCTAGCCTGCACATCTTTGGACTGTGGGAGGAAACCGGAGCATCCGGAGGAAACCCACGCACACACGGGGAGAACATGCAGACTCCGCACAGACAGTGACCCAAGCCGGGAATCGAACCTGGGACCCTGGAGCTGTGAAGCAATTATGCTAACCACTATGCTACCGTGCTGCCCAAACCGACACACCCGCTACCGGGGCCTGATACAACAATTTGACCCACCCTATAAATTCCTCTCCAAACCCAAATCTGCCTTACACTTCCCACAGGTACTCCTACTCCACCCAACCAAAGGCTTTCTCCGCGTCCATTGCCGCTGTCACTTCTGCATCTCCCCCTTCCGAGGGCATCATGATCACATTCAGGGGCCTCCGCACATTCGTATTCAACTGCCTGCCCTTCACAAGCCCCGTCTGATCCTCATTGATCACTCCAGGGACACAGTCCTCAATCCTAGTGGCCAAAATCCTGGCCAACAGCTTGGCATCCACATTAAGGATCGAAATCAGCCTATAGGGGCTGTAGCACCATCGATCACACACGAGGCGAGACGTAAAGAACTTCAATCGAGGCTTCATTGAGCAGACTTGTTCAGACACGTTCCCCAGCAGCTCACTCACAGAATGCAGCTGCGGGGATTACCCAGGTTCTTATATCCCTCCTATCTGGGTGGAGCCCAGTAGGTGGAGCATCCAATCGGGATCCAGCATCTGTCCTCCAATAGCTGCTCGGCATTCCTGGTGTACCGTATTACCCCTAATGCATACCACCACAGGGGCCACATTGCTACAGGTCCTTATCTCGCTTGAGGATAAGCGAGACCAGAGCCTGCGACATCGTTGGGAGAAGGGTTCCCTTTTCCTTAGCCTCATTGAAAGTCCTCAACAACCCAGCAGCTCCGAGAATTTCCTATAAAACTCTACGGGATATCCATCCGGTCCCGGGGCCTTGCCCGCCTGCCTACCCCCTACCCCTTAACCAGTTCCTCCATCTCAATCGGGGCCTCCAATCCCTCTACTCGCCCCTCCTCCAGCTGTGGAAACCTCAGTTGGTCCAGGAACTGCCTCAGCCCCTCTCTTCCCCCCTCCGGGGGTCCTGACTCGTACAATTTGCCATAAAAGTCCTTGAAGACCTCGTTAATCCTAGCCGAGCTCAG
The DNA here is from genome assembly GCF_047496885.1 of Scyliorhinus torazame. Classification (NCBI taxonomy): domain Eukaryota; kingdom Metazoa; phylum Chordata; class Chondrichthyes; order Carcharhiniformes; family Scyliorhinidae; genus Scyliorhinus; species Scyliorhinus torazame. The sequence goes on from NC_092734.1 coordinate 9,596,245, forward strand.
CACCGTGTTACCCCCCCATCTCTAATCCCCCCAATCTCCCTGGCTGCCTCTCTCTTCCGCAGCTGATGAGCCAGCATCCTACTTGCCTTCTCCCCATTCTTGCACACTGCTCCCTGACCCTTCCTCAACTGAGCCTCTGCCTTCCCCGTGGTAAGCAAGTCAAATTCCGCCTGCAGGCTCCGGCGCTCCTTCAACAACCCCTCCTCGGGGGATTCTGCATACCCCCTGTCCACCCATAGTATCTCCCCCACCAATCTCTCCCTCTCCATCCTCTCCCTCTTCTCTCTGTAGGCCCTGACTGAAAATAGCTCCCCTCTGGCAACTGCCTTCAGCGCCTCCCAGACCACACTCACCGAAACCTCCCCATTATCATTGGTCTCCACATAGCTTTGGATACACGTCTGAACCCGTCACAGACCTCCTCGTCCGCCAGTAGTCCCACGTCCATTCTTCACAGAGGGTGTTGGCCTCTCTCCTCCCCCAGCCCCAACTCCACCCAGTGCGGGGCATGGTCCGAGATCGCAATGGCCGAATACTCCACCCCCTCCACTCTCGGGATTAGCGCCCTGCTTACCACGAAAAAATCAATCCGCGAGTACGCCTTGTGCACATGGGAGAAGAAGGAAAACTCCTTCGCCATTGGCCTGGCAAATCTCCACGGATCCACTCCCCCCATCTGGTCCATGAACCCCCTCAGGACCTTGGCCGCTGCCGGCCGCTTACCCGACCTCGACCTAGACCGGTCCAGTGCCGGGTCCAGGACCGTATTGAAGTCCCCCCCCATTACCAAACTGCATGACTCCAAATCCGGAATCCTACTCAACATCCGCTTCATGAACCCTGTATCGTCCCAGTTCGGAGCGTACACATTCACCAGCACCACCCAGGCCCCCTGCAACTTGCCACTCACCATAACATATCAACCCCCTTTATCTGCCACAATACCCACCGCCTCAAATGCCACCCGCTTGCTCATCAAAATTCCGACCCCCTTGTTCTTCGCATCCAGCCCTGAGTGGGAAAACCTGCCCCACCCATCCTTTCCTCAGCCTGGTTTGATCCGCGATCTTCAGGTGCGTTTCTTGTAGCATGGCTACGTCAGCCTTTAGCCCTTTTAACTGCGAAAAAAAAACGGGCCCTCTTGACCGGCCCATTCAGGCCTCTCACGTTCCACGTGATCAGCCGGATCGGGGGGCTACCCACCCCCTGCCGACTAGCCATCTCCTTTTCCAGACCAGCCACGTGCCGCGCCTCCCCCACGCTCCAGCCCCCCAAGCGGAGGCTCCCCGCCCCGACTCTCCCCTTTAACATTGATTCCCCCTCAGTCAGCACAGCAGCATCCCAGCCCCCCCCCCCTAACCCCCCCAGCCAAGCATCCGCTTAACCCCCCCATTGCACTTCCATAAGTCAGCTGACTCATGCTGACCCCGGCGATTTCTGTATTCTCGCACATCCGCATATCCCACAGTCCCCTCTGTCAACAAGTGTACATATGTGTCAGCCAGGGTTCACTGGGTAACCCTCTCACTTCAGAGTCAGAAAGCTCTGGCTTGAAGTCCCAGTCCAGGGACAATGGTACAACATCAGGCGCGTCAGCCCACTGCAGTGGCGAGGAAGCGCTGCATTGTCAGAGGTGCCACTGTTTGGACGTATGTTAAATCAAGGCCCCTATTCCTGCCCCCTCAGGTGGATGTCAAAGATCCCCCGACACCATTTCTACTGGCATTTTTCAATTTTACAGAAAGATGCTTTTAACGGATGGGGTATCTGGTATTTACATGTTACACCGTTTCTTATTTACATACATTTTTCTTAACGTACATTCTCCCCGTTTCCCCCCCCCTTACCCCCTCCCTGCCCCCTCCCTATCCCCTTGTTGGTAGCCCCCTCTGCTCCCCTGGGTGTCCTACTGCTGAGCTCCTCTCCTCTTTTCTGCGGTTTTTGTTGTTGATCTTGTGGGTTCTGGGGGTGGGGGGTGGATTCCTGCCCCCTCCCTGCCCCCCTTTTCCCCCCATGTTTCTCTCTGTGGCTCCCTTGGGTTCCCTCCTCATCTCCTCCCCCCCTTCCCCCTTTGTACCTCCTCGTTGTATGCGCTCTTGCCTGATCTCCCCCTTCGCCCCCTCTTATCCCTAGTCGCTGTTGGCCTCGAACAGGTCTTGGGACAGACGGACGAATGGCCCCACGCTTCGTGGAAGCATTCCTCTGACGCGCGGATGGTGCATTTGATCTTCTCCAGGTGGAGAAATTCCAACAGGTCTGCCAGCCAGTCTGCAGCGGTGGGTGGTGTGGCCGATCGCCAACTATTTCTACTTTTACAGGCGTCAAGGGGTACGGGGGAGAGTGGGAGTCTGGCGTTGAGATTTCGGATCACCATCGATCATTTTGAACGGCGGACCAGGCCGCGAGTGGGCCGATTGCATTGCTCCTGCTCCACTCTCCCATTGTTCTATTTGAAGCGAACAAGAATGTTCCCTTGCCTTCATCTTAACTGAATAAACATTTTCAGTCTGTGTCATCTGAAGCTGACTGTGGTTTCATAGCTGGGCCTCCCTTGTCTACATCTTGGTCTGAACATTCCAGCCTACACACAGCTCCCTGGTGAACAGCATTGAATATTTACTGTTTAAATTAAAGCTCAGACAGTGAACCCCTCCTCTTATTCTTATCGTAAGACACTAGATAGAGACCTGCTGCTACTTTAAGACTTTCTTTTTACCGTAAATGTGGAAGAGAGCACTTTGGGACTAATTACACAGAAATAGCTACAAAAACAGTACGTTCGAATAACCAGTCCGCCTTGTTTATTCTACAAATGAACATTCATGTTAAGCCCTCGCACCCATTCAGTTCCCATATCATTTTCCCCCTTTCTCCTTCAATCACTTATATATTCTGTTCGTGGCAGTTCACATAATCCCTGCTTCAATCACAATCTCTGGATGTGAATGTCACAGTCTCCTAACCCTCTGTGCATTTCTCCAACTCTCGCCTATCATCTTAGGTCAAAGTAGCTTCACTCTGAACCTCGCAAATGTTGGAAACAGTCTGCTACTTTCTACTTTGTCCCCACCCCTTCATAATTGTAAATCCCATTAATAATAATAGTCTTTATTATTGTCACAAGCAGGCTTACATTAACACTGAAATGAGGTTACTGTGAAAAACCCCGAGTCGCCACATTCCGGCGCCTGTTTGGGAACACAGAGGGAGAATTCAGAATGTCCAATTCACCTAACAAGCACGTCAAAGAACAAAGAACAAAGAAAAGTTCAGCACAGGAACAGGCCCTTCGGCCCTCCAAGCCCGTGCCAACCATTCTGCCCGACTAAACTACAATATTCTACACTTCCTGGGTCCGTATCCCTCTATTCCCATCCTATTCATATATTTGTCAAGATGTCCCTTAAATGTCACTATCGTCCCTGCTTCCACCACCTCCTCCGGTAACGGGTTCCAGGCACCCACTATCCTCTGTGTAAAAAACTTGCCTCGTACAACTACTCTAAACCTTGCCCCTCGCACCTTAAACCTATGCCCCCTAGTAATTGACCCCTCTACCCTGGGGAAAAGCCTCTGACTATCCACTCTATCTATGCCCCTCATAATTTTGTAGACCTCTATCAGGTCGCCCCTCAACCTCTGTCGTTCCAGTGAGAACAAAACAAGTTTATTCAACCGCTCCTCATAGCTAATGCCCTCCATACCAGGCAACATTCTGGTAAATCACTTCTGCACCCTCTCTAAAGCCTCCACATCTTTCTGGTAGTGTGGCGACCAGAATTGAACACTATACTCCAAGTGTGGCCTAACTAAGGTTCTATACAGCTGCAACATGACTTGCCAATTCTTATACTCAATGCCCCGGCCAATGAAGGCGTATGCCTTCTTGACTACCTTCTCCACCTGTGTTGCCCCTTTCAGTGACCTGTGGACCTGTACACCTAGATCTCTCTGACTTTCAATACTCTTGAGGGTTCTACCATTCACTGTATATTCCCTACCTGCATTGGACCTTCCAAAATGCATTACCTCACATTTGTCCGGATTAAACTCCATCTGCCATCTCTCCGCCCAAGTCTCCAAACAATCTAAGTCCTGCTGTATCCTCTGACAGTCCTCATCGCTATCCGCAATTCCACCAACCTTTGTGTCGTCCGCAAACTTATGAATCAGACCAGTTACATTTTCCTCCAAATCATTTATATATACTACAAATAGCAAAGGTCCCAGCACTGATCCCTGTGGAACACCACTGGTCACAGCCCTCCAATTAGTAAAGCATCCTTCCATTGCTACTCTTTGCCTTTTACGACCTAGCCAGTTCTGTATCCACCTTGCCAGCTCACTCCTGATCCCGTGTGACTTCACCTTTTGTACTAGTCTACCATGAGGGACCTTGTCAAAGGCCTTACTGAAGTCCATATAGACAACATCCACTGCCCTACCTGCATCAATCATCTTTGTGACCTCTTCGAAAAACTCTATCAAATTAGTGAGACATGACCTCCCCTTCACAAAACCATGCTGCCTCTCACTAATACGTCCATTTGCTTCCAAATGGGAGTAGATCCTGTCTTGACGAATTCTCTCCAGTAAATTCCCTACCACTGACGTAAGGCTCACCGGCCTGTAGTTCCCTGGATTATCCTTGCTACCCTTCTTAAACAGAGGAACAGCATTGGCTATTCTCCAGACCTCCGGGACATCACCTGAAGACAGTGAGGATCCAAAGATTTCTGTCAAGGCCTCAGCAATTTCCTCTCTCGCCTCCTTCAGTATTCTGGGGTAGATCCCATCAGGCCCTGGGGACTTATCTACCTTAATACTTTTCAAGACGCCCAACACCTCGTGTTTTTGGATCTCAATGTGACCCAGGCTATCTACACACCCTTCTCCAGACTCAACATCTACCAATTCCTTCTCTTTGGTGAATACTGATGCAAAGTATTCATTTAGTACCTCGCCGATTTCCTCTGGCTCCACACATAGGTTCCCTTGCCTATCCTTCAGTGGGCCAACCCTTTCCCTGGCTACCCTCTTGCTTTTTATGTATGTCTTTCGGGACTTGTGGGAGGAAACCGGAGCACCCGGAGGAAACCCACGCAGACACGGGGGGAACATGCAGACTCCGCACAGACAGTGACCCAAGTTGGGAATCGAACCCGGGACCCTGGCGCTGTGAAACAACAGTGCTAACCACTGTGTTACCGTGCCACCGTACTGTACCGTGCCATTAATAACTCACCCTGCAAAAAAGCTATTGTGTCTGCATATCCGCACAGCAGGTAGCGTGTTAGGGATTCTGCACTTTACCCTCTGCATTGCCACAACACCTTCATAATAGCACAGATCTCAAAACTGCACACAGTCCATCAACTGGGACCTTGCTACGTTTTACAGAAATTCACTGCCTCGTCTTTGGCAGTCTGTGCCTCTTGGCATAACATCTGGTTTCCCATTGGTTTTGTGGCTGTGCCCATTTTGATCGCAGTGGGTAGCACCCTGCCTCTGAGCCGGAAGCTCCGGGTTCGAATCCCACCCTAGGACTTGACGGCCTCGTTCATAACGAGGTCAAACAGGTTGAGTGTGACAACCTGCAAATCCTTCCAAACACACCAATGGCTGGAGGTAAGAGCCGGAGAGACACCTGGTCAGTCATCCTTGATGTGGAGTGGCACCCCTCGGGCGAGAAGCCTCTGGAGACAGCTCAGCGACCTGTTCCGGGAATTACTACCTGTGGAAACGGATGAAAGTCTGTCTTACTGCAACGACTAGGAAATGGAAGAATGGAAAGAATATAAAACAAAGAGCTTATGTTAATATAGTGCCGATCAGAGCATTTCAACATACTTTGCAGCCAGTAGTGCATTTTTGAACGTGAATGAATTCTGTAGCTTGTATCTTTAACACAAGCAGAGGCAGGGAAGAAGAAAGCTTATAAGATGTCAGGAGAGAGCAGAACCAGACTTGCGTAAAGCACCCCCATGGCTGAACCATCTTCCAATGACTTGATTTGGAACGTGTATGACCCTGGAAAGACTGCAGTTGTTGTCCATCCCTAACTGAGATCGTGCCAGTGATGTGCAGCTGGTCACTTCAAAAGCCAAATAGTAGAGGTCAGCTGGAGTTGAATCGAGGGCAGACATCGAGCGATCAATGAGTGCCAGGCACTGGCTCACCAAATTGGATTTTTACCTCAATTCAGCCGCTTTCATCATCGTACCTCTGGTGCCAACCCAACAATGTACCAAGCACATTTATTGTGATTTTGCCAACTTTCCACCTCAAACTTGGTCATCCAGTACAGAATCACGACAGCACTGTAGCCATTTCAATCTTAATCTTTATTATTGTCACAAGTAGGCTTACATTAACACTGCAATGAAGTTACTGTGAAAGGCCCCTAGTCACCACATTCCGGCGTCTGTTCGGGTACACAGAGGGAGAATCCAGAATGTCCAATTCACCTAACAAGCACGTCTTTCGGGACTTGCGGGAGGAAACCAGAGCACCCGGAGGAAACCCACACAGACATGGGGAGAATGCGCAGACTCCGCACGGACAGTGACCCAAGCTGGGAATCGAACCCGGGACCCTGCCGCTGTGTAGCAACAGTGCTAACCACTGTGCACTGTCGCCACAGAATGAAAAATGAGGATGAAACAAAATGCGATGTGATGTATGTCATTGAACGTATACATTCCCACGAAAAGGGTCGTTACAATAACAGGTCTGCCTTTAGTGAGTTGAATGTTTATTTAGCTGCGTTGATAAGTAAGCGGTGGGGATGGGGGCCACCTCTCTGCTCCATTTGTTCAAATTGACTCAGCCTGCACCTCTCTTTTACCCGCCTGCGAGTGGGAGATTGTAGCGGGAATACAGAATGTGGCTGACATTGCTCAGCTGAAGGTGAACAACAGGCTGCTGCACATATAGAAGCATAGGTGGTGTCAGAGGGGATTCCTTGGTTTATGTGACAGAGCAGCTCATTACTGGATCGAGTGGGCGAGCTGTGAAATAAAATATCCTTTGGGTCCCTGACAGCACAATGCATGGTGAAGGGTAATGATGATCCTTTGTCCTGAGTTTGGAGAGATTTTGTACCAACAGTGTTGATCAAAATCTCTAGCACAACGTTATGTGATTGTTGTGACGCTCTCTCTACATGTTGTCTCAGTGTATCTTGTCAAGTCTGTACAGTTCTACCAGACTGAGGGATTGACAGAGGCAATGGAACACTCTCTGCTGTACAAAAATAGTGCAGCGGTACAGTTGAGAAACTAATCATTTAATTCACCTGATCTGTACTGACATTTATGCTACTCACTGGCTATCTCCCACCTCCCTACTTCTCAAGAAAATAAGAAAAAGGAACAGGAGTAGACAATTCAGATTTTGAACCTCCTCGACATTCAGCTGAATAACTTTTGAAGTGTAGTCACCATTATATATGTTATGTGATTGATTTGCCTCAGAGCAATGCAGAGATGAAACCAGTTTCTATGTGTGAAACAGGTTTGTTTACAGGCGTTTCAAAATATCTCTGCAATCATAAAACATCTGCACCCATGCTTTCAGCTTAGCTCCAGGTGGTGCCTGTTTACTTTGCTCTGAGTCCACACCCAGGCTTAAGCGATCAACCACAGTGAGCATAGTTCAGTTACCGGACTCACATAATCAAATGCAGAACAATTGAACCACTGAACACTACAGTCACTGCTGTTCAGTAGGATATGCAGCAGCCAAGTTGCCAATGGAAAGATCCCACAAACAACAATGAAATAAAAACAAATTATTTTTGCCATGTTGACTGAGGAATAAATATTGGCGAGCACATCGGGACACTTCCCCTGTTCTTCTTTGAAACAGGATTGTTGGATTTCTACAGCCGCTGAGAGGGCAAGCGAGGCTTCGGTTTAATGTGTCATCTGAAAGATTGCACCTCTGACAATGCAGCACCCGTTCACTGCCCTGGGAGCGACAACCTGGTTTACCTGCTTGGGACTGTGGAGGGAGGTTTGAACGCACAATCGTCGGACCCGGAGAAGAGCAAACAACCCACTGAAGAGGGAGGATTTGTACTAAGTTCTCAATGCGAGGGCGACACCCTGAGTCTTATAGAGGCGACTGCCATTCTGGGTGAGGACAATGGAAATTTTAAATGGGCCAAGTTGACACCAAAGAATGACAAAAATGTGATGTTATTTAAGTAAAGAGAAGTAGATGGGAAGTGCTTGTAGTGTTGGGTGTTCCGCTATACAGATGAACCAACATGGTTGTAGATGGTACAACTCAGTTTTATTACTCTTAATAACAGCATCTGTAAACTTATGACTGTGGTTCGTAATTTACCCATTAACCTGTGGACCTAGCCCTAACACTATCTTAGTGAGGCACTCAGCACATGGTGTATGTCTGAGTGGCATGCTGTGAGCTCTGTGCCCTGAGCTGTCTCCTGCTTGAATGAGCGGGAAATGTGGTGTTCCCTGTTTTATAGTGTGTGTGCTCTCACTGGTGATTGGCTGTGATAAGAACATAAGAACTAGGAGCAGGAGTAGGCCATCTGGCCCCTCGAGCCTGCTCCACCATTCAATGAGATCATGGCTGATCTTTTTTGGACTCAGCTCCACTTTCCGGCCCGAACACCATAACCCTTAATCCCTTTATTTTTCAAAAAACTATCTATCTTTATCTTAAAAACATTTAATGAAGGAGCCTCTACTGCTTCACTGGGCAAGGAATTCCATAGATTCACAACCCTTTGGGTGAAGAAGTTCCTCCTAAACTCAGTCCTAAATCTACTTCCCCTTATTTTGAGGCTATGCCCCCTCGTTCTGCTTTCACCCGCCAGTGGAACAACCTGCCCGCATCTATCCTATCTATTCCCTTCATAATCTTATATGTTTCTATAAGATTCCCCCTCATCCTTCTAAATTCCAATGAGTACAGTCCCAGTCTACTCAACCTCTCCTCGTAATCCAACCTCTTCAGCTCTGGGATTAACCTAGTGAATCCCCTCTGCACACCCTCCAGTGCCAGTACGTCCTTTCTCAAGTAAGGAGACCAAAACTGAACACAATACTCCAGGTGTGGCCTCACTAACACCTTATACAATTGCAGCATAACCTCCCTAGTCTTAAACTCCATCCCTCTAGCAATGAAGGACAAAATTCCATTTGCCTCCTTAATCACCTGTTGCACATGTAAACCAACTTTTTGCGACTCATGCACTAGCACACCCAGGTCTCTCTGCACAGCAGCATGTTTTAATATTTTATCATTTAAATAACAATCCCTTTTGCTGTTATTCCTACCAAAATGGATAACCTCACATCTGTCAACATTGTATGCCATCTGCCAGACCCTAGCCCATTCACTTAGCCTATCCAAATCCCTCTGCAGACTTCCAGTATCCTCTGCACTTTTTGCTTTACCACTTATCTTAGTGTCGTCTGCAAACTTGGACACATTGCCTTGGTCCCCAACTCCAAATAATCTATGTAAATTGTGAACAGTTGTGGGCCCAACACTGATCCCTGAGCGACACCACTAGCTACTGATTGCCAACCAGAGAAACACCCATTAATCCCCACTCTTTGCTTTCTATTAATTAACCAATCCTCTATCCATGCTACTACTTTCCCCTTAATGCCATGCATCTTTATCTTATGCAGCAACCTTTTGTGTGGCACCTTGTCAAAGGCTTTCTGGAAATCCAGATATACCACATCCATTGGCTCCCCGTTACCTACCGCACTGTTAATGTCCTCAAAAAATTCTAAATCAGTTAGGCACGACCTGCCCTTTATGAACCCATGCTGCGTCTGCCCAATGGGACAATTTCCATCCAGATGCCTCGCTATTTCTTCCTTGATGATAGATTCCAGCATCTTCCCTATTACCGAAGTTAAGCTCACTGGCCTATATTTACCCGCTTTCTGCCTACCTCCTTTTTTAAACAGTGGTGTCACGTTTGCTAATTTCCAATCTGCCGGGACCACCCCAGAGTCTAGTGAATTTTGGTAAATTATCACTAGTGCATTTGCAATTTTCCTAGCCATCTCTTTTAGCTCTCTGGGATGCATTCCATCAGGTCCAGGAAACTTGTCTACCTTTAGCCCCATTAGCTTGCCCATCACTACCTCCTTGGTGATAACAATCCTCTCAAGGTCCTCACCTGTCATAGCCTCATTTCCATCAGTCACTGGCATGTTATTTGTGTCTTCCACTGTGAAGACCGACCCAAAAAACCTGTTCAGTTCCTCAGCCATTTCCTCATCTCCCATTATTAAATCTCCCTTCTCATCCTCTAAAGGACCAATATTTACCTTAGCCACTCTTTTTTGTTTTATATATTTGTAGAAACATTTACTGTCTGTTTTTATATTCTGAGCAAGTTTACTCTCATAATGTACCTTACTCTTCTTTATAGCTTTTTTAGTAGCTTTCTGTTGCCCCCTAAAGATTTCCCAGTCCTCTAGTCTCCCACTGATCTTTGCTACTTTGTATGTTTTTTCCTTCAATTTGATACTCTCCCTTATTTCCTTAGATATCCATGGTCGATTTTCCCTCTTTTTACCGTCCTTCCTTTTTGTTGGTATAAACTTTTGCTGAGCACTGTGAAAAATCACTTGGAAGGTTCTCTCCACTGTTCCTCAACTGTTTCACCATAAAGTCTTTGCTCCCAGTCTACCTTAGCTAGTTCCTCTCTCATCCCATTGTAATCTCCTTTGTTTAAGCACAAAACACTAGTGCTTGATTTTACCTTCTCACCCTCCATCTGTATTTTAAATTCCACCATATTGTGATCGCTCCTTCTGAGAGGATCCCTAACTATGAGATCCTGAATCAATCCTGTCTCATTACTCAGGACCAGATCTAGGACCACTTGTTCCCTCGTAGGTTCCATTGCATACTGTTCTGGGAAACTATCACGGATACATTCTATAAACTCCTCCTCAAGGCCGCCTTGACCGACCTGGTTAAACCAATCGACATGTAGATTTAAATCCCCCATGATAACTGCTGTACCATTTCTACATGCATCAGTTATTTCTTTGTTTATTGCCTGCCCCACCATAATGTTACTATTTGGTGGCCGATAGACTACTCCTATCAGTGACCTTTTCGCCTTACTATTCCTGATTTCTATCCAAATGGATTCAACCTTATCCTCCATAGCACCGATGTCATCCCTTACTGTTGCCCGGATGTCATCCTTAAATAACAGAGCTACACCACCTCCCTTACCTTCCACTCTGTCCTTCCGAATAGTTTGATACCCTCGGATATTTAACTCCCAGCCGTGACCATCCTTTAACCATGTTTCAGTAATGGCCACTAAATCAAAGTCATTCACGATGATTTGCGCCATCAACTCATTTACCTTATTCCGAATACTACAAGCATTCAGGTAAAGTACACTTATGTTTGCTTTTTTAATCTCTGTTCTGAATCTTAACACCTCGATCAGTAACCTCTCCTAAGTTATATTTCCTCTTAGCCTTTCTCCTAATTTTCCTTGTTGTTGAACCCATATCTTCATGTAACAACCTGCCGTGTCGCTTACCATTGATGTTTTCACTTCCCGTTTTATTCCTTTTAGTATTCCTGGTCCTATTCACTGAGCTCCCCTCAGTCACTGTACCTTGTACTGTCGCCCTTTTTGATTTTTGACTATGGCTTCTCTGCCTTACACTTTCCCTCTTACTGTTTTTTGTTTCTGTCCCTGTTTTACTACCTTCCAACTTCCTGCATCGGGTCCCATCCCCCTGCCACATTAGTTTAAACTCTCCCCAACAGCTCTAGCAAACAGCTCTAGGACATCGGTTCCAGTCCTGCCCAGGTGCAGACCGTCCGGTTTGTACTGGTCCCGCCTCCCCCAGAACCGGTTCCAATGTCCCAGGAATTTGAATCCCTCCCTCTTGCACCATCTCTCGAGCCACACATTCATCCTATCTATCCTGACATTCCTACTCTGACGAGCTCGTGGCACTGGTAGCAATCCTGAGATTACTAACTTTGAGGTCCTACTTTTTAGTTTAACTCCTAACTCCCTAAATTCAGCTTGTAGGACCTCATCCCGTTTTTTACCTATATCGTTGGTGCCTATGTGCACCATGACAGCTGGCTGTTCACCCTCCCCCACCAGAATGTCCTGCATCCGCTCCGAGACATCCTTGACCCTTGCACCAGGGAGGCAACATACCATCCTGGAGTCTCGATTGCGTCCGCAGAACTGCCTGTCTATACCCCTTACAATTGAGTCCCCTATCACTATAGCCCTGCCATTCTTCTTCCTGCCCAGCTGTGCAGCAGAGCCAGCCACGGTGCCATGAACCTGGCTGCTGCTGCCTTCCCCTGGTGAGCCATCTCCCTCAACAGTATCCAAAGCGGTATATCTGTTTTGCAGGGAGATGACCGCAGGGGACACCTGCACTGCCTTCCTACTCTTTTGGTCACCCATTTTCTATCTCCCTCAGTACCTTTCACCTGCGGTGTGACCAACTCGCTAATCGTGCTATCCACGACGTCCTCAGCATCGCGGGTGCTCCAAAGTGAGTCCATCCGCAGCTCCAGAGCCGTCAGGCGGTCTAACAGGAGCTGCAACTGGACACACTTCTTGTTCGTGAAGGACCAGGGACAGTGGACGTGTCCCTGAGCTCCCACATCGCACACGAGGAGCATGACATGGGTCTGAGATCTCCTGCCATGTCTTAAACCTTCGGTTAACTTTAACAATTACAATTTCCCCCCAAAAATTTAATAAATAAATAAATAAACAACAAAGAAAAAAATAAATAAATATACCAATGAAAAGAAACAGAAAAACAGAAACACTACTTACCAGTCACTTACCAGGGATAAAAAGCACTTCCTCCCCACCCAGCTTTGAATTCCCACCTAGATTCAAATTCCCAAACTCACTCTTGGTTCTGTCTCACTCTGGCTGTGTCTTCTCTGGCTCACTGGGAGAGCTCACTGGGAGTGAGTTTACAAGTTGCTCTTTTTAAACTGTCCTGAATTGACTCCCCTCCCCCACCTGCTTTTAGATCAAGGTAGATTTAAGTGACTGACACTTAAATGCCAACCAGTTATGTGAGTGGGTGGGGCAGCCCTTGTTAACCTACACTGCACAATTCTAGCTTAATTTAAATTAATTTAAACTCCTGAAATTTAAAAGGAGCTGCCTTACTGATTTGATTCAATTCCCACCTAGATTCAAATTCCCAAACTCACTCTTGGTTCTGTCTCACACTGGCTGTGTCTTCTCTGGCTCACTGGGAGAACTTATATTGTGTGTGTGTGTGTGTTGATTGGTCCGTTGATCTGTCCATCAGTGTGTATGTGTGTTTGCACCATGATATGTTTATCTGAATATCACGACAGTGCTGACGGATGGAAGATTTTGTTAGGATATTAAAGATTCTGGAACCACGTTTCGTAAATTAATTCAAGACACAAATCAACCATGATGTAATTGAATAGCAGATCAGGCTCGAGGAGCTGGATGGCATGCTCCTGTTCCTATAGCTTGGGGCACTGTGAACTCAAACAAATTGCTCAGGGATCTGACAAGTGGGTTTTGGCGACAGATTGCATGTTCAAGTTCTTTTTAAAATGCTCTTTTTATAACTGGCATAAAATGGAGAGGGTGAGAGAGAGAGAGAGAGAGAGAGTGGATTGATTGAAATAACCAAGACATGCTGCAATGTGAATTCACTTGGAAAATGGTGGGATTACTCTCCTGGGAGCACTTCACACGGGTTGCGAAAGAAACCGAGAATCCAGGGAGCAAATGTTGCTTTCACAATTTATTTCCGATCAAAAGATGATTTTAATCAGAAAATAGAACATTGTTCGGTCTGCAAAACTGTGCTTGATACATTTTGGGTGGTTTCAAAAGAAACAACTTCATACAATGGTTTCAAAATACTGCAGTAAATGTACCCACAACTGAGACTTTCTGTGTCAAGATAGGCCCCAAATACTGAAGGACACTTCCCAATGCTAACGAATTCCTATAGATCCTCACATACTGATGCACTCCTGAGATCCTCTGTGTAAACGGATGCGCCTCTAGGAACTCTTTCTGACACATCCTGGGACCCTCTGCAAGCATTGAGATTCTCCTGGGTTCCTCTGTAAACATTGACATACGCCTAAGACACTCTGTAAATACTGAGGCACTCAAAGAACAAGAAAAAAGAACAGTACAGCACAGGAACAGGCCCTTCGGCCCTCCAAGTCTGCGCCGACCATGGTACCTGCCAAGACTAAAATCATCTGCACTTAGGGAGTCCGTATCCTTCCATTCCCACCCTATTCATATATTTGTCTAGATGCTCCTTAAATGCTGCTATCATACCTGCTCCCACCACCTCCCCAGGCAGCGCGGTCCATATAGTTACCACCCTCTGTGTCAAAACCTTGCATTGCACATCTGTTCTCCACACTTTTCTTCGATGTCCCCTCGTACTTGACTCTCCTACCTCAGGCAAGAGCATCTGACTATCCACTCTGTCCATGCCACTCATAATCTTGTAGACGTCTATCAGGTCACCTCTCAACCTGCTGGACCCCTTGTAAAAATTAACAAACCCTGGGTAACATTTCTAAACACTGCTGTACTGGTCACTGGCATTTGTTATGGCATTTCCACTGTCAAACAATCAGGTAAACTGGCAAGATGGGGACAATAAAATTATTGTCGTATATACTATGTAATATAATTGGATACATTATAAAATATAATTGGTAAATGGTTTTGGCTTAAAGCAGTTACTCTCAGGATTCAGGTTGTATAAACAGCGAGTATATAGCTCTGAGGTTTTAATGTCACTTTAACTTATCCTGACATTACAGTGAGTATTACAGTTTCTTACTCCCAGTAATTTAAATTGATCCAACAGTCCAAAGTGCACATAAACAGTCAGAATGCAGAGGTGAGTATGGACCCCCCCCCCCCCCCCCCCCCACCCCCAGGTGGTGAGGGACATGGCACGGCAGTGCCCTGGCACTCTTCCCTGGCACCCTGTAGCAGCCGCCTGTCACCTTGGCAGCGTCAACCTGGCACTGCTAGGTTTGAACTGCCAGGTTAGCGTCAGGAACGGGCTCTCTGTGTAGCCCCATTGAGGGGGGTGGGGCAGAGAGGGGCTCCCTATGTGTGGGGGAGGCCAGATGGATGATAGTTGTGGGGGGGGGTAGCTTGTCTCATTGGGGAGGGGGTGGGGACGGAGAAGACCGTGAGTAGGAATGCCCTGATGCCAACGGATGGGGGTTGGGAGTGGGGGTTGGGGGTGGGAGTGGGGGGCGGGGGCAGCCCCAACCACGATCTTCCAGAGGTCCCATGTCCGTCAGAGGTCCCGGTGTTCATGATAGGGGTTCCTGATGCTCTTGGGTAGGGGAAGGGGGTCTTTAACTTTACTTTGAGGTCTGAGAGCACTTTTATGTGATCCCACCCCCCCCCCCCCACCTCCCCCACCCCTCCCCCACAACAAGCTGGCTGTGTGATCTTTTCCAGTACTTTAAAATTGCACAGCGTGGTATTCATAGACATGTGCCAGTCATAGAATCCCTACAGTTCAGAAGGAGGCCATTCGGCCCATTGAGACTGCACCCTAATCCTCCCAAGGCCCATGCCACCGCCCTATCCCTGTAATCCCCACCCAAGAACAATTTAGCGTGGCCAATCCACCTAACCTGCACATCTTTGGACTGTGGGAGGAAACCCACACAGACACGGGGAGAAAGTGCTAACTCCACACGGACAGTCACCTGAGGTCAGAATGGAACCCGGTTCCCTGGCACTGTGAGGCAGCAGTGCTAATCACTGTGCCGTACCAGTGGTGTGAGAGTGCTGTCAAATGTGAATTTTAGCTTAGTGAAACCCTGGAAGTGCACCGCTGGGATAGTAGAGGGCGTCATTATACAAGAATTTCCCAACATCGTCCACTGTAGAGAGCCATAACGCATGTGGATATCCTGGCACGAGTCACTCCGCATGCACATGGACTGAGGAACGGGTCACAACACAAGGCAGTGACAATGGAAACGGGGCATGGCAGTTGGCGACGTTGTGTCCTCGGGGTTGCCAACCTTCGACCGTTGTCCTGGAGTCGTCACGGCTGAGAGTGATCCAGGAAAAGAATTACAGGGATATTCACTTAAAACAGGATTGAGGAGAAATTTGAAACTCTGAGCTCTATCCGTTTGGTACTCCTAGAACTGTTTGGTGCTGCAATGTTTGAGACAACATGGCTACTTTAGAGTTCTCATACCATTATGCCAATGGCTCTGCAGGTCAAAGAACTGCTCCATCCGGAGCATTTAGATGCAGGATTAGGAATAGATTGGCATGTTGGGTGTCCCTTCTGTTCCCATAGGGGAGTGAACCTCTACACTATCCAGTCCTATATTCTCTGGAGTTTAGAAAAATGAGAGGCGATCTCATTGAAACATCCAAGATTCCGAAAGGGTTTGACAGGGCAGACACTGAGAGATTGTTTCCCCCAGCTGGGAAACCTAGACACAAGGCCACAGTCACAGGATACATCGGCCGATCATTTAGGACTGAGTTGCGGAGAAATGGCTTGGCTGAAAGGGTTGTGAATCTTTGGAATTCTCTACCCCAGAAGCTTGCGGCTGTTCCATCGTTGAATACATTTAAGACGGAGACAGTCAGAATTTTGGTCTCTCGGAGAAATCAAGGGATATGGGGAGCGAGCGGGAAAATGGAGTTGAAACCCAAGATCAGCCATGATTGTATTGAACGGCAGAGTAGGCCGGACAGGCCAAATGGTCTATTCCTGCTCCTATTTCCTGTGTTCTTGAAGCTGGTGTGATGGGTTTGCCATCAAGAGGGAGGTTTGTGACCATGGCAAAAAACTGCATCATGTGGAAGGTAAGCGTCTTTATAGAGACCATTTGATCAGTATCATCTTTTGGGGTGAGTATGAGAGCCTAATGGGATTAAAGAGCAATCTGTCACTGTACTGAGTTCCCTTATTTTCTCCCTATTTGTGTTGTGGCTTTTCCCCTTCCCACGAAATAATCGGAGGAGCCTCAGGTACAATCTCGGGATACGGCACAAGGAAGTGCTGAGGGTTTTGGCCAAGGTTGGTATTGGGTTTGGAGGGCCAAAGGGTCTGTTCCTGTGCTGTACTGTTCTTCGATCTTTGTACAGAACGGTCGTTTCTTGACCTTCGCCTTGGGAGAGCCCGACTTCAGAGATAGCCCTCCAGAGCTGACTCTGCCCAACGTAAAAAAGTCAGGTGACATTTATACAGAGCGTGGCTACGTAGGTAGCAAAATATTAGGACGTTTGCAAAAAGATATTTGAGAACCATTTATGAAATGTAATTGAAGTGGAAATGTGAAATGTAGGGTTTTAATTTTTAATGTGAGGAAATATGCAGTTGGAAATTGTGGTGTGCCCAGCTTAATATTTAATTTTTTTATTTTGTTTTAATAGTTCTGGCAGCACAGGGAACCATTTAAGGCTCCATCTTCTGTAAAATGAGCTGCCTCCTGCCTCTCTCCAGAGGGAATTCTTATTTGACGAAATAAAGTATTAAATAATTTGACTGTTGCAGTCCTCAATGTGTCTGCTTAAATGTGACGAGTCATTCAGTCAGAGAAACAGCGGCCATAACTTAGCCTGCTGCTTTTTGAACATATTTGTGTGTGTGTGTGTGGTGGGGGGGGGGGGGGGGGGGGGTGTAGATTGCTGCCGATCTTGTCACTGCCTGGCAATCCCTGGGGGATGATGACATATTTCTGGGCAACTCTCAGCGCACCTGTTACTATCGTGTTCAGGCATGTTCCCAAAGAACTCTTGCAAATGCAAAGGAGAATGCCCACTTCAACCACTGACATAGGTCTGGGGATTTTCTGCCCACATTATGGGGGAGCCCTGGCAACATTGTCACACTCTCAGGGACGTTGATGCCATCATCATCGATCCCCACCATAGGGCAGCATGGTGGCGCAGTGGGTTAGCAATGCTGCCTCAAGGTGCCGAGGTCCCAGGTTCGATCCTGGCTCTGGGCCACTGTCCGTGTGGAGTTTGCACATTCTGCCCGTGTTTGCGTGGGTTTCGTCCCCATCTACTACTGCAACCCTCATCCACAGGTTAAATCCCATCATGGTCGTGACCCTCCTTATCTCTGAATCCTCCTCCAGCCTGAAAGCACAACCAGGCCTCCCCATTCCGATTTTTGTGCATTTTCCACCCCCTCCCATAACCTCCAGACCCCCTTTTCAAATCTCCCCCAAAATGGTACCTCCGACAATGCAGCACTCCCAGCACTGCACTGGGAATGTCAGATCCAATGAGGTTTTTTCCAATTAAGGGGCAATTTAGCGTGACCAATCTACCTACCCTGCATATCTTTGGGTTGTGGGGTGAGACCCACGCAGACACGGGGAGAGCGTGCAAGCTCCAGACGGACAGTGACCCCCCGCCAGAATCAAACTCGGGTTCTTAGCGCAGTGAGGCAGCAGTGCTAACTACTGTGCCACCACACTGCCCATGTCAGATCCAGTGTTCATAGTATCATACAAATGTTACAGCACAGAAGGTGGCCATTCAGCCCATCTTGTCCATGCTAGCACCAGGACATTCAGGTGCCCTTTCTAATCCCACCTTCTTGCACCCGGCCCTCAGCCCTGTAACTTACAGCACTTACAAGGTGCAGATCCAGGTCCCTTTTAAAAGAGTTTAGGGTCTCTGCCTCCGCTACCAACTCGGGCAGCGAATTCCAGACTCCCTTTACCCCCTGTGTAAAAACGTTCTTCCTCACGTCCCCTCTACACCTTCTGCCTCTTATCTTGAATCTATGTCCCCTGGTTCTAGAATTCTCCACCAGGGAAAACCATTCTATCCTGTCCATCCCATCTCTTCCCTTCCCCTCGCAATTTTGTACACCTCAATTAAGTCGCCCCTGAGCTTTCTTTGTTCCTAGGAAAATAACCCCAACCTATCCAATCGCTCCTCGTAGCCACACCTATCTAGCCCTAGCAACATTCTTGTAAACCTCCTCTGCACTCTCTCCAGAGCAATAACGTCCTTCCTGTAATGTGACGCCCAGAACTACACACAATACTCCAGTTGTGGCCTGACCAGTGTTTTATACAATTCTAACATTATTACTTTTATATTCTATCCCTCTGCCAATGAAGAAGAGCATTCCATATTCTTTCTTCGTAACCGTGACTACTTTTTGTGAGACTTCCACCCACAATCTCCTGATGGAGTGACAGGAATGCTACCCATTAAGCCACATTTGACACTCACAAGACCCACGTGGACACTCAGAGTCCATACATTCTCAGACAGAAAATTATATGGCTCACACAGGCGCAATGCAATAAATAAATCCAGGCAAGAAAGAAGTCATAAATTCAGTGTCACCCACTGTATACATTGAAAAACTACAATGGCCAATATTAAGCACAGTTTTTCCTCATACAGCACTCAAATGCTACAGATTCAATTTTAACATTACAATGTGATTTTATATATATATAATTCTCGAAGCAACCAGTTCCTTTAAAATTATTATATTTCCCAGCTGACGGCCTGAAACAGGAAAAGTCTTTTTCAATCTCGATCCCTTTGCAACTTTCCTCTGTCAAACATCTCTGTTTTATTACAGTTGAATTTCTAGCTCAACTCCCAGGTGTAAACTTTGCAGAGAAAACAAGTGTAGGATTGACATGGAGCGAAAAAAACCACCTTTGCTTCTGAGGTAAGTGCCCGCTGAGTTCAATTTTTACAAGTGAGTTGCTCATTGGTGCTCAGACATCAAGACACACGTCGCCCTCCCCCAAGTCTCCAAACCCTTCCATTGCAGCCCATCCTCGGAATATCCCGAGATAGATTGTCCTGAAATGAACTGCATTTCTACGGCAATAGTTTGTATTTAATGATTGGTTCCATGCTGCCCATTGGCAACTTCATCAGAAACATGAGAGTCAGGATTTCCTCCACTTCTCCACCATCTTGCCCGACCCTCTCTTTGCCTCTGTGTCACATCCAGCCTTAAATAAACTGCGGTCTCCTCCAGTTAAACATTGAAAATACTGAAGCCATCGCCTTCAAACCCAGCCACCAATTCCACTCTGATTTCTCCTCCTTCTCTAGCCATTATCTTTGCTTGACTGCTGGCAGTCAAGGCAATGGCATGGTGGATTACTAGTCCAGTGACCCAGAGCCATGCTCTGGGGTCCTGAGTTCGAATCCCACCATGGCAGATGATGAAATTTGAATTCAATAAAAAATAATCTGGAACTAAAAGTCTAAAAAAAAAAGATGACCATGAAACCATTGTCGATTGTCCTAAAAACCCATCTAGTTCCCCTTTAGGGAAGGAAATCTGCTGTCCTTACCTGGTCTGGCTACATGTGACTCCAGACCCACAGCAATGTGGTTGACTCAGGGATGGGCAATAAATGCGGGTCCAGCCAGCTATGCCCACATCCCATGAATGAATAAACAAAAAGTCCAGGTGTCTTATTTATCTCAAAGCTGAACTTTAGACGCTCGTCCTTGCATCTGTCACCATGGGATTGAACCATCTCACTGCTACCCTCGATGACCTCACATTCCCCCCTCTCCCATAAATTTCAGCTCATACAAAGCTCTGCCGACGATATCTGAACCTGCACCAAGTCACACTCACCCTCCCCTTGCTCACCTGCGTTGGCTCCAGCTCATCCAATGCCTCAAATTGAAAGGTTTCAATTCTTGCGTTTCAATGGCTCCATGGTGCTACCCTTTCCCAACCTCGTCCCGTTCTGCAGCACCCCCAGAACTCTCCATTCCTCCATCCCTTGTATACCTGATACTCTGTGCACCTCTCATCGTTGGCAGATGTGCCTTTCAACCTTCAGAATCCAAGCTCTGGAAATGCCTACTTAAGACCCTCTGCCTCGCCACCATCCTCTACCTCAAAACCTACTCCTTCGATCGAGCTGCTGGTTATGACCTGTCACATCTCTCCCTTTGTCTCGGCATACATGTTTACCTGGTCATACCTCTATAAGGCGCCTTGGGGTATTTTTCTACATGAAAGAATTGTTGTTGATTAATGCACTTCCTCATACAAACTGTAAATCTGTCGCTAGTAAACTGGTAATCTGTTGATAGTAATCTGGTAATCTGTTGCTCACTTGCCACAACCATGTGACGATAATCTTGTTCTAGATACAAATCAATTCCTCTGAATAGCCACTGAAATCGTTTACGAGTTTGGTCAACATTAGTGATGGAAACCATATCCTGTGTTTCAAAACTGGATACTGGGAAGCAATTAGTAGGTGGTTGATAAATAATTTGAAATAATATGATGCTGCAGGTCTTCATAAACATCATCTGTGCCCAAGATTAGATTATCAGATTGAGATCATTGTGGAGTGTCTGTCATTGTTTATCTTTAAATTGCTCGCTAGATTTTATTCCATTTGTGGGCCAGAGGTAACTGTAGATCTATGACAGCGGCTGTCACTCACTGTATTTCCTCAGCGCGTGATGACGCTCGCATGAGACGGTTAGAGATATTTACATTGGCATTGCAGGTTTGTTAAGGAATGTTTAGCTCCACTTTACTGGGAGATTTGCATCCCACGCAGATTATACACATTGGATTGCTAACTCTCTGTGATCACTATAATGTTTGCAACCTGTGAACAAAGATTTTGAAAACAGAAGTGAGTAATGTTTGGGATTGTGTGCCTTATTAGTATATTCAGGCAATATACAGTGGATGTGATGGTTTGACTGCAAATAAACGGGTGACAGTTCTCTATAATCCATCGAATCCCATTGTGCATTGCATTTATAACAGAGTTGACTGGCTTTATCAGTTTATGTAGGTGGGTTTGTTTTGTTGAGATTGGAGAACAATATTCTGCAGGCACAGCTGCAGCAGAGTGGATGCCAGTGGATACATTCGACGTGGAGATGGACAGGCTGATCAAACCATTAAGAACCAGATCATTGCAACGAAAATTTGTTTCATTATTAACACTGGAAACGTTGAGGCAGTCTTGGTCTTGTACCAACTCAGCTCAGGAAAATGGTTAGTTAACTAGTTGTGGTGGTGTTACTTATTGACCAGGCTTCCAATCTTCTGTCAACACTTGAAACTCTGGAAGAAATCTCAGTTGAATGTTGCATCTGGAAGCCAGCAAGCACCACCAACAGTACCACACTGGGCGGCACGGTAGCACAGTGGGTAGCACTGTTGCTTCACAGCGCCAGGGTCCCAGGTTTGATTCTCGCTCGGGTCACTGTCCGTGCGGAGTCTGCACGTCCTCCCCGTGTCTGCGTCCGAGTGCTCCAGTTTCGTCCCACAGTCCAAAGACGTGCAGGTTAGGTGGATTGACCATGCTAAATTGTCCCTTAGTGTCCAAAAAAGGTTAGGTGAGGTTACTGAGTTACGGGGATAGGGTAGATGTGTGGGCTTAGGTAGGGTGCCCTTTCCAGGGGCTGGTGCAGACTCGATGGGCCGAATGGCCCCCTTCTGCACTGTAAATTCTATGATTCACACTCCCTCAGTACTGCACTCAAGTGTAAACTTAGATTGTGTGGCCCAACCTTGGACTAAGCTTTGAATCCACAATCTTTATTTTGTAATCAAAGCGAAGAATATTAGCAATTGAGTCAAGTTAGCAACGTAGAAAACAATTGTGTTCATAAATGTTAATCCTTTCCACTGCTAACAGTTTAATTGCTGGATCTAGTGTACCGTCATCGAATAGTGGTGCTATCATGATTTATTGCTCCTGTTGGTGGGGATTACTCATGTTATACTTAAGATTTAACCTGTTTCAGAATTTCAATTTTCAGCCATGGTTCAGTGAGCAACAGACTAGCCTCTGTTCAGTTTTGGTCTCCTTGCTTGAGAAAGGACGTACTGGCACTGGAGGGTGTGCAGAGGAGATTCACTATGTTAATCCCAGAGCTGAAGGGGTTGGATTACGAGGGGAGGTTGAGTAGACTGGGATTGTACTCGTTGGAATTTAGAAGGATGAGGGGGGATCTTATAGAAACATATAAAATTATGAAGGGAATAGATAGGATAGATGCAGGCAGGTTGTTTCCACTGGCGGGTGAAAGCAGAACTAGGGGGCATAGCCTCAAAATAAAGGGAAGTAGATTTAGGACTGAGTTTAGGAGGAACTTCTTCACCCAAAGCATTGTGAATCTATGGAATTACTTGCCCAGTGAAGCAGTAGAGGCTCCTTCATTCAATGTTTTTAAGATAAAGATAGATAGTTTTTTGAAGAATAAAGGGATTAAGGGTTATGGTGTTCGGGGCCGAAAAGTGGAGCAGAGTCCACAAAAGATCAGCCATGATCTCATTGAATGGTGGAGCAGGCCCGAGGGGCCAGATGGCCGACTCCTGCTCCTAGTTCTTATGGTCTTACGTTCTCTGAGCCAGAAGAGAGTGTTGAGCCCAAAATCTAGGCGGATACTCCCAGCGCAGTGTTGAGGGAGCACTGCATTGTCAGAAACACCATTCTTTCACATGAGGTGTGAAAGCGAGCCCTTCTCATCAGCTCTCCCAGCTGGCTGCGAAAGATCGAATTACGCTACACGAGGAGGGGCCATCCAGTGCCCTGGATAAAATTTAACCGTCAACCAACATCTCAAAAATTAGATCAAATGGTCGTTATCACATTGCTGTTAGTGCGAGTATGCTGTGCGCAAATTGGCTGTCATTTCTCCGACATTACATCATTCACTACACTTTGAGAAAATTCTTCATTGGTTGTAAAGTCAGTTGAGACACCTTGAGGTCAGGAAAGATATTATATGGGCAGCACGGTGGCGCAGTGGGTTAGCCCTGTTGCCTCATGGCGCCGAGATCCCAGGTTCGATCCCGGCTCTGGGTCACTGTCCGTGTGGAGTTTGCACATTCTCCCCGTGTCTGCGTGGGTTTCGCCCCCACAGCCCAAAGATGGGCAGGGTAGGTGGATTGGCCACGCTAAATTGCCCCTTAATTGGAAAAATGAATTGGGTACTCTAAATTTTTTTAAAAAGTAAAGACATTATATAAATATAAGTACTTCCCTCTATATTAAATATATCCAGACAAACATGATCAGTTGTGGCATTTAGTCTTTCCCTGTAACCAGCCAGAACTGTTTTTTCCCACTATCTTCCCTTACTGAAAAATATATTTACAATGCAAATGAGCCATTGGGAAAGAAATATTTGTTATCCCTGTGTCACATTATTAATGAGACTATTCTCAAAGCATTGATTGAGAAAAGAACGAATTGCAATCATATCACATCTCAAGTGCTTCACTTGCAATTAATTACTTGGAAGTTCAGTGACTATGTTCTTGCAGATAAATGTGGCAGCTATTTTGGCACACAGTAAGATCAGAAAAATGATGTCTAACCCATTAATCTTCATTTCTGGTGCGACTGGGGAACAAGGTTACCAGGACACGGGTAAACTCTGTGGTCTTGTTTGAAAAGGGCAGTGGGATCTTTAACGTTCACCCAAACCACTGGAGAAATGGGCGCGAGGGTCTCAGTTTCATGTTCCGTTGAAAGGCCGGCACCTCTGACCACGCTGCTCTCTGGCAGCGGTGCGTTGCCGTGTTGGCCTCGATTATATGCACAGGTTTCTGGCACAAGCCTCAGAATGGTGAGATTGTTGCTTGGTACCTTCTTCGGGGGGCCAGTTTTGCTCAGTTGGCTGGACAGCTGGTTTGTGATGCAGAGCGAGGCTGACAGCACCCAACGCTGTTACAATCAAATCAGCCATGATCTTGTTGAACAGCGGAGCAGGTTCAAGGGGCCAAGTGGCCTTCTCCTGTTCCTAATTCGTACATTTGTAAGATGAAATGAATTAACAAACATGCAAAATTTATGGGTCGGAAAGGTCCATAAGAGTTGTCCAATACTCATGGCACAATATCGCCTTATAAGACCCATGTCACAGTGTAATTTACCATCATTTTAACATAATGATGCACAAAGGGGGTGGTTTGACATCACATTTTTGAACCAACAGAAGTAAAGTCGCTGTCATGGTTTCTGATAGTTGGTCCACTTAATTACTTTTGGTTGGCCCTCTTGTTCTTTTGGTGTTAACATGGTTGCTAAGGGAACAAGTTTATTGCTTGGCACAAAACTTTCTGGGTACACAGAGGGAGTGTGTGAGCAGCGACCTGGGATCTACCTGCTGTGTCCATATGAAGAACTGAAATGTTTCTGTTAAAAGTCATCATTAATATTTCAGAGGTAGGATATGACATTCCAAGTGCAGGACGGAGGGGCCATTTTGCTGAAGGTGCTATTTTCCAGGTGGGATGTCAACCAGGAAACACTGTCAGACCATTCTGATGCTTGGGGTAGCCTTGAGAGATTCCCTGATACTATCTGAAAGAGTTCCTCTTGGTTTCTCACTCAACCAACACCATCAAAAACTGATCGAGAGATGATTGATCTCAATGGTGGGATCTTGCTGTGTACCAATGGGTTCCCACTTTCACCGATGTAATAGCCGTCACAATCGCAAGTAATTTGATGAGATGTAGTCATGTGCTGTGCAAACAGTGGTCTCCTTTATCTGACAGATGTTAGTGTGGATTGAACAAACGCACACAAAATGAGGTTAGTAATAATTTGCCTTGTGGAGTGAAAGTTATTCAGTCGAATCTTGCCAAAATAAGGGAAGGAGAAATGCCATTAAGTGAACATAACTGGGTAAAACCTAAAAGAAATTAGGGGTAATTCAATGCAATGACAAGTGACGCATTGTCCAAGTGATCGGAATAAAAGGGAGTTTCACTGGTACTGTTCTTAAAGTATTTTAATATCTTTCATTTAAAATTATTTTAGATATCAATGCATTTTACATTCCATTTGATGGCTTTAGCTTCTACATCAACATCTCATTAAGAGTTGGCTAGGCATTTCAATATGTAGAATATATATTGTTTGCATTATGCACACTAGATTTATGGATGTTTATTAATTTTTAATATTGTGAACAGTATGCATTACATCTTTTATAATGTACGTCCTGCGAGTAAATTTATGTTTGTTCATATTGTGAGCAAAAACAATGATAGGCTGGAGAAGTCATTTGCTGACCCGCAATGCTGCTGCACATTGAGTTACTGGCATTGCTTAAAATTACTTTCTGTATATTGTGTGTTCACCAAAGTGAGGGCTGTTAATCTTGTCAAATGGACTATTTTCTATTTTAACTACGCAGTTGCCTCATCAAACACTGCCAATTAATGTGCAGCGCTGCCGAGTAAAACCTCCTAACCTTTGGCCCAACAGGTTTTTGTCGCATTCCACAACTTTCCCGTTCACTTGGACCTGAACGTGCTTCACATCAACCTGGAGCGCAGCAATCAAACCAGGCGTGGACTGACTCCAAAGAGGAGGGGAGCGAGACTCCCCACTCTGGAGAGTTTTACTCCCATTTGTTTTGATATTGGGGTAGGCAGTAGCTGACCTAGATGAATGGCTTATTGTTTTTATGATGTTGTGAGCAATCTCTCAGCGGTGCAGCGAAACATCAATCTGGAGTGCGTTCCGAAGACTCTGGTGGGGCTTGAACCTGTGACCTCCTGTTTCTGATACAAGCATGCTACAGGTCCCACCTTTGAGAGCTATGCATCTGTATAAGGGGATGTGGTTCTTGGAAAGGGACAGTGCATATCTTATCAATAACATGTAACAATTGAGCAGGTTCAAAATGGCATGGAGTTACAACACATTACATTGATAGTGTGACATTATGTGAAGTCAAACGTAAATGCAACCATGGCACAGTGGTTAACACTGCAGCCTACGGCACTGAGGACCTGGGTTCAAATCCTGACCCTGGGTCACTGTCCTTGTGGAGTTTGCACAATCTCCCCGTGTCTATGTGGGTTTCACCCCCACAACCCAAAGATGTGTAGGTTAGGGATGATTGGCCACGCTAAATTGCCCTTAATTGGAAAAAAAAATTGGGGATTCTGAATTAATCAAAAAAATCCATAAATGCAGCCGCAGATTGGGTCCCAGCTCTATCTTCAATCCAATTTCTCTGCTTTTCTTTTAAAGCAGACCAAGGCAGACCAGCAGCACGGTTCGATTCCCGTACCAGCCTCCCCGAACAGGCGCCGGAATGAGGCGACTAGGGGCTTTTCACAGTGACTTCATTGAAGCCTGCTTGTGACAATAAGCGTTTTTTATTTCATTTCATCCTTTAATGGTCTTTTCCAATACTTCACCCAGGTCCCTTTTAGTTATAGCTATTGTGTCATTGGTCGGTTGAGGTAAAGTTCTCAATCTTCTGTATGAAACAGAGCAGCATGGCAGCACAGTGGTTAGCACAGTTGCTTCGCAGCTCCAGGGTCCCAGGTTCGATTTCCTGCTTGGGTCACTGTCAACGGGATTTCCTGTTGACTGCACCTCCCCTGTCACCGGGAAACCTGTGCGCTGGCGTGGGACTGGAATATCCTCCCGGTGTTAACAGCTGCTAAATCCT
This sequence comes from Scyliorhinus torazame, assembly GCF_047496885.1. Classification (NCBI taxonomy): domain Eukaryota; kingdom Metazoa; phylum Chordata; class Chondrichthyes; order Carcharhiniformes; family Scyliorhinidae; genus Scyliorhinus; species Scyliorhinus torazame. The sequence continues at coordinate 9,623,762 of NC_092734.1, forward strand.
GCCTTTAGTGTCTCGAGTGCCTAGTGGTTGACATGCTCTACTACAGTTCCTTACCCGGATTTTCCAGTAGGTTTTCCACATTTTTGCGATTCTCTGCTCCCGCGCCATTTCAGAGAATCGCCTGGGGCGCCAAATATTCCCGCGACGCCGGTCCAACGCCCTCCCACGATTCACGGAAGCGGCACAATTGCGTTTTGCGCGGCACGGTCCAGTGGATCGCCCGAGACAGACAAAATGGTGATTCACCGGTACCCCCGCGATTCTCAGTGCCGGATGGGCCGAGTGGCCTGCCAAAAACGGCGGGTTCCCCCCGGCACCGTTCACACCTGGTGGCTGGGGGGGGGGGGGGGGCGGCCTCCGGGGGGTGGGGGGGGGGGTTGGCGATCCTGCGCCGGAGGGGTCCTCAAATGGGGTCTGGCCCGCGATCGGTGCCCACCGATCGTCGGGCCGACCTCTCTGAAGGAGGACCTCCTTTCTTCCGCAGCCCCGCAAGATCCGTCTGACATCTTCTTGCAGGGCGGACTCGGGGAGGACGGCAACCACGCATGCGCGGGTTACACCAGTTATGCGGCGCCGGCCGCGTCATGTATGCGGCGCCGCCTGGCACGCGAAAATGACGCGGCGCCGCTCCTAGCCCATTTTCGGGCCCTGAATCGGTGAACCTCGACGGCGTTCACGATGGCGCGAACACTCTGTCTCCATTTCAGAGAATCGCGCCCCACATTCCTGTTTGGGATTTATATCAGTATATTCTTGGTTGCGGGGGGGTGGATTCTGTGGTTTTCCACTTTTCTTTAACTCATTCACAGGATGCGAGCATCGCCGGCTGGGCAGCATTTATTGCCCATCTCTAACTTCCCTCAAACCGAGTGGCTTGCTAGACCACTTTAGAGGGCATTTCTAGTCAACCACATTGCTGTGGATCTGCAGTCACATGTAGGCCGGAGCAGGTAAGGAAGTTAATGAACCTGATGAATTTTTACTACAATATGCTTCCAAAATGTGAACCAGCTTGTTGCAACTAAGGAGGTGGAAAATCTAGAAAAAGATAACTTTTGAAAAGAGGTGTGAAATAATTTTTTTTTCTGATAAATTGCTGTATGAACAAGTGGTTAGCATTGTTGCTTCACAGCGCGAGGGTCCCGGGTTCGAATCCCAACTGGGTCACTGTCTGTGCGGAGTCTGCATGTTCTCTCCGTGTCTGCGTGGGTTTCCTCCGGGGGCTCCGGTTTCCTCCCACAAGTCCCGAAAGACGTGCTTGTTGGGTGAATTGGACATTCTGAATTCTCCCTCAGCGTACCCGAACAGGCGCCGGAGTGTGGCGACTAGGGGATTTTCACAGTAACTTCATTGCAGCGTTAATATTTGTGACACTAATAAAGATTGTAGTTATTATTATTAAAAAAACTTCTTTAAGTAGACAGCTACTAATCATTCCGACAGGTAGGGTTTTGCCGAAAAGAAAGGTGGATCGCTCCAGAATTGTAACTAATCTCTTTCATTCGGATGTTAAAAGACTCCCTGCATTATTTATTTAATTTATGTGTTAATATTGTTGCTGCTATGATTAAACCTTTCACATCATAAATATTTTCTCCCTGAATTTTCTAACACTTGTGGCTGAGCCCTGTGGGTATATTTAATGAGTAGATTTGCATGTCGTTATCATCCCAATTGACGTTATAACTGGACAGGAAAACACTCCAGTCGTGGAATCAACTGTGACAACATTTCGACCTAGCACAAATGTCCAACGAAGCCCCCATCTGCAACAACCACAGGTTTGTGCCGGCGCTCATAGACACCTCCTTCAAAAGGTGGAGACGGGACGGGGGGGACGCTGACAGTTAGGGACCTGTACACAGACGGCAGGGTAACAATGCTCGAAGAGCTGACAGAAAGATTCCAACTAACAGGGGGCATCAAATTCAGGTCCCTACAGCTCAAAATCTTTCTGTAAAAGAAACAAGGACATACCCACGACCACCACGACAGTAACTGATAGAGGAATTGCTGGACGCTGACATCTTAGGGAAAGGGACCTGTAGTGACACGTACAGACGAGTGCTAAGGGGGCCGGCACCCAACTGGGCGAGACAATGGAGAAGTGGGAGGAAGACCTGGGGGTTCGATATAGAGCAGGGATTCTGGAGCGAAGCACTGCACAGGGTTAACTCCACCTTCACATGCGCAAGGTTTAACCTAACACAGCTAAAAGGGGCACATCGAGCCCACTTGACCAGAACCCGAATGAGCAGGTTCTTCCTGGAGTTGGAGGACAGATGTGGAGAGTGTCATGGAGGCCCGGCCAACCACACCCACATGTTCTGGCCTTGTGCCAGTCTTGTTGGGTACTGGACAACCTTCTTCGAGGCAATGTCCAAGGTGGTGGGGATGAGGGTGGAGCCATGCCCAAGAGTGGCAGTCTACGGGGTAGCAAAACAGGCAGATCTCTTCATGGGGAGGAGGGCGGACACCCTTGCCTTTGCCTCCCTGATCGCACACCGCAGAATCCTGCTCGGTTCGCGATCAGCAGCACCACCTAAAGCTGCAGACTGGCTGTCCGACCTGTCGGAATCTCTCCAAATGGAGAAAATCAAATTCGCCATCCGTGGGTCGGAGGGCTTCCACAAAATGTGAGAGCCATTCACCTGGTTGTCCCAAGACCTGTTTGTAGCCAAAGAGCAAGAAAGAGTTGCCATGACACAGAAGGGAAGAAGTGGGGGAGGGGGGCGGGGGAGGGCCGGGGAACAAGAAATTCAACGAAACCCAGCAGGAGACTGTAACTTTTCCTTTTTTTTGTAAAATGTGGAGGAGCAGAGTTACAGGACTGCTAATTATTTCAACAACAAGAAAAACATATATTAAACATTAAAAAATTGGATGATGCTACAATACTCCTTTACTCCCCCCTTAGTTTAACAAATAGACATAGATATAAAGGTTAACATGGATTACAAAGTACATCTTAAGCTGCAATGGCCTCATTAACACAAAGTCCCTTTTAAGCACACAAGATGACTGCGATCAAAAACAAGTTAGTCTCTGCGGATTTCGCCTCAGAATCCCCCCCAGATGGTGATCACAGGAGAGTTTCCAAACTCCACTCCACAAAACATGCTTTAAAATCTTCTCTCATAAAAATGCTTTCCCTTAACGGTTTGCATTCCGAAATCCAGTTCAGTACAATGACAAATGACTCTTTTAACCCCAGCTTCCACTCCACTTTTAACAGCAAATCCAGTTCAGGATTGTACATCAACCACTTTAGGATTTTCTTTGTCTTGACTGCTAACTGCTTACGAATGCTTTAACTTCCGATTCCCAAACTATTAAAATGGCATCAGACGATTAATTTACCACTGAAGTCTGCTGTCCCACTTTAAGTCTAGGTAATTTAATTCAGAACATTTTGTTTATTCTTTCTTTAATTCTTCTGGACAGTACCTCGGTCCTTGTTCAGATATCCCAATTCTCTGGTTACCTGGATTGTATCTTATTCCTGAGGAAGCTTGCAACTTTGCAACTCCCTTGTCCTGTCCAGCTTCTCCTGGCAGAGTTGAGAGCTATTGACCTGCCTCCAACAGCCCGGGCTTCCAGCTAAAACTAAGATCAAAGGAAAGTATGTCCCACTGGAAAGTGGCCTCCTGTTGCTAATCAATGACTTACTTGTTCCATTTATTCTTCACACCACAGCCCTCTCTAAGCACAATAGACACACAATTGGAACTGAACCAACCCCAACACATACAAACACCTTTGTCCAGCATGAATCTAACCATAGGTTTTTACCTGTCCAGGCACAGAAACATTAAATTAAACACACGTAAAACTGTCTCTTATTTCTAATGGATACCAATACATATATAAATCTCTTAAATCTACCTTTGTTTTCCTAAAATTGTTTATTGATTAAACCATTTCGATATTGTTGTTTTCACAATTGCCTGTCCCCTCTGTCACAGACCCTCACCTGGTAAGGAGAAGTTAGACAAACCGGCCTTAGTCCTACTAGAGTTTAGAAGAGTGAGGGATTATTTAATGGAAAGTTTAGCACAGGGCTAAATAGCAGGCTTTTAAAGCAGACCAATGCAGGCCAGCAGCGCGGGTTCAATTCCCGTACCAGCCTCCCTGAACAGGCGCCGGAATGTGGTGACTAGGGGCTTTTCACAGTAACTTCATTTGAAGCCTACTTGTGACAATAAGCGATTTTCATTTAATTTAAGTAATAAGATCCTGAATGGGCGTGACGCGGTGAATGTGGAAAGGGTTTTCCTCTTGTGGGTTGTGGGTGGGTCCAGATCGAGGGGGCACTTTTTGAAAGTGGGGTGGGGGTGGGGGGGGGGAGCGGAGGGAAGGCGGGGGGGGGGGGGAAGATGGAAGGAAGGTGGGGAAACCACAAAAGAAGAGAAGAGGTAACTACCCTTTTTTCCCCTCTGAAAATGAAAGCAAAACATAGCTGAAACCAAAGGGGTGGGGAGGAAGGGAAGGGGGGCGGAGGTGGGAGGGGCCATAGACTGATTCAGAGGGTGGCGAATGTATATAGGGTCAATTAAATGAAAGACAAAATAAACCTCTCTGTACAATAAAGTAAATTAATGCGGGTAAGAAAAATGTGATGTATATATACAATTTCTGTAAATATGAGAAATGCCAATAAAAAGATATTTTTTTAAAGAAAGCAGTGAACCATAGAATTTCTGCAGTGCAGAAGTGGACCATTCGGCCCATCGGGTCTGCACTGACCCCCTGAAAGAGCAAGATCATTGAATATTTTTCTCGGTGTAGCTGGATAGATCCTTGTTAGGCAAGGGTGTCAAAGGTTATTGGAGTAGGTGGAAATGAGGGCATTGACACACAAACAGGTTAGTTAGGATTATATGAAATGGTGGGGCAGGCTTGAGGGCCGAATGGCCTACTTTTGCTCCTATTTCGTAATTAACTACCTGCCCCCCCCTCTGTTACAGAACAGTCTCAACAGCTCTCTCTGCCCCCTCTGTTCCAGAACAGTTTCGCAACTCTCTCTGCCCCCTCTGTTCCAGAACACGTTTCACAACTCTCTCTGCCCCCTCTGTTCCAGAACAGTTCTGCAACTCTCTCTGCCCCCTCTGTTCCAGAACAGTTTCGCAACTCTCTCTGCCCCCTCTGTTCCAGAGCAAGTTTCACAACTCTCTCTGCCCCCTCTGTTCCAGACACGTTTCACAACTCTCTCTGTCCCCTCTGTCCAAGAACAGTTTCACAACTCTCTGCTCCCTCTGTTCCAGAACATTCTCAACTCTCTGCCCTTCTATTCCAGAAGAGTCTCACAAATCTCTTTGCCCTCTCTGTCCCCTCTGTTTCAGAACAGTTTTACAACTCTCTCCGCCTCCTTTGTTCCAGAACAGTTTCATAACTCTCTCTGCCCCCTCTGTTCCAGAACAGTTTCATAATTCTCTCTGCCCCTCTGTTCCAGAACAATTTCACAACTCTCTCTCTCTCTCTACCCCCTCTGTTCCAGAACAGTTTCGCAACTCTCTCTCTGCCCCCTCTGTTTCCAGAAGTTTCACAACTCTCTCTGCCCCTCTGTTCCAGAAGTTTCATAGCTCTCTCTGCCCCCTCTGTTCCAGAACATTCTGAACTCTCTGCACCTCTGTTCCAGAACAGTCTCACCACTCTCCGCACCTCTTCTGTTCCAGAACAGTTTCACAACTCTCTCTCTCTGCCCCTCTGTTCCAGAACAGGTTTCACAACTCTCTCTGCTCCCTCTGTTTCGAGAACAGTTTCACAACTCCCCCTGCCCCCTCTGTTCCAGAACATATTTACCTTTTTACGTTTCCCCATTTAGGTATCACTGTTATTGGAAATGTGCACCATGGATCAGGTTGTGTTTGGGGGGGGGGGGGGGGAGGCTGTACAGAATCCACATTCAGCACTAATTGCAATATGATTTATCCCTAATTTGTGTTTGTCCTGGTTGAGCGATTGCGAGTTTAATCAGGTCTTGTTGGGCTGGTGGGTAACGTTGCACAGGGAGCTTTTTGGGATTGACAGGATGGCTGGAAGTGAACCATTTATGCGGAGGAATGATTGCGAGTATGAAGCTCTGGGAACATTTCACTTCTGCAAAAAAACCATCAGCCCACTTTGTTTTTTTGGGGAGGGGGGGATGCAAAGCAGGAATGATGGTTATAACACAGGGAATCTGCATTTTGCAAGGGTTTTATTCCACCCCCCAAAAAAACATTGCAAATTTACATCACTGCATCTGCTAATCCCAGGTTTTGGAAGGGGGGGGGGGGGGGTGATGGAGAGTGAGTGTAACCCCGCCTATTGTTCTGGGGCATCGCCCACAATGATTGATTGACGTGCCCAGCCTCCAATGGGAGCAGAGGAAGCCCCCCCCCCCCCGACTGACAGGTGGAGCTTTAGCTGTCAGGTAGCCGGGGATGCTGCAGACTGTGGTCCCGCTCATCTCCTCTCGGAGCAACGGCGGCCAAATGCCGGGGAAGATGCAGCGAGCAGTCCCTCAGTGAGTGGGAGGACAGGACAGGACCCCCTCTCCCTCCGGTCCCCCAGCAGCGGCTCCGTCCAGCACAGCCCGGGGAGAGTGAGTGTCCTCAGCCAGTGCGAGGGAGCGGCTACCAGGTAAGGGAATGTATCCATTGCCAATGTATCCCCTTCATGTCTCCCTCTTACTCAGGTAGTTTTGTTGCAATCTGAGCGGCCTTTTGTTACTTTGTGTCAATTTGTTCCGATGTCTCCTTCTTAAAAATGATTACACCCTTTAAAAAATTATGCCACTTTAAAATTACTTCCTTTTTAGAAGTTGCACCGTGTGACAATTATACCCCCTTTAAAAAAAAATACACCTCCCATAATGCGCGCTTTACAAAAACTATATTCCCTCATTACAAATTGTACCTTTTTTTAGAAGTTGCCCCTTAAATGTGCCCCCTTTTAAAAAGAAACTCTGCCCCCATTTTAGAAATTACACGTTTTTAGTAAGTCCCCTTTTTTTCAAAAACAAAATATTGCATCTCCAGTCTGTCCTGCAAATGGGGAGGTTTTGTAAATGTTGCTGCATCGCTCGTAAATGCTTAACCAAAGTCATAATATGCGGATCCCTCTGAAAACTAAATCTTAAAACTAATGACTTCTTTTTAAACATCATTTCTTCTCTCGTGTTATTCTCTCTCTCTCTCCTGCACGTGAATTATTCTGAAGCTGAAATCATTCATCCTGTGGCTGCGTTCCTCACTATTCCGATGATGGATATATCCCCCCCCCCCCCGTCATCCCAGCACCTGTATCAGCAAACCAGTTCAAATTGGCGGGGGGTGATTATTTTAGGAAGTAACTCCCAGCTGGGGATTTCATTGGGGGGTTGTTTTTTTTGCCTGGGGATTTCATTGGGCGGTTGTTTTTTTTGCCTGGGGATTTCATTGGGGGGTTGTTTTTTTCTGCCTGCTCCAGGGGGGACCTTTGCCCGGTTTATTTAGAGATTGAGCATTCTAACGAGAGGGAATGTGTCCCGAAAGGAGGGCAGTGTTTCCCCGTGTTAGTCCGAGGAAAGAGTCCAAACGCTGCCTTCAAAGCCAAGAGACATGTCCACAGAACGTGCACAGCCCCCCAGCTCACAAGCTTGCCAACCCTCCAGCATGCCTCCAGTCACATCCCCATCCCCACTCTCCTGCCCTGGCTCAAAGATACAGGAACATTAAATTTGCATATGCCAGTAAGAAAGCTAGCGTGTAGAATTTCCCTCTGAATGAATTATAGATCTTCGTGAGGCGGCTGACTAATAGATGTGTTGGATTTGGAAGAATTGCATGCTTTCCAGCCAAGGTATTTAGTGGAGTTATTGTCTGTTGACTGGTCTTAGCATTAACACCCTCTTGATATTTCTTAACTTGTCAAACTAATGCGGCCTGCACGGGCTCCCTTCATTGTTAGTCGGTGTGTGTGGAGGTGTTCTGCCAACTCATTGTTGTGGTAATCGAGCTTAATAGAGATTCGCAGGACTGGAGACTCAAAAACATCAAAGGCAAGCTTCAGTAAAGGGTCTTAGCTGTTGGCTGGCGTTCAGAGGATTAGACAGCACACGATATTCTCGTGGCTTAAAATGAGGGGATGGGATGGTGGAAATGTCTTGGATTTTAACAACTGCTTATTGACACTAATTGAGGTATTCATTTGCTGATGAGCCTCTCAGGCTGTGGTATGTTAAACAACATTGATTTGGGGTCTGTCCACTGGCACATTCTGTATGTGAGGCTCATGCCGGTTGGTGCCAGCTGTGGTCAGTGGTGATACTGGGGGAGAGTGGTTTGCACTGCTGCTTTACAACAACCGGGACCTGGGTTCAATTCTGGCCTTGGGTGACTGTGTGGAGTTTGTATGTTCCCTGCGTGGGTTTCCTCCCGCAGACCAAAGATGTGCAGGTTAGGTGGGGTTGCGGGGGAAGGGTAGAACATAGAACATTACAGTGCAGTACAGGCCCTTCAGCCCTCAATGTTGCGCCGACCTGTGAAACCACTCGAAAGCCCATTTACACTATTCCCTTATCGTCCATATGTCTATCCAATGACCATTTAAATGCCCTTAATATTGGCGAGTCCACTACTGTTGCAGGCAGGGCATTCCACACCCTTACTACTCTCTGAGTAAAGAACCTACCTCTGACATCTGTCCTATATCTATCTCCCCTCAATTTAAAGCTATGTCCCCTCATGCTAGACATCACCATCCGAGGAAAAAGGCTCTCACTGTCCACCCTATCCAATCCTCTGATCATCTTGTATGCCTCAATTAAGTCACCTCTTAACCTTCTCTCTGACGAAAACAACCTCAAGTCCCTCAGCCTTTCCTCATAAGATCTTCCCTCCATACCAGGCAACATCCTGGTAAATCTCCTCTGCACCCTTTCCAATGCTTCCACATCCTTCCTATAATGCGGCGACCAGAATTGCACGCAATACTCCAAATGCGGCCGCACCAGTTTTGTACAGCTGCAACATGACCTCATGGCTCCGAAACTCAATCCCTCTACCAATAAAAGCTAACACACCATACGCCTTCTTAACAACCCCCTCAACCTGAGTGGCAACTTTCAGGGATCTATGTACATGGACACCGAGATCTCTCTGCTCATCCACACTGCCAAGAATCTTACCATTAGCCCAGTTCTCTGTCTTCCTGTTATTCCTTCCAAAATGAATCACCTCACACTTTTCTGCATTAAACTCCATTTGCCACCTCAGCCCAGCTCTGCAGTTTATCTACGTCTCTCTGTAACTTGTAACATCCTTCCGCACTGTCCACAACTCCACCGACTTTAGTGTCACCGATCCTTCTGCACCCTTCTCCAGGTCATTTATAAAAATCACAAACAGCAGTGGCCCCAAAACAGATCCTTGTGGTACACCACTAGTAACTGGACTCCAGTCTGAACATTTCCCATCAACCACCACCCTTTGTCTTCTTCCAGCTAGCCAATTTCTGATCCAAACTGCTAAATCACCCTGAATCCCATGCTTTTGTATTTTCTGCAATAGCCTACCGTGGGGAACCTTATCAAATGCTTTACTGAAATCCATATACACATCATCAACTGCTTTACCCTCTTCCACTGTTTGGTCACCTTCTCAAAGAACTCAATAAGGTTTGTGAGGCACGACCGACCCTTCACAAAACCGTGTTGACTATCTCTAATCAAATTATTCCTTTCCAGATGATTATACATCCTATCTCTTATAAACCTTTCCAAGACTTTGCCCACAACAGAAGTAAGGCTCACTGGTCTATAGTTACCGGGGTTGTCTCTACTCCGCTTCTTGAAAGGGGACAACATTTGCTATCCCCCAGTCTTCTGGCACTATTCCTGTAGACAATGATGACATAAAGATCAAAGCCAAAGGCTCAGCAATCTCCTCCCTAGCTTCCCAGAGAATCCTAGGATAAATCCCATCTGGCCCAGGGGACTTATCTATCGTCACACTTTCCAGAATTGCTAACACCTCCTCCTTATGTACCTCAAGCCCTCACTCAAGTAGGGTGCTCTTTCAGAGGATCGGTGCAGATTTGATGGGCAGAATGGCCTCCTGCACTGCAAGAACTCTGTGGGATTTGCCCCCCATGTTACAGGGTTGTTTATGGTTCCAGTCCCACTCCATTCTGTATTGAGGGAGTGCCACATTGTTGGGGCGCTGACTCTCAGATTACGTTAATCCAAGGCCCCAGCTGCCCTTCAGACCCCGTGGTCACTTTTTTTTTTCTTTTAAAAAATAAATTTAGAGTACCCAATTCATTTTTTCCAATTAAGGGGCAATTTAGTGTGGCCAATCCACCTACCCTGCACATCTTTTTGGTTTGTGGGGGCGAAACCCATGCAAACACGGGGAGAATGTGCATACTCCACACAGACAGTGACCGGAGCTGGGATCGGACCTGGGACCTGGGCACCGTGAGGCAGCAGTGCCAACCACTGCGCCACCATGCTGCCCTCATGGTCACTATTTTGAGGAAGAACAGGGGGGTTCTCCCTGGTGTCCTCATCGATACTTATGCCTCACTAAACATATGATCCTGGCCATTATTTGTAAAAACGTACTGTCCACAAACTGGCTGCTGTCTTTCGTAAAGCACAATGGTGATTGCATTTGGCTGTGAATCTTGTGTTTACTCTGGTTAGGAGCAATAGAGAAATGCACAATCTTTCTTAATTCATAGAATCGGTGCGTGCGTTTGGTAAGATTGGTTCATTCTTCTTCTAGTCCCAGCAATGATGTTTTTAAAATGTGCAGAAAGCTCGAGTGCGACTGACCGTATGTTACAAACATTTTAACTGGCTCCAGTTTGTTAAGTTAGTACAAGGTCACGCTGTCCCTCCTGTCTCTTAAGTACAGTTTAAGTTGTATACTCTTGTGAAGTAATGTGAGGCGACACTGTATAGGAGCATCTTCCCATGGTCCCCAGAGTGCAGTCAACACCAGCCTACAATTATTTAATAGCTTGTGCAATGCTGCATTGAGGTTTTGCTGTCTTTTTTTTTACAAAGGGTGGCAAGGTGGTTAGCATCGCTGCCTCACAGCGGCAGGGACCTGGGTTCAATTCTGCCCGTGGGTGACCGTCTGTGCGGAGTCTGCACGCTCTCCCCGTGTCTGCGTGGGTTTCCTCCGGGTGCTCTGGTTTCCTCCCACGGTCCAAAGATTGCAGATTAGGTAGATTGGCTATGTTAAAAATGTTGCCACTTGGTCCAAGGATGTGCAGGTTAGGTGGGGTCACTGGGATAGGGAGAGGTGTGGGCCTAGATGGGGTACTCTTTCAGAGGGTTGGCACAGGCCCGATGGGCCAAATAGCCTTCTGCACTGTAGGGATTCTATGATCCTGCTGGCTGGGGTAGTGTAATTGCACCCATAATTTTAATTGGGGTTTTGGAGCAAGTCCAATTGAACATACTTTGCAGCAACCATGCACATATTTGCGCATACGGAGTTTAATTAAGCATTTGCCATGATCTCTAAGATTAGGAATGAACACTAAACATAACTTTCAACTGCGCTAATTGGAGATTTGCACTCCAATTTAACTCCTCGCTGGCACAGTCCAGAGATTAATTGAGATTTGCTCAGTTAATATGTTTAGTGCCAAGGCGCTAACATTCCTTGCATGATACTGTGCTGAACGAGGCCATTCAACCCATCACGTCTGCACTTGCTTTCTGCAAGCACCATCCATTAATGAATGCCATTCATAGATTTAAGTGATATCCAGGGACAGTTTCAAACCACTGCGCAACTAATCCGATTCTGAATGTAATTGATTGATAGATTGAATGGCAAAAAGCAACTGGTATCACCTCGTTTTCTGTAACTATCTGTACTTAAAACTGAATGCAAGCTCCGTTCTGTTCCAAGGCCTGTGCTTGCATGAAAACTGGATTTGCCGCACAATGAACTTCTATCACGCTTGCTAGTTGAAATAAAATGACTTGAGAAGTAAAATAACATCCCCTGCTCTGATCAGATGCAATAATGCGTCCAATAAATTCTTAATGAGAATGCTTGCCCTCTCAGGTGGTTGTGAAGGATCTCATTGCCAGGGCGATCACCAGGTGTTAGGTATCCCTCAACAAACATCAGTAACGCAGTTTCTCTGGTCATTTATTGTGTTGATGTTTGTGGGAGTTTGCTGTTTATACATCAGCTGCCATGTCTACCTCGATTACAGCAGTAACTGTGCTGCAATTCTGTGCCAACTAAAGTGTTTCTGTTGATATCCCGATGTGATGAAAAGTGCTTGTATACATGTAAGTTATTTTTCCCTACCTTCTGAATCTCTGTTTGGAAGCATTGTTTAATTCCCTTCCCCACTGCAGTTACCAATTATTGTAAATAATTTTCTTTGAAACTTAGTTATCCCTGTCACTTCTCCAGTTTGGTTTAAATAGTCATGCGGTATGCCAGCCTGATAAAGCAGTAATGCCATTTTTTGTCCGTTACGGGCTGTCGTACTGACTGTGAAGGAGAAAAACATGACTTGCTCAGAAATTGGCTGTTTATCTTTCCTCCTGTTGAATCGATGTGAGGTATCGCATCTATTGATGTTTGACCATGCACAGACTGAGCAATGTACAGGGGCGAGTTTGCTATTGAGCCAACCTCAGCCTAAAAGAAAAGGAACACCCTTTTGAACGACCGGGCTAAATCACTTGGTGTGCTCCAAGAACACTGACGGGGAAAATTAAACCCCTTGATTGTCACCTGTAAATCTCCCAGGTGGTCTGTACTCTCTTGCATTTTAAGTTGTCTAAATGTAACAGGTTGTGCATGGTGTACACAGACTGCGACACGGAGTGAGGTTTACTGAGTCGTTGCAGATGACCCTGGAGATATGGAGTGATGATGCTGGGTGGTCACTGTCCTTTAAGGGCTTTGGGTTGGCTCTGGAGTGAGTGGAGAAAAAACTGCTTTGAATATGAGACAAACCATTCTTTTCTCAGCATTTGCAAATGAGGACAATTGAAGACCCAGCAGTTGGTATACTCTGCCACTCTTGAACATGCTGCTAGGAGACCAACGTAGGCAGTTTAGGTTCCCTCCTGATTTAACCCCCCTCTCTGACCGACACACCTGTCCTCGGTCAATTGCTGGCCCCCAATGGACTGAGTGGAAACTGGATAACTTTCCATCGCCAGTCCTAAAATGCAGCCTCTGTACACATGATAATCAGGAATCAGCATTAATTACATTTTTAGATTTATTTATTGAGATTTTAACACAACATGATGGTACAACACCGCAAGAAAAGGTAAAGGCTCCACATACATGAATGCAGCGGGGAACAAGCAAAAAGCCATACAACTGGTTCAATACAGTAACTTGATACCTCAAAGCACCACCAGAGAGCAGGGAGAATCAGGATAAAACCATGCCAATGTGGTAAAATGCTGCATTCCTTCCCATGTGGCGAACATCACCAGAGTTCAGGATAACATTTTCACCCCACGATTGGGCATGCATCAATGTACATCTCCCTCAAACCTGCTAGCATCGAAGGCTCCCAATGACACACTGCCACCCCCTCTCCTTGGATACCAGACCCGTCTGTACAGGATTAATCGCAGATTCTTTAAACCCACCCCTTTCTAGGAGAACCCCAGTTCTAAAGGGATGTTAATATACCACACAACGCAACATAGCCCCAATCTCAGGCCCAGTATATAACCAACATCATTCTATCCAATTACACAGAGGACCAGCAGCTATATATTTGAATTATTTTTTAAATTGGTACCCAATTCATTTTTTCCAATTAAGGGGCACTTTAGTGTGGCCAAATCACCTATTTGGGTTGTGGGACCGAAACCCAGGCAGACACGGGGAGAATGTGCAAAGTCCACACGGACAGTGACCCAGAGCCGGGATCGAACCTGAGACCTCGGCGCCGTGAGGCAGCAGTGCTAACCCACCGCCACCGTGCTGCCCTCTACATTTGAATTATGACCACTGCCGTCAATGCCTCCTAATAAAAGGGACAGAGAACTATCAGGAGTGGATCACAGGATAACAAAGGGTTAGGACTCAAGCGTATTCCCCCAGCACCCGCTTACCATCATTAATGAGAAAGAACAAAAATGCTTCACCAAATGGGGAGCGTCCCGACTACAGGTGTTGGGGGGGGGGGGGGGGGGTGGGGGATGGAGGGGCAACGGGGTATCAGCCAAAGTACAGGACTCTGCTCAATCCCAGGTCTCCGTGCACAGAAGAGTTCACCCAGGTTGCCCCGAATAAGTGCCTTTGAGAAGGTACAGCCCAAGCTACTGGGCAGCAGGGTGCAAACCACAGCACCAGAGCTGGCCCAGCCCAGCACCCTCTGACACACACACAATGCAGCACCCCCGGGACCACTGGCGCACCCTAAAACCTGTACCCGAGCCAGTCCTGCATCTCCTCGACCACACCCAGGGCAGTGCACCTCCCCCACTGAATAGGAAACTGTTCACCCAGGTGGAGAAAAGAAGGGGGGGGGGGAAAAAACCCTGAAGGGAAAAATGCCCAGGGAAATCAACAAATTAACAAAGCCTGCCTCAGCGAGTGCCACTACCCATTTCGTAAGAACACCAACCTCGAAGAAATGTCCGAAGAAGCCACATCCTCCCCCAGGTGTATAATCTGCCCAGGCCATGAGCTGAGATAGGCACAGGTTCATAAGTTGAATTGATGGATATGTGACAAGCCGTGCAACAGGATCTCAACGAACCAAAGGTGGTCTTTAACCAAGGAAAGCGTTCCCTCAAATGCACGGATTTGCTCCTGCCCCTCTGCCATTCTCCCAAGGATACCTCCTGGTTCTTCCAGATGTGCACCAAAGACAGGCACCATGGTGTCGCGATCATCACCCAGAGCTGTCTCTCCGAGATGGTCATCATCTCAATGCCAGTGCAGGCTGGGCCTCGACCCAATCATCTCCAACTGCCCTCATCACACGAGGATTCTTTATGATTTAATTCCGCTCCTCATTGCAAAACTCCCAATCAAGATCGAAAGAGAAAATGCTGGAAAATCTCAGCTGGTCTGGCAGCATCTTTTGGGAGAAAAAAAGAGCTAACGTTTCGAATCCAATGACTTTGTCAAAGCCAATCAAGATAGCAGGGACATATTACCAAGCACATGTCCCCCCCCAAAAAAGACAATTATGAAATTATGCACAAGGAAAAATAAAGGATTGAAAGACGAGCAGAGTGAGAGCTCGCGGAATCACAGCCGCTTCTGCCCTCGCATCGCTTGACCCCTCCATTCTCTAGATCTTGATGGAGTGGTGTATTTTATAATCATTGGAACTTTAATATTCAGATTTCACCAAATCACCCCTTGTCTCAGTCGGTCTAATTAAATTATTTAAAAAAAATTTTAAAGTGCCCAATTCTATTTTTTCCGATTTAAGGGGCAATTTAGCATGGCCAATCCACTTACTCTAGACACTTGAGAGAATGTGCAAACTCCACACAGACAGTGACCCAGGGCCGGGGCAAAAGGCTGGCCGAGTCGATGTTTCGGTATGTCCGCGTTTTGCTTCTCTTGTCACCGGGGTTTGTGCCGAATGTGTGGACCTACAGCGAGGTGATTGGTTGAATTGAATGTCGACGAAAAAACGGAAGTGCTGGATACACTCAGTTGGTCCGGCAGCAACTGTGTAGAGAGAAGCCAAGCTAACGTAGCGAGTCCAACAGGACTCGTTGCATTCATCATGTATGTGTTTTTGGGATTAAATTTCACTGTTCTGAGATGGGTGCCTGTGCTGAAGGATTGAGCGGGGCACACTTGCCAACCTGATATCCGGATCAGTCATTTTCGGGTTAGTTATTAATATGACCTGAGTTTCCCGGAAGGCAATTTGTGGTGGGCGTTCGATTCTCTTCATCAGGAGTTGGGTTCCTGCGACTTGGGGAGCATGTTCATTCGGGTAAAGGGAACCAGTTCTTGTGATGTTAGAACATAGAACATACAGTGCAGAAGGAGGCCATTCAGTCCATCGAGTCTGCACCGGCCCACTTAAGCCCTCACTTCAACCCTATCCCCCTAACCCAATAACCCCTCCTAACCTTTTTCTTTTGAACACCAAGGGCAATTTAGCCTGGCCAATCCACCTAACCTGCACATCTTTGGACTGTGGGAGGAGCCTCCGCACAGACAGTGACCCAAGCCGGGAATTGAACCTGGGACCCTGGCGCCCACGCAGACACGGGGAGAACGTGCACACTCCGCATCGACAAGTGACCCAGCAGAGAATCGAACCTGGGACCCTGGCGCTGTGAAGCCACAGTGCTAACCACTATGCTACCGCGCTGCCCACTGAGGGCCCTGGGAGTGTGTTAGTGGTGACGGAGGGATATGAGGAGGATGAGTGTTTACTGTGGGGGGGGGGGAGGAGGAGGAGACTGGGAGCATGTCACTTCTTTTGGACTTGAGTGATAAAAGGGACCCATGCAACACTGAAATGACTCTGACTATTCTTATTCTGTTAACCTGCACTGCAGAAGGCAACATTTGCTGAATTGTAAATTGGCAGGGAGCTACTGGTTGAGAAACAGGATATGAGCTTGGAGAAGCTGACAGACGTGCCATGAGATCGGGACAGTACAATCCCAGTGACACTTAATTCGAAGGCTAAACAATGCTCGCGCAACTTCTGTCTCGGTCTTGTCAGAATGCTTGTTTCACGGAGTACTGTTAGGGACATCACAAGCTGTACTGTACCAGACTGCTGTCTCTGCACAATGTAATGACTCACTTTTTAAGTTCAAACAAATGTCGGCGGAATTGTCATCCGGGGGAACGGCTTGAGGAAGGATAAAAGAGGAAAAATGTTTTATTTTGAAGAATGTTATTTTTGTCTTGTGTGCCTTTTGCGCCAGTTGAAGCAGGTGAACAGATGGATGCACAGCAAAGGATAAGCTCTTTATGCTGCGGCTGGTGAGATTGTGGAACTCATGACGACATGAAGTCTTTGAGGTGAATATCAATGTTGCATTTTAAGGGGGAGCTCGATACAAACAGGAGGAAGAGCAGAATGGATGGTTTGCTGATACGATGAGATGATTGGAAGGAGGCTTTTGTGGAGTGCAAACACCAATGTGAACTAGTTTAGCCGCGTGGCCTCTGTGCTGTACGATCTGCATAACCCTAATTACCCTGGACATCTTCCGTCCTGCTCCGAACAGTTTGACAGGATGTCGTGGAATCTATGGTTGCCAGGCTTGTGTTTTTTTTGAGGCAGACCCTTGCTGAAAACAGAAACTGAAGAAAGAGACAAAAAGGGAACACAAGGAAATTGTCATCTCTTCCCCCCCCCCCCCCCCCCCCCCCCCCTCAACGCCACCTCCCAGTTTGTAAAGAAACACACTGCAACTGAGATTTAGAAACAAAAACCTCTGGGTAGACTGAAGCTGGCAGAGGTGACACAGCCATCTAAGCTCAGTAGTGGGAGCAGTTGAATCCAGTGGTGCAGTACAGGCAGGCTGAGAAAGACAAGGCTGCGAATGGATTGCTGTGGCTCTTTTGGTTACTTGAAGATCAGATTGGTGTACCTATACCACCCAGACGAGTGAGGGGAGGAGCCTCTGCAGGTGTGTCATTTTTGGTGAAGACTTGCCCAGGGAACCCAGGATGGTTGTTCGCTCCTTTCATCTGCGGATCATACGACACGATGTCCAAGAAGAAGAGAGGCTGGTTTAGCACAGTGGGCTAAGACAGCTGGCTTGTAATGCAGAACAAGCCCAATAGTGCAGGTTCAATTCCCGTACCAGCCTCCCTGGACAGGCGCCGGTATAAAGAACAAAGAACAAAGAAATGTACAGCACAGGAACAGGCACTTCGGCCCTCCAAACCCGTGCCGACCTTGCTGCCCGACTAAACTACAATCTTCTACACTTCCTGGGTCCGTATCCCTCTATTCCCATCCTATTCATGTATTTGTCAAGATGCCCCTTAAATGTCACTATCGTCCCTGCTTCCACCACCTCCTCCGGTAGCGAGTTCCAGGCACCCACTACCCTCTGTGTAAAAAAACTTGCCTCGTACATCTACTCTAAACCTTGCCCCTCTCACCTTAAACCTATGCCCCCTAGTAATTGACCCCTCTACCCTGGGGAAAAGCCTCTGACTATCCACTCTGTCTATGCCCCTGATAATTTTGTATACCTCCTATCAGGTCTCCCCTCAACCTCCTTCGTTCCAGTGAGAACAAACCGTGTTTATTCAACCGCTCCTCATAGCTAATGCCCTCCATACCAGGCAACATTCTGGTAAATCTCTTCTGCACCCTCTCTAAAGCCTCCACATCCTTCTGGTAGTGTGGCGACCAGAATTGAACACTATACTCCAAGTGTGGCCTAACTAAGGTTCTATACAGCTGCAACATGACTTGCCAATTCTTATACTCAATGCCCCGGCCAATGAAGGCAAGCATGCCGTATGCCTTCTTGACTACCTTCTCCACCTGTGTTGCCCCTTTCAGTGACATGTGGACCTGTACTCCTAGATCTCTCTGACTTTCAATACTCTTGAGGGTTCTACCATTCACTGTATATTCCCTACCTGCATTAGACCTTCCAAAATGCATTACCTCACATTTGTCCGGATTAAACTCCATCTGCCATCTCTCCGCCCAAGTCTCCAGACAATCTAAATCCTGCTGTATCCTCCGACAGTCCTCATCGCTATCCGCAATTCCACCAACCTTTGTGTCGTCTGCAAACTTACTAATCAGACCAGTTACATTTTCCTCCAAATCATTTATATATACTACAAACAGCAAAGGTCCCAGCACTGATCCCTGTGGAACACCACTGGTCACAGCCCTCCAATTAGAAAAGCATCCCTCCATTGCTACTCTCTGCTTTCTATGGCCTAGCCAGTTCTGTATCCACCTTGCCAGCTCACCCTTGATCCCGTGTGACTTCACCTTTTGTACTAGTCTACCATGAGGGACCTTGTCAAAGGCCTTACTGAAGTCCATACAGACAACATCCACTGCCCTACCTGCATCAATCATCTTAGTGACCTCCTCGAAAAACTCTATCAAGTTAGTGAGACACGACCTCCCCTTCACAAAACCGTGCTGCCTCTCACTAATACGTCCATTTGCTTCCAAATGGGAGTAGATCCTGTCTCGAAGAATTCTCTCCAGTAATTTCCCTACCACTGAAGTAAGGTTCACCGGCCTGTAGTTCCCGGGATTATCCTTGCTACCCTTCTTAAACAGAGGAACAACATTGGCTATTCTCCAGTCCTCCGGGACATCCCCTGAAGACAGCGAGGATCCAAAGATTTCTGTCAAGGCCTCAGCAATTTCCTCTCCAGCCTCCTTCAGTATTCTGGGGTAGATCCCATCAGGCCCTGGGGACTTATCTACCTTAATATCTTTTAAGACACCCAACACCTCGTCTTTTTGGATCACAATGTGACCCAGGCTATCTACACCCCCTTCTCCAGACTCAACATCTACCAATTCCTTCCCTTTGGTGAATACTGATGCAAAGTATTCATTTAGTACCTCGCCCATTTCCTCTGGCTCCACACATAGATTCCCTTGCCTATCCTTCAGTGGGCCAACCCTTTCCCTGGCTACCCTCTTGCTTTTTATGTACGTGTAAAAAGCCTTGGGATTTTCCTTAACCCTATTTGCCAATGACTTTTCATGACCCCTTCTAGCCCTCCTGACTCCTTGCTTAAGTTCCTTCCTACTTTCCTTATATTCCACGCAGGCTTCGTCTGTTCCCAGCCTTTTAGCCCTGACAAATGCCTCCTTTTTCTTTTTGACGAGGCCTACAATATCACTCGTCATCCAAGGTTCCCGAAAATTGCCGTATTTATCCTTCTTCCTCACAGGAACATGCCGGTCCTGTATTCCTTTCAACTGCCACTTGAAAGCCTCCCACATGTCAGATGTTGATTTGCCCTCGAACATCCGCCCCCAATCTATGTTCTTCAGTTCCCGCCTAATATTGTTATAATTAGCCTTCCCCCAATTTAGCACATTCATCCTCGGACCACTCTTATCCTTGTCCACCAGTACTTTAAAACTTACTGAATTGTGGTCACTGTTACCGAAATGCTCCCCTGCTGAAACATCTACCACCTGGCCGGGTATGTGGCGACTAGGGGCTTTTCACAGTCACTTCATTGAAGCCTACTTGTGACAATAAGTTATTATTATTGGCAGCACGGTAGCATTGTGGGTAGCATAATTGCTTCACAGCTCCAGGGTCCCAGGTTCGATTCCGGCTTGGGTCACTGTCTGTGCGGAGTCTGCACATCCTCCCCGTGTGTGCGTGGGTTTCCTCCGGGTGCTCCGGTTTCCTCCCACAGTCCAAAGATGTGCAGGTTAGGTGGATTGGCGATAATAAATTGCCCTTAGTGTCCAAAATTGCCCTTAGTGTTGGGTGGGGTTACTGGGTTATGGGGATAGGATGGAGGTGTTGACATTGGACAGGGTGCTCTTTCCAAGAGCCGGTGCAGACTCGATGGGCCGAATGGCCTCCTTCTGCACTGTAAATTCTATGATTCTATGAGGGGCTGGTTTTTCAGAGAGAGGTCGTTTTCCAATGCTTTGCATCTGAGTTCTTGGTCAGCCAGCAGCTGTGAATGCTGAACCAATTCACAGGATATGTCTTTATAAATTACACACAAAATGGCAGATATAATAATGTATATTTGATTGGAATTTGCCTGTTAATTCATGTTTAACTTCTGTTGATTCTGAATGTTGTAATATAGGATACTAGCGAATAATATTTAATGTTTGTTTTTGTTTGACTGTTATAAAAATTGTTTGATTTTTAAACTATGGCTTTACTCTTTTTATAAATAACTGGGATTTTTAATTTCAGTTTTAAATTTAAAAAAGTTACTGGTATCGACCAAGAACAGAATGTTGTTGCTTGCTTATATTTTGTTGGCTGGAAGATGATGATGGATTGAGCTAGATTTGATCTACGTTGTAAATGGCTGGTCCTTGTTTTGTTGTTGACCTGGATTTTACATAGAGAATAAGGCTGAGCACTCATTATTAAGGGGTGAATCAGACCAAGGTCTCGGCTATCCTGCACTGTTAAATGTGGAAATCTGCCCGTTGCGATCTGATTTGCCTCGTCTCCACAGGTTGCATCTTAATGGTACCACATGCAAGGTGGTTAAGTTCTGGCTGAACAGAAAGTTGTAGCTCAGTTCCTTGTGTAACAGTGTGATAAGGTGTAATTGCTGGCTGACAAATCTCTGGCATTGGAAATGTAATTTTACAAGTGTGGAGTCTCATTTCTTCCTTCCGATATTAATTATTATTGGAGAGCACACGCAAGAGCTCTCCCCTTTATTTCCCTGTCTCTAGATGATCTAATTTATACCGCCTGTCCCAGTAAGGAGTGTTGCTTGCTCTCAACTGACGTGCCACTTCTAGAAAACATTGCATTGGATTAACGACTGTGATAGACGTTCAACGGGAAATCCCGCAGCAATTCTCTGGATATCATTGCGAACAGAAAATGCCGTTCTTTTGCCACTGACTTCAAAATCCAGGCTGTAGTATTTGTCAAAAGCGACATTTCTGCTTCACATTTTAACATTGAAACAAATTACTGTAATTTAAAAAAACATTTGATTTAGTTCAATGTGCACAGTTCATTGAGCATTAGAGGCTATTAAATACAGATTAAAAGAAATAATAAGCACTTGCTTCAATAAACCTGTGGTTTGTTGCCAAAAATGTTCTTTTGCTCCCCACTTGGGTGGGATTGTTTCATGAAGCAACTTCCGGAATGAGGAGAAAGGCCTACGAATGTAAGCAAAATTTATCCTGCTGGGTCGTAAAGGAGCAGTGTGCATCGAGAGTTCCAGATAGTGGCCGATAACATATTAAAAAATGCATTTTCTCGTAACTTCAAATTGAATCATATTTTTGAGACATAGAACTTGGAACATTACAGCGCAGTACAGGCCCTTCGGCCCTCTGTTGCGCCGACCTGTGAAACCAATCTAAAGCCCATCTACACTATTCCCTTATCGTCCATATGTCTATCCAATGACCATTTGAATGCCCTTAGTGTTGGCGAGTCCACTACTGTTGCAGGCAGGACATTCCACGTCCTTACTACTCTCTGAGTAAAGAACCTACCTCTGACATCTGTCCTATATCTATTTCCCCTCAATTTAAAGCTATGTCCCCTAGTGCTAGACATCACCATCTGAGGAAAAAGGCTCTCACTGTCCACCCTATCCAATCCTCTGATCATCTTGTATGCCTCAATTAAGTCACCTCTTAACCCTCTCTCTAACAAAAACATGTAGGGCTGGATTCTCCGATCCTGCGGCTATGTCCCCTGTTTTTGAGGGGGCGGTGCATTGCAGAAACGCCCCCGATTCCGGCGTAAACGGGGATTCTCTGGCCATTCGCCGAATGCAATTTCTGCGTCGGCAAGCGGAGAATCCCGCCCATAATCTTTGCCACCAGGCTGTAGGCTCGCATATTGCTGCAAGGTTCAACTGTCTAGTCTCAGCTGGTATCTCATTGGAGTACGAAGGGAGTGCTGTCTTGTCCAAGGTGCCATCTATAGGATGGGATGACAAACGAGAGCCCACCTCTCCCTCTGGCACTTTTAGAGGAAAAGGAACATTTACCCCTCAGAATAACGCCAAGGCAGATTTGTCGAGCAATTCACTTTGTTGCTGGTTGTGGGACTTGCTGCATTTTGATTTCAAAACGTATGTTCTATAAAATCACCAACACTTAAAATCATTTATTTATAGTTGTGTAGCAAAGTAACACCACAAACAACGCATGTAACACGAAACAATATAGCAAAAACAACCAACCATGTCATCCAAAGGAAAAAGAAAAAACATTACCCCGCCCCCACGCAACAATTGGTGGCGACTAACTCCTTCAAGAAGGAAGTGAATGGCTTCCATCTCGGGTAGAATCCTTCAAACCACACCCAACGATGGACTTGACCTTCTCCAGACACAAATTCCATTAGAATAGAATCCCGAGAGTGCAGAAGGAGGCCATTCGGCCCATCGAGTCTGCACCGGCCTTTGGAAAAAGCACCTTACTTCAGCAATTAATTAGATTACCCAACCAGACCAAAGCGCTGGGTGGAGTAGGAGATCTCCACCCCAGCAGGACTCCAGTCCGGGCGATCAACACGGCAAAGGCGAGGACATCTGCCTTCACCCCCGTCTGCAGCTTTGGGTCTGACACCCTGAAAATGGGCACCTAATGTCAAGGCTCCAGATTGATGCTGAGAGTCACTGATGCAAACGTTTTCCTGCTTAGTTCATGGCCAGGACGTATGAATGTGGTTAGCCGGGAACACACTCACACGTGTCATCTAGCCCCGGAAAGAAACTCGCCCTCGCCTTTAGTCAGGTGAGCCCTAATTATCACCTTAAGCTGGATCAGCCTGTGCCATGGGCAGGAAGACACAGGTTTACCTGTGAAGGACCTCACTCCACGCTTCCTCATCCAAAATAGGCTCTAAACAATAACCCATGAAAGAAACGTCCCAGACCAAACCTCCCAACCCTATCAAATGCTTCCTCAGCATCCATTGGTACAACCACCTCCGGCTCCGGCGCTGAATTGGGGAAAGAACAACATTTAACAACCGCCATATATTCGCCGAAAATTGCCAAACCTTAACGAAGTCTGTCTGGACTTCTGCCCGTGTTTGCAAAAAAAAAAAGGCCTCGAGTGCTGCAGTTGGCTTACCGACATGCGATCAAACTCCTTCCTGCGCTCCACCTCCAGGATAGGATCCACAAATCTCTTGCCATCACCGACACTTTTGTGACATAATGGTATCATGAATGTGTTCATTTTAACATTTTTATCAATATTTAATCTGCAAATGTGTTCCTTTTATTCTTTGGGATGCCCGTGGGTGTCACTGACAGGCCGCCATGTGTTGCCCCACCCTAATTGCCCTTTCGTGGCTTGCTAGACCATTTCAGAGCGTAGTGAAGAGTTAACCACATTGCTGTGGGTCTAGAGTCATGTGTAGGCCAGACCAGGTAAGGAAGGCAGATTAACTTCCCTAAAGGGCATCAGTGAACCTGATGGTTTGTTTTTACAATAATTGGTGATAGTTGATAATGGTCACTATTACCGAGATGAGCTTTATATTCCAGATTCTATTAATTGAATTTAAATTCCACTAGCTGCCGTGGTGGGATTTGAACCCATGTCCCCAGAGCAGTAGTCTGGATCTCTGGATTCCTAGTTGAGTGATGTTACTACGATGCCATCATCCTCCCTTGACAGCCTCGAGTGGCAGCTCTTGTAGTTTTTATTTTTAAAAACGCGAATGTGTTTAGTTTTTTGCTTGGCTATCCTTTTTATAATTCGGTGACCAAATATTCATTGTTTTCTTTCCCTTCTCCTCCAGGACACCAGCACGTGCACGCTGACATGAAGGTCAATACACACAGTCGTGCCTTTGAGCTGTTACTTTTTCTGCAGTCTCTATCTCTGGGTAAGTAGCATTAGAAAGTACAATGGCGTTTGCAAAATGCTTTTTAAGATGCATGTGGCTGAAGATGTAACCATAAGTCAGTTCTTCAACATTTTTGCAATTTCTTTTCCACTCAGTTACTTTCTTTGTGTTGGGGAAGTCGATGAGCAATAACAGACAAATGGAAAGCAGTGGTTCTGTGCTACATAGTCATCAGAGTCTTTAGTCATCAGGGTCTTTAGTCATACTCCAGATACTTTTAGGCTGGCATGCCAGTGTTATTTTTCTGTGTTTTATGGTATGTGGACGTCGCTGGTTCGGCCAGCATTTATTGCCCGTCCCTAGTTGCCCTTCAGAAGGTGGTGATGAATTGCCTTCTTGAGCCGCTGCAGTCCCTGAGGTGTAGGTGCATCCACTGTGCTGTTAGGGAGGGAGTTCCAGGATATTGCCACAGTGAAGGAACAGCTGATATATTTCCAGGTCAGGGTGGTGAGTGACTTGGAGGGGGACCTCCAGGTGGTGGGGTTCCCAGGTATCTGCTGCTCTTGTCCTTCTAGATGGTAGCTGTCGTGGGTTTGGAAGGTGTTGCCTAAGGAACCTTGGTGAGTTACTGCAGTGCATCTTGTAGATGGTACACACGGCTGCCACTGTTGGTCGGTGGTGGAGGGGTTGAATGTTTCCGGAAGGGGTAGCAATCAAGTGGGCTGCTTTGTCCGGGATGGTGTTGAGCTTCTTGAGTGTTGTTGGAGTTTCAGTCATCCAGGCAAGTGGAGAGTATTCCAGCACCCCCGTGGCTTGTGCCTTGGAGATGGTGGACAGGCTGTGGGGGTGAGGGGGGGGGGGGGGGGGTCAGAAGATGAGTTACTGGCTGTAGGATTCCTAATCTTTGACATGCCCTGGTAACCACTGTATTAATATGGCGAGTGCAATTCAGTTTCTGATCAATGGTTGTTGATTGTGTAGTGCAGAGCAAGTGCTGCACTGTCAGAGATGCTGTCTCTCTGATTAAAATTTGAACCAAGACCCCTCCTGTCTTTATAATATCCCAGTGCATTTTAGTCAAATGCAGCTTGAGCAGGAGAATTCTCTTGATTTTCTTTACGAATGCTTATCATTCACTCAGCATCACTACAACCGATTGTCACATTGCGGGTGTTATCTTGCTGACCATTGTCCTGCACTACAACTTCCGAGATCTGAATCATTGACCTTGGAACACTCAGAAAAGTACAGATTATTTTTCATTGTGTGTTACATTACCTTTTTTGACTCTGAAGTCATGTAACCGTCTACTGAGGTGTGGCGGTCTTCAATTCAGTTTCTCTCGTAGAAGCATTGTAAGGGTTCAGCAGGGTTGCACAGTATGTTGTAGTGCAGTAGTTGTACGGTAGGACTGCGAGATTTGATGTAAGAATTGTGTTCGTCTAGAGGTGTATGTATTTGTGGGGGTTGGTTCAGTTCCAACTGTGTGTCTATTGTGCTTAAGAGAGGGCTACTGCGTGAAGCATAAATAGAAATCATTGCTTAGCGACAGGAGGTCGCTTTCCAGACGGAAGGGCTTTCCTTTTGTTAATCTTTTACCTGGAAGCTAGATCAGATGCTGGCTGGTTACTGGAGAGTGAACAGCTTTCCATTCTACCAGGAGAAGCTGGCCAGGACAAGGAAGTTGCAAAGATGCCAGCTTCTTGAGGAACAAGATGCAATCCAGATAACCAGGGAATTGGGACAGAAAGATCATTTAAGCCGCCTAAAATTAAGAGAACAGAGACTAGGATATTGCTCAGAAGAATTCAAAGGAGAGTAAGCAAAGTGTTCTGAGTCAAAGCGCCAATTGCAGTAGCTAGATTTAAAGTGGGACAGCAGACATCAGACATAGATGAAACGTTTGATGCCGTTTTTTGAGAATAAAGAGTTAAAGCAACTGTGAGCAGTTTGCACAACAGTCAAGACACAGAAATCCTATAGTGGTTGGCGTAAAATCCAGGACTGGGGTTGCTATTAATAGTGGAGTGGAAGCTTTGTTTAAAAGAATCATTTGGGAAACCTGGTCTGGATTTCAGAATGCAAACTGCTAAAGGAAAGAGAATTATGGAGAAGAGTTTAAAGCCTGTTTTTGGGAGTGGAGTTTGGAAACTCTCACGTGACAAGATTCTGAGGAGACATTCACTTGGGGTTCAGAGTGGAGAGTGTATTTGCCCACAGTCATCTTGTGTGCTTACAAGGGACTTTGTGAGACCATTGTAGATTAATATACACTTTGTAATCCGTGTTAATCCTAAAAACTGTTTGTAATTTTTAAGATAAAGGGGGAGTAAAGACGTAACTTCCAATTCTTTCATGTGTGTTACCTCGTTAAAACTACTTATCGGTCCAGTGACTCTGCTTATCCATGTTTTACAAAAGAAAATTCAAGTTGCGTTGTTTTGAGCCAGGTTTCATTCTGGGATCTTCTGGTCCAGTTATAACACCAAGTGGGATCGTAAAAGATTGTCTTTGAGGACCAGCTCTATTTGGGTTCTGATTGGTCAAAGTTTTGGCAGGTGATCAGTTGATCTCTGGTACTGCAGTTTAGCTGAAAGATCTCTCACTCGGGGGAAGGTATAGTGGTAATATCACTAGACTAGTAATCCAGAGGCCCAGGTTAATGCTGGGGGCAACATGGGTTCAAATCCCACTGCAGCAGCTGGTAGAATTTAATTCAATTAATATATCTAGAATGGAAAGCTAATCTCAGTAATGGTGACTGTGAAACTACCATTAATTGCTATTTAAAAAAAAAAAAAAACCATCTGGTTCACTAATGTCCTTTTAGGGAAGGAAATCTGCCATCCTTACCCGGTCTGGCCTACATGGGACTCCAGACCCACAGCAATGTGGTTTGACTCTTAACTGTCCTCTGAAATGGCCGAGCGACACATTGGGTTCAGGGGAAATTGTGAATAGGACCATAAGACACGAGAGTAGAAGTAGGTCATTCGGCCCATCCAGTCTGCTCCGCCATTCATTAAGATCATGACAAATCTGATATAATCCTTGTGTTCCACGTTCCCGTTTTATCCCCATAACCCTTGTTGGTTAAACATCAATATTCCAGATCACAAAAGCTTGCTGCGGTTATTTTATTAAAGTTCTGTCCGTGTCATCCTGGCTATTTTGCCAATTCCCCTCTGTGTCCTCTTCCCCCTCACCCTTCTGCACTTGCAAAGTTTCCCCTTACTTGCTCAGTCAGCAAACTTCATGGCGTTTGCACACCTCTCTCAAATCTCCTCTTAATCATCTTTGCTCTAAGGCAAACATCTAATCCAGGAGAAGAGTAGTGCTGGTGAATCAACATCCTGGGGGTTACCATTGATCAGAAACTGAACTGAACTAGCCACATTAATACTGTGGCTACCAGGGCAGGTCAAAGGCTAGGAATCCTACGGCGAGTAACTTGCCTGCTGGTTCCCCAAAGCCTGTCCACCATCTATAAGGCACAAGTCAGGAGTGTAATGGAATACTCTCCACTTGCCTGGATGAGCTCCAACAGCACTCAAGAAGCTCGACACCATCCAGGACAAAGTAGCCTGCTTGATTGCTACCTCTTCCACAAACATTCAATCCTTCCACCACCAACACACCGTGGCAGCCCTGTGTACTATCTACAAGATGCAAGGTTTCTTAGACAGCACCTTCCAAACCCACGACCACTACCATCTAGAAGGACAAGAGCAGCAGATACCTGGGAACCCCACCACCTGGAGGTTTCCCTCGAAGTCACTCATCATCCTGACTTGGAAACATATCGCCGTTCCTTCTGGGGCAACATTTTGGAACTCCCCTAATTAATAGCACTGTGGGTGTGAAGGGCAACTAGGGATGGGCAATAAATGCTGGCCTAACCAACGATGCCCACGTCCCGTAAATTAATTATTTTTTAAATTGAGCATTGGTATTTGAATGGTCCTATTATCCACAAAATGCTACTGGAGACAAAACTCCAAGGATACAGTTTGCTAATGTGTCTTCTGGCACAATTCCTATCTCGAGAGGAGGAGGGACTGAGAATTTGTTGTCCTCCGTTTTCTACGATTTTGTCCAGGGAGGGACGAGAATTGATTGGATCTCCGTACTTGGAGCCTCGGAGGGGAAAGTTCAGGAAAATGAAAGAACATCCCTGGTCAATGGTGCTCTTTCTCTACTCCCTACATTCCAACTTCACAAAATCGTGCTTCAAAACTCATCTGAACCGTTTTTCCGTTCTCTTTTACTGTTTAAAATAGATTGAGGGCTGATGCATGATTGCTTGTTGCACCATCAGTATTCAATCAAGTGAAAATAGCTTTAATTACCGAGTCGGATAGTTCCGTCAACTGAGTTGTGTTGAGTGACGGGGGTCAAAAGTTATTTTATGGGCGAGTGAGTCAGGAGTAGTTTGTTTATCAGGGAAACTGTCGGCTGTAATACCAGAATATGGGCATAAATATTTCAGTGGCTATGTGTTAACTTTTTATTACTGTCTGTATCTCGACTTAAGCTTCAGTTTTTAACCGTGGAACTGTTTTATCCTGTCGTCTTAGATTGATTTAGATTCCTCTTGCTCATAGATTGTTCCCTTTTGTTAAAAGAACAATTCTGCCAGATGTTGGAGTTTCTGTTGATCCGAGTTGTTAAGATTTCATTCAGGTTGTTGTGGGTTCCTTGAAGGTGTGATTTTATTATCCTACTTCTGGTGCTTGCTTTGTCTTTCCAGTGAGGAATCAAAAGACAAAATTGCATTTGTAGTACACCTTATCATGACCTTGGAAAGCACTTTACAGCCAACTAAATATCTTTCCAATATTGCCACGGGTAGGAAAAATGGCAGCCACTTTGCACTCCGCAAGATCCCACCAAATGCACTGTGATGTTCTGTTTGTCTGTTTTTCTGATGGTGGCTGAGTGATCGGCATTGGCCAGGAAACTGGGTGTGACATTATGGGAAAGTTCAGAATACAAAGGCTTAATGTCATACTATATAAAGCACTGACTCTTAGGCTTCTGGGAGAAGGCTGGGAAGAGCTGGAGGAGAGCTAGAGAGAGCAGTTATAGAGAGGAGCAGTACAGTTCTAGGTACAGTGTAGAGACTAATGTTAGTCTGAGTGTACATAACTAGAATATTAAGTGGTCGAGCTTAATTAAGTAGTGTAAATAAATGTTAGCTTTGTTAATGAACTTGGCTTGTGTTGTCTTTGTGAACACTACAACATCCACCCTGAGAAGAAGAATCACAAAGAACACCACACCGGGGGAAACAATCCAGTCCTTCTTCAAAGTAATGCTGTGGATACCGGTGTGTTTGAGGGGGCGGACGGGGCCTCGGTTTAACATTGCAGCACGAGTGAGTGCTGCACTGTCACAGCTGCAGGCTTTTGATGAGATGTTTTACCGAGGGCCCTGTCTTCCCCATCGGTTGGATATAGATGATCACGTGGGACAACTTTGAAGAAGGCCAGGGGCATTGCCACCCCACTATCATGGGAAATGTTGGATATTTATCACTCCAGCGTTATCCAGTCCTCATTGCGTTTTGCTGTTTGTGGGACCTTGCTGTTTGCAAATTCCGCTTCCTACATCCCAACAGCAACTGCACTTCAACAAGTACATCATTTATCTGCAAAGCGCTTTTGAGGTCAACACCTGCTCCACAAGTGGGTCTTTCTCTTTGATCCGTTTGTTTGGCATACCCACTTTAGCTTCCCCTTTTGACATGTCTGAAGGGTTAGACTGAAGTGAGAGTGAGTTCCAGAAGGATAGTCAACATAGTTGATTCAAAACATGTAATTAATAAAACCAATGATGGATTAGAACTGGCTGATGCAAGCTGTACTCACACTATGGGCAGCACGGTAGCACAAGTGGATAGCACTGTGGCTTCACAGGGTCTCGGGTTCGATTCCCCACTGGGTGACTGTGCGGAGTCTGCACGTTCTCCCCCGTGTCTGCGTGGGTTTCCTCCGGGTGCTCCGGTTTCCTTCCACAAGTCCCGAAAGACGTGCAGGTTCGGTGGATTGGCCATGATAACTTGCCCTTAGTGACCAAAAAAGGTTAGGAGAGGTTATTGGGTTACGGGGATAGGGTGGAAGCAAGGGCTGAAGTGGGTCGGTGCAGACTCGATGGGCCGAATGGTGTCCTTCTGCACTGTATGTTCTAAACAACCTCCCAGAAAATCGCTCCTGATGTTGTCATTTATTTTCATTTTTGCAGGCCTATCCTATAATCGACTGCCTTATTTCTTGAATTACTACTTTGATCAATATATTTTAATATATGAAAATGCTTCTGTTGGTGAGTACTTATTATTTTTTTAAAGCAGTCTTGCTTCCGTTTGTTTGTTGGTTGGGGTGTTTGTTCGAATGTCGTTGCTTACAGAAATATCATGATGCAGAGCGTGCGTTTGACATTCTTCCCGTTCCAGTGGTTAAGGTGATGGTTGGAGCTTCTGTTGCGTACCCTCCCCAAGTGTCCCAGCCTCCTTCAACCCGACGTCGCCAAGGATACATTGACTGGTAAACTCGCTCTTTGTGCCAGGACACCAAGGCCGGCTGCATTCTCCTGTCTCGCTCCAGTTGTTTAGAACCGCTGGTGACACTGGACCTGGAGTATTGTGCAAAGACCCTATTGGTTGAGATATGCACCAGTGCTTAATGCATGGAGATAAAAAGAGAGGAAGATATAAAATGGCAGAAGTTTAGTAAATTAAAAGCGTTTGGGAAATGTACACCATGTAATATTCGTCCAGATTGTTCTGGTTTTGCAATACAGTATTTAAAGATTCCATTTACTGAAAGTAATGCTACTGGTGATCTGCAGATTCATGCAAATATCAAACATTTGAGGAATCTCCAAACTACACTTGTTCTGAATTATCTTGGGAGTGACTGCTGAGATTGAGTTGATCGTATGTTTAGAAACAAGGCTGATGAGGGAGGCAGTGACCTCGTGGTGTTATCGCTGGACTATAATCCAGAGACTCCCAAGTCGTACTCTGGAGACCGGGTTTAAATCCCACCTTGCTTATATTTGAGTTCAATATAAATCTGGAATTAAAAGTCTAAAAGGTGACCATGAAACCAGGTGACCATAAAACCATTGTTCCATCTAGTTCACTAATATCCTTTAGGGAAGGAAATCTGCCGTCCTTCCCCGGTCTGGCCTACATGTGACTCCAGACCCACAGTAATGTGATTGACTCTTAAATGCCCTCTGGGATGGGCAATAAATGCTGGCCCGGCCCGGCGACACCCACATCCCGTGAATGAATGAAAAGAAAATTCCACCTCCATGCCAAGAGACTGAGGGTAATTAGATTTGGTCAATAAATGCCAGCCCTCACCCATATCACGAGAGAATAACCAAAAGAAACATCGCTTTGGGGATGACAAGATCTGCAGCTTGTTTCCTGATCAGGTACCTGGCTGCAAGGGATGAAAACGTGCTGATTTTGAGATTTCTTACGAACTGTCCCTCGGGGCGGAAATGCTATTCTGCATATGTTTACCCTGAATAGCTCTTAAATGTAATTCTCGGGGCAGGGGTGTTGGGTGGGGGTTGCTTTTTCAGTCAGTGGGATTTTAATGAACTTGCTTTTTCAGTGGTGCTAGGCCCGTTTATCGGTCTTGAGAATATATCAACACTAGAAACCGGAAATGAGGAGGCCCAATGAGCCCCTCGAGCCAGCCCCACCATTCAGTAAGGGTTTGGCTCCGGGGGGGGGGGGGGGGGGGGGGGGAGTCCTTGATGTTGACCCCTGGGGCAGGCCACTCGGGAGTATCGCCCCAGTATTTTTCCCTCTGCCTTTGGTAACCCCTGGAATGGTGTCCGTGCTTCTCGGTGCTTGGCTGGTCCATTATCCCGAGTTTCAGATGCGACAAGTAGTTATTAAGAGCCTTTCATGCGCAACTTTTTTATGGCAGGGCTTCCGTATGTTTGGGTATCGCTATGCTTCAAATATTTGTTTTGATCGGGTAATAATCTGTCTTGTCTGCAACTGTTGTTGGCTTCTACTTGCTTTGGTCCTAATGAGTGATGCTTGTCTTTGACTGGTGGCCTGGTTTTGTTTGCATTGCCTCTCAAAATGAGGTAGAATGTTGGCTTGTTTTTACTTCTGAACTGATTGACTTCATCATCACCAAGGATTGTCGGCAACACTTTGGATTCTGCCCACTTCTGGTTTTGAAGCGTTTGAGCTGTGGTGATTTCCTCGGCTTTGAGCTTTTTGATCTGTGTATTAGCAATTGTCGTGTGTAGATGCTGAACCTCCCGTGGTGGGTGGCATGTTACTCATGTCTTCACGATTTAAGTGCTTCCAGGGATTAATCTTAGTTTCTATGTGGACTATTTTTAATTCACCCGCCACTTCAAAGCTGTTGGCACCCG
Organism: Scyliorhinus torazame; assembly: GCF_047496885.1. Lineage (NCBI taxonomy): Eukaryota > Metazoa > Chordata > Chondrichthyes > Carcharhiniformes > Scyliorhinidae > Scyliorhinus > Scyliorhinus torazame. The sequence continues at coordinate 9,656,646 of NC_092734.1, forward strand.
TGTGGGTTGTTATTCGTCCTTTGATAACCCACTTGCTGCTATAATGCTGAATGAATTTCTCGCTGCTGCTTTTCGCCCCCCAGCTCTCTTTCATTCTTTGACTGCAGTGGTTGTATTTTCTTTATGGATGTTGCTGTTGCAGGCATGTTGGTTATTCTCCCAAGCTCCTGTAGGCCTTTTCCAAGTTTTGTTTATTGCATTTAGGGCTGTGTTTTGGTCACTTGTAACTCGTTCCTTGACTGGGATTTTCCTGTGGCGGAGCCAGATCATTGGCTGTCAGGAATATTCCAGTCCCATCGAACTCGATGGCAATTTGGACGGCTTACCAACCCCGCCCCTAGAGAACCCATGGCGGGACTGGAATTTCTTGTCTGTGTCTCTGTGTGCGCGTGTCTCTGTGTGCGCGTGTCTCTGTGTGCGCGTGTCTCTGTGTGCGCGTGTCTCTGTGTGCGCGTGTCTCTGTGTGCGCGTGTCTCTGTGTGCGCGTGTCTCTGTGTGCGCGTGTCTCTGTGTGCGCGTGTCTCTGTGTGCGCGTGTCTCTGTGTGCGCGTGTCTCTGTGTGCGCGTGTCTCTGTGTGCGCGTGTCTCTGTGTGCGCGTGTCTCTGTGTGCGCGTGTCTCTGTGTGCGCGTGTCTCTGTGTGCGCGTGTCTCTGTGTGCGCGTGTCTCTGTGTGCGCGTGTCTCTGTGTGCGCGTGTCTCTGTGTGCGCGTGTCTCTGTGTGCGCGTGTCTCTGTGTGCGCGTGTCTCTGTGTGCGCGTGTCTCTGTGTGCGCGTGTCTCTGTGTGCGCGTGTCTCTGTGTGCGCGTGTCTCTGTGTGCGCGTGTCTCTGTGTGCGCGTGTCTCTGTGTGCGCGTGTCTCTGTGTGCGCGTGTCTCTGTGTGCGCGTGTCTCTGTGTGCGCGTGTCTCTGTGTGCGCGTGTCTCTGTGTGCGCGTGTCTCTGTGTGCGCGTGTCTCTGTGTGCGCGTGTCTCTGTGTGCGCGTGTCTCTGTGTGCGCGTGTCTCTGTGTGCGCGTGTCTCTGTGTGCGCGTGTCTCTGTGTGCGCGTGTCTCTGTGTGCGCGTGTCTCTGTGTGCGCGTGTCTCTGTGTGCGCGTGTCTCTGTGTGCGCGTGTCTCTGTGTGCGCGTGTCTCTGTGTGCGCGTGTCTCTGTGTGCGCGTGTCTCTGTGTGCGCGTGTCTCTGTGTGCGCGTGTCTCTGTGTGCGCGTGTCTCTGTGTGCGCGTGTCTCTGTGTGCGCGTGTCTCTGTGTGCGCGTGTCTCTGTGTGCGCGTGTCTCTGTGTGCGCGTGTCTCTGTGTGCGCGTGTCTCTGTGTGCGCGTGTCTCTGTGTGCGCGTGTCTCTGTGTGCGCGTGTCTCTGTGTGCGCGTGTCTCTGTGTGCGCGTGTCTCTGTGTGCGCGTGTCTCTGTGTGCGCGTGTCTCTGTGTGCGCGTGTCTCTGTGTGCGCGTGTCTCTGTGTGCGCGTGTCTCTGTGTGCGCGTGTCTCTGTGTGCGCGTGTCTCTGTGTGCGCGTGTCTCTGTGTGCGCGTGTCTCTGTGTGCGCGTGTCTCTGTGTGCGCGTGTCTCTGTGTGCGCGTGTCTCTGTGTGCGCGTGTCTCTGTGCGCGCGTGTCTCTGTGCGCGCGCGTCTCTGTGCGCGCGCGCCTCTGTGCGCGCGCGCCTCTGTGCGCGCGCGCCTCTGTGTGCGCGCGCGCCTCTGTGTGCGCGCGCGCCTCTGTGTGCGCGCGCGCCTCTGTGTGCGCGCGCGCCTCTGTGTGCGCGCGCCTCTGTGTGCGCGCGCCTCTGTGTGCGCGCGCCTCTGTGTGCGCGCGCCTGCCTGCCTGTGTGCGCGCGCCTGCCTGCCTGTGTGCGCGCGCCTCTGTGTGCGCGCCTGCCTGCCTGTGCGCGCCTGCCTGCCTGTGCGCGCGCCTGCCTGCCTGTGCGCGCGCCTGCCTGCCTGCGCGCGCGCCTCTGTGTGCGCGCGCCTCTGTCTGTCTGTCTGTCTGCCTGCGCGCGCGCCTCTGTCTGTCTGTCTGTCTGCCTGCCTGCGCGCGCGCCTCTGTGTGCGCGCCTGCCTGCCTGTGCGCGCGCCTCTGTGTGCGCGCGCCTCTGTCTGTCTGTCTGTCTGCCTGCGCGCGCCTCTGTCTGTCTGTCTGTCTGTCTGCCTGCCTGCGCGCGCGCCTCTGTCTGTCTGTCTGTCTGCCTGCCTGCCTGCGCGCGCGCCTCTGTCTGTCTGTCTGTCTGCCTGCCTGCCTGCGCGCGCGCCTCTGTCTGTCTGTCTGCCTGCCTGCCTGCGCGCGCGCCTCTGTCTGTCTGTCTGTCTGCCTGCCTGCCTGCGCGCGCGCCTCTGTCTGTCTGTCTGTCTGCCTGCCTGCGCGCGCGCCTCTGTCTGTCTGTCTGTCTGTCTGCCTGCCTGCGCGCGCGCCTCTGTCTGTCTGTCTGTCTGTCTGCCTGCCTGCGCGCGCGCCTCTGTCTGTCTGTCTGTCTGTCTGCCTGCCTGCGCGCGCGCCTCTGTCTGTCTGTCTGTCTGCCTGCCTGCGCGCGCGCCTCTGTCTGTCTGTCTGTCTGTCTGCCTGCCTGCGCGCGCGCCTCTGTCTGTCTGTCTGTCTGTCTGCCTGCCTGCGCGCGCGCCTCTGTCTGTCTGCCTGTGCGTGTGCCTGCCTGCGCGCGCGCCTCTGTCTGTCTGCCTGTGCGTGTGCGTGTGTGTGTGTGTGTGTGTGTGTGTGTGTGTGTCGTTACCCCATTGGTGTTTTCCGTTCCGTCCGCTCTAACCTCTTCAAGACCCTCTAAGACCCACGTGTTTCACTAAGCTTTGATCGCTAATATATCATCATGTAGCTCCCAGTCAAATTCATTTAATGTTCCAGTGAAGTGCCTTTCGGATGCTTTTACTATGCTAAAGGTGCTATCTAAATGCACGTAGATGTAAAATTGAATATTGATCAGTGGGTCTCGAACACTGCTCTGAATTTGAAAGGACAGGTGCAGGTCTCCACTTTATTTCTATTTGAAGCGGATGATTTCATGCAACTCTGCATTTTGTTGTATGAAATTTTACCATCCTCTAAAACATAAAATCCAAAACACGCACCGTTTCCACTTCACTTTGTAAATAATTTCCATTTATTTCTTGTCTCAGTTGGACTCCCCATATCTTTGTACTTGCATATTAGTGTGCGTGTTCCTCGATGGTTATAATATTCCTTTTCAAATCTCGCCAGGGATGAAGAGATCTGTGATTAACCTCCTGAATAGCTCCAATTAGTATCAGGAAAGCCTCCAGTAATGTCAATATGGATCCTTCTCTCGTCCCTGTTCAGCATTTTGTTCTCGTCGTCTTTTTCAATTACTTGTGATGTGTCGTGGGCTTCTGTGCAATGGCACTCTGATCTAGAAATAAAGGCTTGCATTTAAAGAATAACCTTCGCAGCCCCGGGTTATCTGTGTTTCTCGGTCCACTTTCTTGGCGGCGTCATTGTTGGAATGGACAAAGTCCAGCAGATCACAAAACCAATAATCTGGTGATGACCCCACATCCCGTCTATCAATTGAGATCGATTTAAAATATTGGCCAGCGATCTGGGCAAGAACTCTTGTGAGAATTGAGATCAAAGCTATTGAATTGCAGTAAGCATGCAAGAGTGGACGCAATTGTGGGATTTCCAGTTTAGCAGTGGTAACTTGTTGCTTCGGTGATGGGTTTTGACTTGTTCAGTCGCCAGAACAAAGTGGCTCTAATTAGTAGCGACAGAATTGTAAAATGTTATCCCCAAAATAACGATCCAGTCCTGGCTTCACCTGTAATGAAAAATGGAATTTGACTCTATCTGTCAACTTTAATTAGTGGCTTTGACTTCAGAAACAATATGCTTCATTTTACACAAACTGGGAGAAGCCACTATGAAGCAAGGAAAGCAATTATCAGACAGCAGCCTGATAATTGGTTCCCACTGGTGTAAGCTGGGTGTAAGTAACAATGCTTGTACTGGAACGGATAGGCCTGAGGCACCCCTGGTAATGGACCTCATTAATGTGAGGCCAACAAGGTACCGACCGACACTCTAATTTCCCTGGGTAGCTACTGGAAAAAGGATTTTTTTGAGGGACGGAGGTCAGATGGGTGGCCCTCCAAGCCTGCCTTGCCATTCATTATGATGGCTGATCATCCAATGCAATATCATAGTCCACACCCCCTTCCACCGTCCATATCCTTGGATCATCTTCACCCCAAGTGTGATATTTAACTGTTTCTTAAAAACATGCAATGTTTTGGTCTCCACTACCTCCTGTGATAACAAATTTCACAGGCTCACGCTCTCCGGGTGAAGACATTTCTCCTCCCCTCTGTCCTAAATGGTCTACCCCGTATCCTCCGACTGTGACCCCTGTGTCTGGACACCCCCACTATCAGGAACATCCTTCCTGATATCAGTCCAAAATTTTCTTTTCATTAATTTTAGACGTACATTTTTGTTCCATTCATTATTCCATTCGTCCTGTCCATCTCTTGTAGATCATCCCATATGAAGCCTTTTTTTGCTAAGGCTTAAAACACTCCAATTGTCCCCAATCTTTCTTCATAATTCAGGATCATACTTGTGGTTTATCTTTGGACTGTCCCCAATGTTTGAGTAACAGACAGCAGACAGAGTAGGAAAACGGTTTGGGTGGGCAGGTTTTTTTGTAAATATTTTTATTAAAGTTTGCATTTTAACGTTGTACAAGAAATGGATGGCACGGTTTTACACATTTTTTTAGCTGCCTGTTTTCTCCCCCCACCCCCTTTACTGCTGTCTCTGGGTCCTTTTTTAAAAATAAATTTAAAGTACCCAATTATTTTGCTTTTCCAATTAAGGGGCAATTTAGCGTGGCCAATCCACCTACCTTGCGCATTTTTGGGTTGTGGGGGTGAGACCCACGCAGACACGGGGAGAATGTGCAGACTCCACACGGACAGTGACCCGGGGCCGGGATCGAACCCGGGTCCTCAGTGCCCTGAGGCCGCAGTGCTAACCTCTGCGCCACCGTGCCGCCTAAGTGTCTCTGGACTCTACCCTAGGTCCTTCCCTTCACTATGAATGTTTTTTGGCGTCTGTTTTACTCTTATAGCTTTGAGAGGGTCGCTCTGATCTCCATGTCGGCCTCTCCCTAGGTTCCCCTTTGGCATTTCCTTGGGTCTCTTTCCCCCCCCCCCCCCATGCCTCCCCCATGCCTCCCCCCCCCCCCCCCCCCCCATGCCTCTTTCCCCCCCCCCCCCCCATGCCTCCCCCATCTGTTATCTGAAGCACTGGTGGTATTGGACGCATCAGCGATTGTAAATAGTTGAGGTTCAATCTATATCAGTGACTTAACGAGTGTAATGTGTCCGAGTTGCTGATGATACAAAGCCAGGTGAGAATACAAGTTGTGAGGAGGACGCAAAGTGGCTGCGAATGTATTTAGCCGGGCTACAATATGCATAATAAATGTGGGCACTATGGTGATGGAAGGGATGGTCGCAGTTGACGTCGCCTTTCTGCTTTGATTTCACAAGAACATCTTGGCGCTAATCAGCGACCCCCGTTGTGACAGGTGAGTCGCGTGGGAGCCCTGAATCGGGCTCCGCGCTGGGCCGACCGCAAGTCAACCGACTCTGCCTGCCTGGCACACTCTCTGGATCTCCCCAATACCCGGATGGCGGATTCGCCCGGGTCTCGACGGCCGCGCCTGGGAGACCTCTGTTTGCAGGAAATGACCAAGTGCGGCCTTGGCAGAGACAAACTTCCCACGGCCACAAAAAACGTGTTGTTGGCCAACCGGATGCTTCTCGGCATTGCAGCTGCCAAGAAACATCCAACTAAACGCACCCTGGACGTTAACCTCCCGGAACATCGCAGCAATGTGTGGGGGAAGCATTTGCAGATGAATCTTCTCTATTCCGTGTCATCGAAGAGGTCCATCTTCCAGCCTTTGTGTTCTGGAGACCCATCTTCTTTTCAGGAGGTCCAACGTCTTTTTTCAGCGGTGGCGCAGTGATGCTGGCCGTCTCGTCCGGCTGTAACTCTCATTTTCTTGCATATTACATAGTGTGAAACTGATCGTAAGGCATACGCAATGTTTCCAATGTGTAATATATCTAGAGTGCTCTGCACACTCCAGCCAGTTGGCAAGTCGCCATTCCCTTTTTCCCAAAAGTGTACTGAGTCTTGGATTTACTTTCCAAAGTATTTTATTTTAAATCAACACCGGTGCTCCTTTCTGACTCTGTTGCCCCTTTCGACACACCTTGAAACAAGATCTGGGCAGTGTTACTTTCGGCTCATTCGCAAAAATGGAGGTGAATGTGGGCAAGGAAACGGAATCCACTCAAACCAAATGGTGTCTTGTCGGTGTCAAATTGAAAACCTGATAGAATACAGCCTAACATAATAATAATCGCTTATTGTCACAAGTAGGCTTCAATGAAGTTGCTGTGAAAAGCCCCTAGTCGCCACATTCCGGCGCCTGTTCGGGGGAGGCCGGTATGGGAATTGAACCCGCGCTGCTGGCATTGTTCTGCATTGCAAGCCAGCTGTTTAGTCCACTGCGCTAAACCAGCCCAGTTCAGGAAATCAGTCCAGCAATCCATTCAGGAAAATATCCAAGAGTTCCACAGTTCCCAGAATCTGAGTTATTCTGCCATTGTGAAGTACGGAATTACTGTTTACAAACTCCTCCCCATGTACCTTGACTTCATTAGTCGATTGAGCCTGAAATGAAAATGCATGCTTAGGGGTGTATTTACTTTAACAATGATAATAAATTGTTTGCTTGCTGCCCCTTCTTGTTGTCGGCTACGGCTAAGTCACTCCAGGTTTTTATGAGATTGTGGATAGCTGGAAGTCATTTTAAGGTAATTTCAGCTGAGGAGTTCAGAGGATATCAAACAGCAAGTGTGTGAACCTCAAGTGGCTTATGGGTGTAGTCTGTACACAAGACTTCAAATTGAAGATCTTATCACTCCAGCCGTAATCCATTGCAATTTCTTTGTATCTTTTATACTCCTGGTTCCAGGAAATGTCCGTGTCGGCTCAGTGGATTGTACTCTTCGCTATTCGGTTTGCGTTCAGGCCTCGGCGTGCGTCACTCAAAGTTGACGATTTGGTCACTAAAACATTGCCGTTTGTGAGGACTTTCTGGCTGGAAATGGCCTTTTTTTTGTGTTTCTTACAGCATTGCAACTCCCAAGAGCTCGATTGTCGTCAAGCGCGGTGCGATGCCTTGTGGCCGTAAAAGGCACTATATCAATGCAAGCCTCTTTATTGCTTTGTTAAGGCAATAAAAAGTAGCATTGAAATTACTTTGATTGAAGGTTCTCCCTCATCGTTGCTGGATTCACAAAGGGGTGTTAATGAAATTTATTTGCACCTGCAAGCAACAATTGGGCATAATGATCATTTGCTCAATGCAAAAGAAAATTGAAATCCACTAGCTCTAAACAAAAACATGGTTTGTACAATTTTTAATAGTTTCCTCTGGTGTTGGGTCAATAACTTTGACATATTTTATTCTAAACTACGATTAAGATAGGAGCAGCTGCTGTGATAGTCTTCAATGTTGAAGACATTGTGTTAAATAGATTCACTCCAATGCGGAATTTCTTTTGGGAAATCATTCGCAGGTTCAGCCCGTGAGGTGTGCAGGCGAGGTGGATTGGCCATGCTAAATCGCCCCCTAGTGTCCAAAAGGTGAGGCGGGGTTACTGAGATAGGGTGGAGGCATGGTCTTCGGTAGGGTTCTCTTTCCAAGGGCCGGTGCTGACCCAGGCCGAATGACCGCCTTCTGCACTGTAGGAATTCTATTGTAGGGATTCTATTGTATGATTCGATGTCACAGTATCTGTAAAGTGAACTGCATCCTTTAAAGTAAATTTGCTGGTGAAATGTACATTATCAACATAAATGCCTGACATACTGAGAATTTAGTGGTCAGACGATCCCATCTTAACTCGGCACATGCACTGACTCTATAATAAAAGAGTATTAGTGAGAATTTAAGTGTCATCTGTAGGACTAGTTTCAGTGCTTTGCATATGTGGGTGTTTTGGTCTAGCTTTTAATCTGCAAATTTATACTTGTTCAATATAAAGTCATCTGTTGAATTATGTTCAAACGTGAAGTAAGTCAACATCCTATTCACAAGTTTATGAATAAAATTGAGTTAGAAGACAATGGTTTAAGCCTCACAGTTGGATCTGAGCTCATAATCCAGGCTGATGTTCCAGCCAGTGGATGCAGTAGTGCCTAATCCTCAAACGTGATGAAGCTGAAACCGGGGCTGCTTTAGTGTTTGATATGTTGAGGTCAATGCTCCTCCCTCAGCTGCCACCATTAAAAAGAGATTTACTTGGGTTTTGTTTTCCCCCACACGTTCCATTTCTGGTATTTCTGTGCAAAGGTTGTGTCTGTCCACACACCAACCTGTTAAAATCTTCAATGGGTCTTTAGAATTTACGGATGGGTTTGACAGGGTAGATGAGAAATATTTCCAATTGTGATGAAGGGCAAAAGTAGAGGGTGCCGATGAAAGGTTATCACCAATAAAAGGATAGGGAATTGAGGACTCTGGGCTGCACTCGCAACTTACAGAATACTGAGAGGCCGAGAGAGAGCGGATGTGGAGAAGGTGTTTCCACTAGTAGGAGAAACTAGAACCTGAGGGCACAGCCTCAGACCGAACGGATGACCCTTTAAAACTGTGATGGGGAGGAATTTCTTCAGCCAGAGAGTGGTGAATCTATGGAACGCTTTGCCGTAGAAGGCGGTGGAGGCCAAGTCACGAAGTGTCTTTAAGATAAAGATAGATAGGTTCTTGATTAATGAGGGGAGAAGGCAGGAGAATGGGGATGAGAGAAGTATCAGCCATGATTGAATGGCGGAGCAGACTCGATGGGCCGAGTGGCCTAACTCTGCTCCTACATCTCATAGTCTAATTTAAAAAAAAAACCTTAACCTGGAGAATGCCTATGGCAGTGAATCCACTTTCTGGCCAATGGTTGAAGCAAATAGAATCAATATTCATGAGTGCACGAGGCAGAAAGGAACAGAAGGATATGTTGATGGAGTTGGATGAGGAATGGCGGGAGAAGGCTTGAGTGGAGCATTAACACCAGCGAGAACTGGTTGGGTTGAAAGTCCTCCTTCTGTACTATATATCCAACGTGAAATTGCCTGTGCTTGATAGCAATGTACAGCATGTGAAGTGCATCGTAGAATCTTTACAGTGCAGAAGGAGGCCTTTTGGCCCATCGAGTCTGCAGAGACCCGCGGAAGGAGCATTCTGCCTAGTCCCACTCCCCTGCCTTATCCCCGTAACCATTCACATTTTCTTTGCAAATAACGATCCAATTCCCTTTTTCATGGCCTCAATCGAACCTGGCTCCACCACCCTCTCGTGAAGATCGTTCCAGGATCCAACCTTCTGGATGAAAACATTCTCCTACATCACCTTTTATTTTGAGTGCTTTTGAACAATGTGATACGTTTTATAAACCTTCCAGACCGTGCAGTTTTGTGGGTCCATTCACTAAATTGCATTAAATTTGGCTACTGAATTTTTTCTTCATGGATAATAAAAAAAATATGAATGTGATAAATATTATTGGCCTCGTACCAAATCCTGTCACGGCTGACCGACATAGCCTGAGCTCGATAATCCAATAAATCACAGGCAGCTAGTTGTCGGGAATGTTTGAAAACTACTAACGGCCATCGCAAAACTTTAGTGGCAGTGTAGAGGGGAAGAGAGTTACTCGTGTCTGCCAGGTTACTGGCGAAGGCTTACTGTGGCCCGAAACAACATGGGGGTTTGAACAGTTGAATTTATTGCATGATGTGTATTGTGCAGCAAAACACATTCTTCTGTCCTTTTGACGAAGACCAAGATTTCAGTAGAGTTTAAAATAAATACATCCTGGGCGCGATTCTCCAAAATGGAGACTTAAGTGTTCGCGCCGTCGTGAATGCTGTCTCGTTTCACGACGGCGCGAACTGGGCGCGGGGACTACTGATTCTGGCCCCCACAGGGGGCCAGCACGGCGCTGGAGCAGTTCACGCCGCTCCAGCCTCCCTTCCTGGTGCCATGTGGGTGCCGTGCCAACCTGCGCATGCGCGGGGAACTTCTGATGTGTTTGTGCAGGGCAGCAATCTGCTTCAATTGGAGGAAAATATAACCGTCCCCATAACGTGATCAGTTGTAAAGTGAGTGTTGACTATGAAGCTGAAAATTAACTCCATTCCTTTACCACCAAAGACATTGAGTGATTGGTTGAAATAGTTGCTCTGACTTCTTGCCCATGGCCAATGCTCTGCTTCAATACGACCTAATGAACCGATTGGTTGGGGTGGCACCTTTGTTGAGCATGAACTGAAGTATCTCCAAGTTCTAATAACACGTAGATAAGGAAAAGCATTAAATCCAAAACAAAGTCATTGTAAAACTTTCCAAACTATTATCAGCCAAATCAACGGTTCCACACTGCACTGGTGTTAAAAGTTGCAAATTGTACCCGGTCGCCATTTAGTCTTGGTGCATACATTCCCTCCATAGAATCCCTACAGTGCAGAAGGAGGCCATTCAGCCGATTGAGTCTGCACTGACCCCCTGCAAGAGCACCCTACTGAGGCCCAATCCCCCACCGGGTTCCCACAACCTCACCTAACCAGCAAATCTTTGGGCTGTGGGAGGAAACCGGAGGAATCCCACGCAGACGTGGGGAGAAAGTTGAAACCCCACACGGACAGTCACCCGAGGCCGGAATTGAACCTGGGACCCTGGCTCTGTGAGGCAGCAGTGCTAACCACTGTTACGGGAATAGGACGGGGAGTGGCCCTCGGTAGGGTGCTCTTTCGCAGGGTCGGTGCAGACTTGATGGGCTGAATGGCCTCCTTATGCACTGTCAATATTCTATGCATAAAGATGTTTTGGGGAACCACATGAAACCAAAGATTCCCCGAGGGAATTATGAAATTGAATTATTTCCTATTGGAGATTATTGAATTGGATATTGATGGTGCAGGAGGAGATTCCGGAAGATTCCAGTTTCCATGTTCTGTACTTCTTAGGTGGTGGGATGTGTTTTATTCCCATTGGGGCTCCCCAATGTGCTTTGCCAGGCTGAGGGGGATGATGCTGTGCAGCGGACTGGAAGGGTGATAAGAGAATCAGCAGTTTTTATTGCTGAAAAAGAGGTAGATTTCTGTTGTCCAAGTTTTAATCTTGCATTTACCAGGACATTTGCAAGAATGCAATATGAGGGAAATCAACAAAGTTCTGTTGCATGATATTTGCTGATTGGTTGACAAAGTGACTTGGGTAGCACCATTGCCCTGGAGAATGCACCAGTTGGTGGCGACTGCCCAACATGCTTTGAAATTTAAACTAACTTGACCCTGAATGGGGAATACACCATTGGCTGTCCCTTAATTAGTTTAGCTGAAACAGACGCAATGTGAATACGTGTTCTATCTGGAAAGAACTGGGCCCCTTTCTATTAATATCTCAGTGCCAGGTATGTAGGTTGTACGCCCCAAAGACTGGTGGATCGTATCAAATATCGTGTCCCTTCCGCTGTTTGCAACAGGCAAGGTACAAACCGTACCCAACCAGTCTGTGCCTGCAAAACAGTGTGTCCAACATTGGATGTGAATCCATGATGGACAATATTTGCTAAATAATCCTCGGTGTGCTAAGAATTACACAACCAATTTAAGATGGCCAATTTGGCTTGCAGTGTGATGCCTTTTGTGTATTAATACACAGGGCTCTGCTCTTTACTGACAGAAAGAACATGAATGCACATTGCACTATTGAAGGCGGGCCTTGAACTAATGGCTATACACCCGCTGCACGGTTGAGAAGGCGGGCCTTGAGCTAAAGGCATACACCCGCAGTATCTCATGACGTTACCACTTATTCCCAACTACCCATGTCTCCTGAATTCAAACACCACCTTTTTTTCTCCCAAACAATATCCAATATTATTATAGCTCTGGGATAAATCCAGCATATAGTTACCACCCACAGGTTATTTTGCAAGTTGGGGAAAGATGTCTTAAGTTATGCAGCAGAGAGATTCTTCCCTGTCCGAGTTTTGATTTTAAAAAGCAGCCTTTTCGCAACAGCTTGGTTTTGGGAGAGCCTGCTTTCTGCAGCTGGGTATGGCTACATCAGCAGCTGCTCGTCTCGCTCAGTTATCCTGTCATGGATATGTCATTTTATTTCCCCTTTTGATGTTACCTACCCTGTGGACCAGGCTTTTAGCATACACGTGTCAATTCCCCCAGCTCCACTGTGAAGTCACCTTTTCTGTACACCATTTATTTTCCCCGAGGCAAACACTAATTTGCAACTCAAAAACACCCCTTCGTACAGCTGCACTTATCAGTTCCCCTTTTTGTTCCATTTCTTTATTTTACTTTTATCCCAATTTAATTTTTAGGTCTTGATTTCCCTCCAATCTTAACAAGTGTAACATCAGCTAAGATAATTCTCGAAGATGACCATGAAACCATTGGGTTCACTGATGTCCTTTAGGGAAGGAAATCTGTCGTCCTTACCTCGTCCGGCTGACATAATGATATCTTTCTTACTGTCACAAGTAGGCTGACATTAACACTGCAATGAAGTTACTGTGACAATCCCCGAGTCGCCACACTCCGGCGCCTGTTCGGGTACACGGAGAATTCAATCACCTAACGAGCACTAATTTCGGGACTTCTGGGAGGAACCCGGAGCTCCCGGAGGAAACCCACGGAGAACGTGCAGAATCCACGCAGACAGTGACCCAAGCCGGGAATCAAACCCGTGTCCCTGGCTCTGTGAAACAACAGTGCTAACCACTGTGCTACCCTGCCACCCATGTGACTCCAGATCCACAGCAATGTGGTTGACTCTTCAATGCCGCGGTCCGGGATGGGCAATAAATGCTGGCCCAGCCGGCGACGCCCACATCCCCAAGAACTTTTAATTCCGATCACTTGTCAATATCAGCCACTTGATGGAGTGACCAATCAGCATTTTGCAGCCTCATCCTTCCGTGATTGGAAGGAGAATCTTTGAGAATTCCCAACGAAGCTCCTTTGAATTCAGCCAGTCACATTTATATTCAATATACTGATTATCCACTGGAACGTTAGTGATTCTATCTGTGTTAACAGTGGCTGAGTGGGCAGCTCCGAGCTGGAACTCTGTAGATACGTCCAGTTCAACTGAAGCACATAATGCAGGCTGACGCTGAGAGCGCGAAGGGAATGCTGCACTGTCCGAGGCGCAATGTCTCGGATGAAAGGTTAAACTGAGGCCCTGTCTGCTCTCTTGGGTAAACTTAATGCAGTTTATCATAGATTTTACAGTGCAGAAGGAGGCCCATCTGGTCTGCACCGGTCCTTGGGAACAGCACCCTACCTAAGCCCACACCTCCATCCTTAACCCATAGCCCCACCTAACCTTTTTTTGGACGCAGGGGCAAGTTTAGCATGGCCAATCCACCTAACCTGCACATCTTTGGACTGTGGGTGGAAACCCACGCACACACGGGGAGAACGTGTAGACTCCACACAGACAGTGAACTAAGCCCGTAATTGAACCTGGGACCCTGGAGCTGTGAAGCAACTGTGCTAACCATTGTGTGACCGTGCCGCCCACCTCATTGTTCTCGTAAAAGTCACTTGTTACGTGAGTGTTAGGTTAGCCATTGTGTTAAATAGCGGGGCAGGCTTGAAGGACTGAATAGCCTGTTCCTGTTTCTTATGGTCATCTGACCGTTGGCCTCGCAGTAACATAAACCTCGGGCAGGACTCTCCGCCCCACCACGCCACCTTTCTGCCCCGACCCGCTGGCGGGATTCTCCATTACGCGGGCCGGTCAATGGGGTCTCCCATTGTGGGGCAGCCCCACGCCGTCGGGAAATCCCCGGAAGCCGGCAAAACGGAGAATCCCGCCGGCGGAGAATCCAGCCCCTCGTCCTGGACATGTTAAGGATTTGATTGCATTTCATTGTAAATATAGAACTGCTGATAGAAATGGCAACCATTAAATAGATACTTAAATACTTGTGCATTTAACTTTCTCATTTATTCAAATCATTGAAGTAACCCGATCATGAATGACAATTAAGTGTAAGTTATTTAATGTTGGTTTTTAACCCTTATTCCATTGTCCTTTTTGGATTTCACTTGCATGCATGCATGTCAATGGGTTGAGGTTTACCTGTGTAAAAGGTTGACCCTGTGACGTTTGGCGACTCAAAAACTGCGACTTTTGCGTGAGTTTATACCGTGGACCCTGTGACACAGTTTTTCAGAAGAGCAGGGAAGATCTCCCTGATGGCCAATACTTATCCCAGGGCCAACATCATTTAAACTGATCACCTGGTCCTTATCCAGCATTGTTTGTGGGTAGTTGCTGTGTTCAAATTGGTTGTTGTCACGTTACATCAAAGCAGTGACTCCACTTTCAAAAAATACTTCAGTGGAGATGTAGCACTTTAGGCTATTCTGAGGATGGGAATGGTGCTATATAAATTCAACTCTTTATTTTTGTTTTCCCCATTAAAAGTAGAGGAATATGAAGAGTGGTTGGTTAGGATTTGGCCTGGAAATATACTGGGCGGGATTTGTTTGCTCCTGGCACTGTCGTTGGGCGGGACAAGAAAATCTGGAGCGCTGTTGACTTTTAACGTCTTCCCATCCTGCACACAACGATGCATGCCAGTGTCGGGAGCAGGAAAATCCTCTCCGCTGACTCTGAGTTTGGGAAGCTCGCAAAAATTCAAATTTCTATATAAATAAGATTTGTTATTCTATTTCAGAATGTCATGCGTATCAATTCATCGTGGTTGTTCCCAGTCAAAGTGCTGCTCTTTGCAAGTGGCTTTATTGGTGTGACCATTTCAGACTGTGTTTTAATAGATTTTTTGATGTTAGCCTGGAGATTAAAGTCAGACATGCCCCTGTTGAGATGAAAATGGAAAATGCTGCAAGTCCTCAGCAGGCCTCGAGGCGTCCGCGTGGAACAAAATGAGAGTTAGTGTTTCGGGTCGACGGCCTTTCATGTTTTCCCCGTCTCCGCAGACACTCCCTGCAACTGTGGAGTGTTTTCAGTGTGTCCTGTTGCAGTTGCTCACCTTGGCCAGCAGGTGACACTGATTTTGCCCAGAACTAGCTGCTCTGACCCATCTCCATCCACCTGGGTTACTCCTGACATGTATAAGCCAGGTAAGACATTCAGCAAAAATTAAATTCCCCGTTGGTGCCCTGGGATACATTTTTACCATCAGCAAAGCCTCAAAACCTGCGCTTTGGATATGTTTTATCAGCAAACAATTGAGCAATTAAGATTGTGCAACTGCACAAGGGCCAGGTAATCTGTTTAAATGATTGATGTACCGTCCATTACCACAAGACGAGAATGGTGGAACAATCGAGACTTTATTGAACAAGATGTTGTGCCTCCTGTAGCTGGAACCAGAATGGCTGCAGCATCGGAGAGCACACACTTTTATACTCCGCCTGCTGGGCGGAGCCAGCAGGCAGGGATTTACCATCGTACCTGTAATATACGGGCAGTGCCGTAATACATACAATATATCACTAGTGGTGTTTACCACAATGATGTTGACCTAGGGTTAAGTATTGGCCATCAGAACATCTGGGAGATCTTCCCTGCTCTTCTGCATTTCCAGAATTAACTGTGTCAACAGCTGTTTTCACACCTAGTAACCGTTTGTGTTTGAAATTCTTTGTTACTTTCCATTCACAAATGCTCGTGAGGCAACACTGACAGAAATAAGAGCGGTCTTTAGTTCTGTGGTGTTTATAAAACTTTCTTTAAAGGCAGCAGGTTTCTTTCTGTCAACCGTCGCTCTTCATTGCTTATCCTCCTATTTTGAGATGCGTTCAATATCTCGAATATAATTCCTTCAAGAATTTTTTGAGGTTCGAAGTGGCCAATTCATTTATTGGTGTCCAGGAGGGTCCCCCCCTCCCCCCCACACACACACAGCGAGTGGTTCTTGGGGAGGAGCGGAGGGTGTGTGTGGTATCCTAGGGCTTGTATAACTGAAGACATGGCCGGCAATTGGGGACCAATGGAACCTGGGCACGTTTGAGATCTCTGTGTTGTAATGCTGGAGGTGGTTCCGATTGGGAGGATTGAGGCCTTTGACTAGAGGAACCATTTACCGCAGAGGTTCCCTGGCAGCACTTGCAGGAGGGAGGACCCACGCGGAGAAGTTTGATCAGCGCTGTGGCAAAGCTTCAGTGGGGAAGGATTTTGCTTTTAAAAATGCAAGCACCTGGGTCACTCTGAAGCATTGATCCACAATAAATGTGGATAGATTTGGCGAGGTGGTGGCGTATTGGTATTGTTACTGGACTTGTAATCTGGGGATCCAGGTTTGATGCCCACCAAGGTGGATGGTGATATTTGAATTCAATAAAAATCTAGAATTCAAAACCAAATGATGACCATGAAACCATTGCCGACTGTATAGATTCCCTAACGTCCTTTAGTGAAAGAAATCTGCTGTCCTTACCTGGTCTGGCCTACACGCGAGTCCAGACCCACAGCAATGTGGCTGACTCTAGAAGAATGGAAAATAGGAGCTGGAGGTGGCCATTCGGCCCTTCGAGCCTGCTCCGCCATTCATTATGATCATGGCTGATCATCCAACTCAGTAGCCTCATCCCGCTTTCCCCCCCCCCCCCACCCACATATCGTTGGATCCCCTTTGCCGCAAGTGCTATATCTAACTGCTTCATGAAAACACACAATGTTTTAGCCTCCACTACCTCCTGTGGTAACGGATTCCATGGCCTCCCCACTCTGGGTGAAGACATTTTTTCCTCATCTCTGTCCTAAATGGTTTACCCCGAGTTCTCAGACTGTGACCTCTGGTTCTGGACACACCCACCATCGGGAACAGTGCAGTTACAGTGCAGAAGGAGACCATTCAGCCCATCGAGTCTGCACCAGCCGTTGGAAAGAGCACCCTACTTAAGCCCACACCTCCACCCATCCCTGTAACCCCATCTAACCTTTTTGGACACTAAGGCCAATTTAGCATGGCCAATCCACCTAACCCGCACATCTTTGGACTGTGGGAGGAAATCGGAGCACCCGGAGGAAACCCGCGCATCTACGCTGTCTAGCTAGTCCTGTGAGAAGTTTATAGGCTTCTATGAAATTCCTGCGCTATCTCCCTAGTCATTTACCTGCCAATTTGAAAAAGGCTCGATAATTCCTACGCTTTGTTTCCTGTCTGCCAACCAGTTTTCTACCCATCTCCATACATTATCCCTAATCCCATGCGCTTTAATTTTACACTCTAATCTCTTATGCGGGACTCTGTCAAAAGCCTTGTGAAAGTCCAAATATACCACATCCACTGGCTCCCCCTCGTGAACTCTACTAGTTACATCCTCTTAAATGGCCTGGCAAGCTACTCTGTTCCAATGCCATTAGGGATGGCCAACAAATGCTGGCCCAGGCAGCGATGCTCCCGTTCAGGGAAAGAATAGATTAAAAGTGGCCTCTATCCTAACCCTTGTTGAGCGAGAAAGGTGCCGCAACTTCCACTGGCCTCTGCACGCACAGAATATTCTTCAGTGGAGCCGTTCTCAAAATCGAAAAGCAAGTACTATTCCACCTTCAACAGCTGCTCTCAGATCTAATTGAGGAAGTTCAATGTCACAAAATTCAGAAACCAACTTAAGTGGTTGACCCAGAAATTAGATTCCGGTTTTGTAATTTTCTTGCCTGTTTTACAACTAGTCTTATTTCAATTTTATGTGATTTACGTGCCGGTTTTGGCCTTTCCTTTTTGCTCTAGGGAGTGAGTGCTTCTCTGTGCACTGCGCGCTGAGGTTTTGGCCTCTGCTCAATGTTAATGAGTCCGCTACAGATTTACGAAGGAAGCATAATGTCAATGTTCTGTGGACTGTGTGAGAAAGGCTGTGTTCACAAAGGAGGGGTTGAGGGGGGTGGCGGGGGGTGACGCCGCAGTGTCTCCTGGTAGATAATTACTCCTCAACAAACATTACGAAGACCGATTATTTGGTCATTATCTGATTTGTCGGAGCTTCCTGTGGGGAAATTTGCTGTTGCGATAGCAACATTACAACATCTCAAACGTACAATATTGATTCTCGGATATTCTGAAAGGCATTAAAATATGAAAGTCTTAATTTCCTTTTACTGTATCACCTCTTTCTTGTTGACTTTTATATGCATCAGGTAAACCTGTCTATCATAACAGACACAATACTGGAGATGCTGGAATCTGAAATAAGAACCAAGAATGCTGGAAAAACTCAACAGGCCTGGCAGCATCTGTAAGGAGAGAGAAACAGAGTTAACCTTTTGAGTCAGTGTGACTCTTCATCAGAACTAAAGAGGGGGAGAAGTGCGTTGGATATTGAAAGTAGCCGGGAGAGATTACGACAAGATGTAGCAAGAGACAGATGGTCTGGTGTGGGACGGTGGTGTGACATTATACAAATGTACAGCATGTGAAGAGTTGTTGATATGTTAATCCTAGCCACTAGAGGGAGCTAAGGCACAGTACTATAAATTGCACCCGCTCTTAAGCTGAAGGCGGGGGGGGGGGGGGGGGAGAATCGACTGGAGCTGACGAAGATAAGATTCAAGGGGCTAGATTCTACACTCCCCGACGCCAAAATAGTATTTGGCGAGGGGGCAGAGAATCCCCAATGATGCCAAAATTGGGGGCAGTGCTGTGTTTGCGATGTTTCACCACCCCCCCCCCCCGAAAATTGGCATACTCTAGGAGTACGCTGCGCCACATATCCTCTGCCTCAGGCCATTGCCTGAGGTCCGCTCCGCGATACTCTTGTCACCCGACCAGCCGAGTTCCTGATGGCGTGGAACACGCATGGTCTCACCCGTCGTGAACTTAGCGTGGCAGCTGCGGACTCAGTCCGGCGCTGCCACAGTTGGGGGGGGGGGGGGGAGGGCCGATCTGTGGGCGGGGGGGAGGGGGGGGGGCATCATTCTGGGCTGGGGTACTTGTGGGCGGGCAGTCCGGGGTGCATGAGCGGCCGAAGAGGGGGGACTATTTTTGCGGTCTGGGTCTGTGGGCCGAGTTCGCCATGAAGGACGGCGCAGTCACGGACCCAGCGATGCTCCGGGCCATATTGGTAACTAGAGCTGGGAGCTCGACGCTGCCTCCCTGCTAGCCCCCAGCAAAACGGTGAATCGGTGGCCGTTGTGCACCAGTTTTCCTGCCGTAAAACACCACCATTTTCACGCTGGCATGGGGCTTAGTCTCCCAAACAGAGAATCCAGCCCATAATGTGTTGCAGAGTTAGTTGAAATATAGTTATAGTTAGAAGATGGAGATAGTGTTAGTGAGTGTAGTTCAATTCTTACATGTATGTTTGCTATTCCGAATAAGTGTCGAACTCAAATTTAGCAGCGTTAATAAAATTAGTTTAGTTCTTTGAAAGAGCTTTGTGATCACTATGCCTTCTATCCTGGAAACCCCCCTCAAAGATCACCACAGGTGGGGGGAGGGGTAGGGTTTTTGCATTGAGACCATAAATGCATGTGATATTAAACAAACTGGTTTCAGATGGAGGAGAAAGGTCACCGTCTGGAACTCGATGTTGAGCTCCGAGGGCTGAAATGTGCCTGATCGGAAGAGGAGGTGCTGCTCGTCCAGTTGATGTTGGGCTTCACTGGAGCATTGCAGCAGGCCAAGGGCAGACATGTGGGCATGAGAGCAAGGTGCTGACTTTCAATGGCACGCAACAGTTGGGGCCTTGCTTGCAGACTGAGCGAAGGTGTTCCGCAAAGCAGTTGCCCAGTCTGCGTTTAGTCTCCCCAGTGTAGAGGAGACCCCATTGGGAGCAGTGAACGCAGTAGACCAAATTGAGGGAGGTGCCTGTGATTGTCTCTGTCTGGCATTCTTCTGCATTATTAATATAATTAGGGGGTCTCCATTTTCTATTCGTAACATTAAGACTTTTTTTTCCTCCATCCTTCCATTAAATCGCAAACCTGGAGTGATTTGTGTTCCTGTAGCTACGACAAAAAAGAGAGTTTGAAAGCACACACGGAGCGCAATAGCATTGATAGAAATATTCTGCCGCCGATACCCATTGGATACCGAACTGCACATCAACTTATCATTGCCGCACATCTGGTTATCACCTCTGCTTAAAACTGATGGTCTGCCTCCGAGACCTGGGCAACAAATGGAGATCCTGTTGATTAGCTGAATACATTCAAGATGTGACTGTGTAGGAGGACTCCATGCGGGAGTGGAGAGGGGATTGGTGGGTAAAAATGAAGAGGGGAAGATGCAATACTTCGGTCACATCATTAGAGCAGACGGCAGAGATAGACTATCATTGGAGGGGACAATTGATTGAAAAAAAATGCAGGGGAGCAGAAGAGAAAATAGATGACTTAATATGACCAACATAAATATAATACAACAAACTGTCCAATGTGTAAGGACAGCATAGAATAGTCAGATGGCAATCAACAGCAGACAAATTTTCTGGGAGGAAGGTGATGCCAACGAATAAACAAAACCCAGTTACATCTGTAACATTCTCCAGTTCTGACGCGAATTGGCCAACCTGAAACATTTGTGTTCGGGGGACCCCAGAACCGGAGATTCCCACCCGAGGTCAACAGATCTTTTATTTGTCCGTCGAATTCTCCGTCCCACCCGTGACAATTCCTGTGGGGCCCCAACTGGACTGGAAGACTTAGCCCTGTGATTTCCCCGGATTTTTCTGTTCATTCCCCAGGCTCCATTCTCTGATTCTGGCTTTTGAGTTTGGATTGCGATGATGCGGTTTACCATCCGAACATACTGGGTGTTGGGACTTCAAGTTCAGGAAGTAGCTTTGCCCAGATACTCCAACATTGCCAACTGATTTTCTTGTAACCTGAATTCAATGTCGCAGAATATAAATTGGGTGGAATTCTCTTTGAAGTTAAAACTCTTATGAAAGTATTTGAACCGCTATAGTGGGGCTGTCCTTGAGCAGAGAATTGTCGTGTTGCACCCTGACCAACTGCAGGAAACTGGCATCGAAAACGTTATGTACGCAAGGCAAACCGTTTTAAACAGTCGCGAGGCTAAATCACTTGTATGCACAGGATGAGGAGCAGGGATCCTGCTAATCCTTTAGCACGCATGGACACTGCAACAGTGATTCAGATAAGTGTTCTGCTTCTGCGTTTTGCTACTGGTTCCATGTGACCTGGGGAACCACTAGTATCATAGAATCATGGAATCCGTACAGCGCAGAAGGAGGCCATTCGGCCAGTCAAGTCTGCACCGACCTCTGATAGAGCACTCCACCTAAGCCGACTTCCCCAGCCTATCCCAGCAACCCATTAACTTAATTTACACATCCCTGGACACTTAAGGGGCAATTTATCACGGCCAGTCCACCTAACCTGCACGTCTGTGGTTAGTGGGAGGAAACCGGAGCACCCGGAGGAAACCCACGCAGACATGGGGAGAACGTGCAGACTCTGCACAGGCAGTCGCCCAAGGTCGAAATTGAACCCAAGTCCCTGGCGTTGTGAGGCAGCAGTGCTAAGCACTGCGCCACCCTGCGGCCCTGAGTGAAGAGCTAATTGAGAGAGAACTTAAATGTTGAATTATTGTCATCTTTTTTGTCTCCTGTGGATTTTTGCAGAAGTGCCAAGTTGTTCCTCCTTATTCTTTGCAAATGATTCCATTCTAATACAGTAAGAAATCTTACAACATCTGATGAAGGAGCTGCGCTCCGAAAGCTAGTGGCTCCAAATAAACCTATTGAACTCTAACCTGGTGTTGTAAGACTTCTTACTGTACTCACCCAGTCCAACGCCGGCATCTCTACATCATGGCCACCATTCTAATACAGATCCTCCTTGTCAAACAATCCTGTTGTGGACCTGTTTTGCAACTGTTGGTGCAGATACTGGCGCATCTCCTGCGGAAACCTGGCGCGTGCACTGATAGGAATTTCTTCCGGAGATTAAGCACACTGGGGATCTCTGTGCCGATTAGTGGTGTGTGTGCGTGCATATCACTGACTAAAAACAGGCTATCTGATCAATCCTCTCATTGCGGTCTGTGCGATATTTCTGCATGTAGATTGCCTGCCATGTTTCCCTTTCCCTTCAATAATGATTCCCCTTCTGATGTACTCAATTGACTGAGAAGCATTTTGATGGAGTGAAAGTGCGATATAAATGCAGAGTGAATTTGTTCCGGCATTCCTTTATCACCCATGGAGATGTGTGACCGTCTCTCCTCGCCTTCACATCAGTGAGAATTGTCAACGCGTGGGCAGTTTTGGGGTTTTAATCTGGGGTGGGGGTGGGGAGGGGGAGGAGAAGACGGGAAGGCGAAATGGAACGTAATACAACGTAATGCTGAGATTGTATTGGAACTACAGAAATATTCCCTGAATAAGCTGCAGATGCCTGAATAGTCGGGCTCTGGGCTCGTATCACTTCAAAGAAATACAAAGTCAGGTAATCAAATAGCGGATGAAAAAGTGAGTAAAAATTTCTCGTGTCTGATTGAAATTAATATGTTAACATTGAGGCTAAATATTGCAATAGTGTCCCGTTTTTATCTTTGCAATCTCCAAACTTCGCATGAGATTTATGAGATTAAAATATGTGAGCTACTTACTTCATACCATCAGAAATTATTGTTCTATTTATATGATTTCCAGCACCTTTGCTGCCAAATAGATTTTTGTTCTCTGTTTTAACCGAGTCCCAGGAGACCTATAAATACTGATAGACATTTCTACTCTCTGTGAATTTAGTTTATTTCATGGAAAAGCTGCTGTACTGTGCTGAACATTTATTGATCTTTCAGTAAAGAGTGATGTTCTGGTAAATGTGGAAATAATAACCCCATATATCAGGCCCATGCAGTGTGGAGACTTGGCTAGATGCAGTTACAGAAGGAAATGCCTTGTTATCTCGCTGAAGTTTGCAATTGTATTGCGCTCTGGAACTGTGCCAACACTTTCTGCATTGTTGAGGTTGAACCTCAATCCTGTGCGTGATGTAGTTTTCCAGTGGCACTCTGAGAGGAGTGAACATTGCAGGAGACTCTCCATGAAGGACGTTATGATAATCTGAAGCTCTTTTGGTCTACCCCGTCCCAATACTCTGGTTTCCCACTAATCTTTGCCACTTTGTATGCATCCTCTTTCAATTTGATGCCCTCCGTTATTTCCTTCGATATCCATGGCTGTTTATCCCTTTTCCTGTCCTTCCTTTTCACTGATATATACTTTTGCTGAGCACTGTGAAAAATTGCTTTGAAAGTCCTCCACCGACTTTGATTTGATTTATTATTGTCACATGTATTAATGCACAGTGAAAAGTATTGTTCTTGCATGCTGTACAAACAATGCACACCGTACATAGGGAAGGAAGGAGAGGCTGCAGAATATAATGTTACAGTTATAGCAAGGTGTAGAGAAAAGATCAACTTAATACGAGGTAGGTCCATTCAAAAGTCTGATGGCAGTAGGGAAGAAGCTGTTCTTGAGTCGGTTGGGACGTGACCTCAAACTTTGGTATCTTTTTCCTGACGGAAGAAGGTGGAAGAGAGTATGTCCGGGGTGCGTGGGGTCCTTAATTATGCTGGCTGCCTTTCTGAGGCAGCGGGGATTGTAGACAGAATCGATGGATGGGAGGCTGGTTTGCGTGATGGACTGGGCTACATTCACGACCTGTTGTAGTTTCCTGCGGTCTTGGGCCGAGCAGGATCATACCAGGCTGTGATACAACCAGAAAGAATGTTTTCTATGGTGAATCTGTAGAGGTTGGTGAGAGTCGTAGCTGACATGCCAAATATCCTTAGTCTTCTGAGAAAGTAGAGTCGTTGGTGGGCTTTCTGAACTATAGTGTCGGCATGGGGGGACCAGGACAGGCTGTTGGTGATCTGGACACCTAAAAACGTGAAGCTCTCGACCCTTTCTACTTCGTTCCCATTGACATAAACAGGGGATGTTCTCCACTACGCTTCCTGAAGTCGATGACAATCTCCTTCATTTTGTTGACATTGAGGGAGAGATTATTGTCGTCGCACCAGTTCACCAGATTCTCTATCTCATTCCTGTATTCTGTCTCATCATTGTTTGAAATCTGACCCACTATGGTGGTGTCATCAGCAAATTTGAAAATCGAGTTGGAGGGGAATTTGTCCACACAGTCATGGGTATATAAGGTGAACAGTAGGGGGCTGAGGACACAGATCCTGGAGGAGGTATTGTTGCCTATCCTTACTGATTGTGGTCTGTGGGTTAGAAAGTTCAGGGTCCAGTCGCAGAGGGAGGAGCCGAGGCCAAGGCCACGGAGTTTGGAGATGAGTTTCGTAGGAATGATGGTGTTGAAGGCTGAGCTATAGTCGATAAATAGGAGTCTGACATAGGTGTCTTTGTTATCTCGGTGTTCCAGGGTAGAGTGCAGGGCCATGGAGATGGCGTCTGCTGTGGACTTGTTGCAGCGGTAGGCGAACTGTAATGGATCAAGGCAATCCGGGAGGCTGGAGTTGATTCGTCCCGTGACTAACCTTTCGAAGCACTTCATGATGATGGATGTCAGAGCCACTGGACGATAGTCAATAAGGCACGCTGCTTGACCTTTTTTTGGAACAGGGATGATGGTCGTGTTTTTTTTAAATTTTGGAGTATCCAATTCATTTTTTTCCAACTAAAGGGCAATTTAGCGTGGCCAATCCACCTACCCTGCACATTTTTGGGTTGCGGGGGCGAAACCCAAACAAACTGGGAGAATGTGCAAACTCCACACGGACAGTGGCCCAGAGCCGGGATCGAACCTGGGACCTCAGCGCCGTGAGGTCGCAGTGCTAACCCACTGCGCCACTGTGCTGCCTGATGGTCGTCTTCTTGAAGCAGATCGGGACCTCCGATTGTTGTGAAGAGAGGTTGAAGATGTCTGCGAATACCCCCGCCAGCTGACCGCGCAAGACCTGAGTGCTCGTCCGTGTACCCCATCCGGGCCAGTGGCTTTCCGTGGGTTGACCGGCTGCTCTGATGTCTGCAGTGGTGATCTCAGATACAAGTTCTTCCGAGGCTTCTTGCTTAAAGCGGGCATCGAATGCGTTGAGCTCATCAGGAAAGGTTGCGTTGGAGCCGACGATTTTACATGCTTTCATCTTGTAGCCCGTTATCTCTTGCAGATCTTGCCATAGACGGCGGGGGTCCGTGTAGCTAGCCTGGGACTCGAGCTTGGTGTCTTTTGGCATCTTTGATGGATTTCTTGAGATCATATCTGGCTTTCTTGTCGCGGTCAGGGTCGCCTGACTTGAATGCCTCAGACCTAGACTTCAGCGAGCAGTGGATATCCCTGTTCATCCAGGGTTTCCGGTTGGGAAACACGGATTTGCTTCTTTGGCACACAGTCTTCTACACAATTACTAATGAAGTCAGTTACTGGAGTGACGTACTCGTTCAGGCTGGTCGCAGAGTTTTTAAATACTGACCAGTCCACTGACTCTAAGCAGTCCCCTAGGAGATCATCCGATTCCTCAGACCAACAATGCACGACTTTCTTTGACGGATTCTCCCACTTCAATTTTTGCTTCTAAGCCGGGAGCAGGAGAACGGCCTTGTGGTCAGATTTGCCAAAGTGTGGGCGGGTGATAGAGCGGTCGGCATGTTTGATATTTGTGTAGCAGTGCCCAGGATGTTTGGGCCTCTGGTGGAACAGGTGAGGTGCTGGTGGTAACTTGGTAGTAAGCTCTTGAGCTTGGCCTGATTGAAGTCCCCAGCTACAATGAACAAGGCCTCGGGATGTTTCGTTTCAAGGCTATTTGTGATGGTGAATATTTCGTCCAGCACGATTTTCACGTTCGCATGGGGTGGGATGTAAATTGCCGTCAGGATAAAGGCGCTGAACTCTCGCGGAAGGTAGTAGGGGCGGCATTTTAACGTCACGTATTCTAGGTCCGGGGAGCAGAAACTCACCAGTGTTGCTACATCTAGGCACCAGGAGGTGTTGATTAGGAGGCAGACCCCACCTCCCCTAGCCTTGCCTGAGGCCGCCGTACGGTCCATTCGGTGGATTGAGAAGCCCTCTGGTTGTAGGGCACAGTCCGGTGAAGCAGGAATGAGCCATGTCTCCATGAAACAGAGCACACAGCAGTCCCTTAGTTCTCTTTGAAAAGTGAGTCCGGCTTGTTTTCTAGAGATTGGACATTAGCTGGGAGTAAGCTGGGCAGAGGGGCTTTGGGGCTGCGTTGTTTCACTCTCACCTGCAGACCTGCACGCTGTCCACGCTTCCTGGAGTGACGGCTTCTTTTCGAGCCTGGGAGACGGTGAGATTATGCAGTGTTAAGGGAATAGTTGTGTCCACTGAGGTTATTCGCTCTGGTCGGTGTGTGGATGGAGGATTTGTTGCCTTGCTTGCGGTTCCTGCGTCGGTAGCTGGGTCTGCGCGGTCGAGCGTCCGGGCTGTGGTTTGTCTTCACAGGTTGGTGGATATCCGGACCATACCGGCATGGATGGGGTGAATGCCGGTAAGTGGATGACGTCTCTGGGATCGCGGTTGCGGATGAGACGATGGCCGGGTCCGTGTTGGGGTCCGCAGGGTCCTTTCCAGATCGCGATCTTCCTTCAGTGGTCGGAGGATCTCTAGACCTGCAAGTAAATTTAAAAGAGCAGTATTAGCGATTGTTAGGCTGTGGGAGTTGATTTTTAGGAGTGTGGATGACTGTAGAGGGGGGCGGGGGGGGAGTGGGAGGAGTGCTTGGGGCCTGCGGTAGGTCGCAGCTCTCCGGGTCAGTGGGGTTGGAAGACGGGGGGGGGGGGGGGGGGGGGGGAGGGGAGCTGCAGCTGCTGCGATGCTGGTCTGGTCGTTGGAGAGCAGCAGAGTGAAGGTCCTGGCTTCTGATGTTTTCCAGGTCTCTGGGAGCTTGTAGAGTGAAGGCCCTGGCTTAAAGGGTGTTTTCCTGGTCTCTGGCAGCCGCTGTAGGGGAATCCCCAGGCCGGGGACTGCAGTTCCGGCAGCTGCTCATACGTGGTCAGCTGGTCCGGGTCAATTTCAAGTCATCGGTTTCAGGTGTCCCCAGGGTCCTAAAGATCGCTAAATCTGTAAGTAATTGAGTTAGCACATTGTTAGAGAGTTTAAAAGAGTTAGAATGAAGTTTTAGAAGCGTAGAATGAGAGTAAAAGATAGAATTAGAGGGTATGCTGGGCACAGCTTGCAAGAAGTCGCCTCGCTCCGGCGCCATCTTAATTCTCTTCAATTGTTCCTCAATTGTCCAACTGTGAAATCTTTGCTCCCAGTCTACCTTAGTCAACTCCTCCCTCATCCCATTGTCGTGTCCTTTGTTTAAGCACAAGGCACTGGTATTGCATTTTACCTTCTCACCCTCCATCTGCATTCTAAATTCAACCATGCTGTGATCGCTCCTTCCGAGAGGATCAAAGAACAAAGAAATGTACAGCACAGGAACAGGCCCTTCGGCCCTCCAAGCCCGTGCCGACCATGCTGCCCGACTAAACTACAATCTTCTACACTTCCTGGGTCCGTATCCTTCTATTCCCATCCTATTCATATATTTGTCAAGATGCCCCTTAAATGTCCCTATCGTCCCTGCTTCCACCACCTCCTCCGATAGCGAGTTCCAGGCACCCACTACCCTCTGCGTAAAAAAACTTGCCTCGTACATCTACTCTAAACCTTGCCCCTCTCACCTTAAACCTATGCCCCCTAGTAATTGACCCCTCTACCCTGGGGAAAAGCCTCTGACTATCCACTCTGTCTATGCCCCTGATAATTTTGTATACCTCTATCAGGTCTCCCCTCAACCTCCTTCGTTCCAGTGAGAACAAACAGAGTTTATTCAATCGCTCCTCATAGCTAATGCCCTCCATACCAGGCAACATTCTGGTAAATCTCTTCTGCACCCTCTCTAAAGCCTCCACATCCTTCTGGTAGTGTGGCGACCAGAATTGAACACTATACTCCAAGTGTGGCCTAACTAAGGATCCATGGATCCATAACCATGAGATCATTAACCATTCCTGTCTCATTACACAGGACCAGATCTAGGATAGCTTGCTCCCTTGTAGGTTCCATTTCATACCGTTCGAGGAAACTATTGGTGATGCATTCTATGAACTCCTTCTCAAGGCTGCCTTGATGACCTGGTATGACCAATCGGCATGTAGATTAAAATCTCCCATGATAATTGCCGTACTATACTTACATGCTCAAGTTATTTATTTGTTTATTGCCCGCCCCGCCATGATGTTTCAAGTGGCTCAGTGTTGGGACGTTTACTGTTCGTATTATATATTAACGATTTGGACGTGAACGTAGGGAGCGTGATTGGGAAATTTACACATGACGCAAAGATTGGCCAAGTGGTGAACAGTGTAGAGGATAGCTACAACCTTCAAAACGATATAAACGGATGGTGGAGTTGGCGATAAAGTGGAAGATGGAATTTAACTCTGAGAAGTGTGAGGTCACGCATTTAGGGAGCTTGAACAGTTGTAGGGAGTTCACAATAAATAGGAATATACTAAATGGGGTAGATGAAGTGAGGGATCTTGCCGTACAGGTACACGGGTCCCTAAAAGCAGCAATTCAAGTAGACCAGGAGACCAGGTTGTTAAGAAAGCGTATGGCATGTTCTCCTTCATTGGCAAAGGTATAGACTATAAAAGTAAGGACGTTATATCGGAATTTTATAAAACACTGGCGAGGCCACAACTGGAATATTGCTCTGGAGCGAGTGCAGAGGAGGTTTACAAGAATGTTACCAGGACTCAAAGGTGTGGCTACAAGGATAGGTTGGGGTTATTTTCCTCGGAACAAAGATGGCTCAGGGGTGACACAATTGAGGTGAACATAGTTATGTGGGAAGAGAAAGGATGGACAGGATAACATGGTTTCCCCTTGTGGAGAATTCTAGAACCAGGGGACATGAATTCCAGATGAGTGGCAGAAAGTGTAGAGGGGACGTGAGGAAAAAGGATTTTACGCTGAGGGTAGTGAGTACCTGGGACGCTGTTCGAGTTGGTGGTGGAGGCAAGGACCCTAAGCTCTTTTATAAGGTAGCTGGATCTGCACCTTAAGTGCTGTAAGCTACTGGGTGCGGGAGGGTGGGATTAGAAAGGGCACCTGGGTGACCTCGGGCTGGCATGGACAAGATGGGCCGAATGGCTTCCTGTGTTGTAACATTTCTACGATTGTGTGGTCCGTGGCGTGAATAATGTGACTAAAGATAAGAAATTGCTAACAGAACCGTCCTTTTTAAAAAAAATATATATATTTTATTCAAGACTTTTTTGGCCAAACATAACAGTACATAGTTTTTCTTTTAAACAACAATAAAGCAATATAAATAACAGTGGCCAGTTTTAAACAAATAAATAATATATAAACAAAACTAAATGGCAACTGCCTTGTCAAAAATAGTTACTCTCCAAAGATACAATCCAACAATCCAATATACATTACCTATAACAAGTGTCTATACATATACAATGACATCCCTGAGAGCCCGCCCGGATCCTCCTCCCCCCTGGGTTGCTGCTGTTGTCTTCTTTCTTTTTCATTCCCTCTATCGTTCTGTAAGGTAGTTGACGAACGGTTGCCACCGCCTGGTGAACCCTTGAGCCGAACCCCTTAGTACGAACTTGATCCGTTCTAACTTTATAAACCCTGCCATGTCGTTTATCCAGGTCTCCACGCCTGGGGGTTTGGCTTCCTTCCACATAAGCAATATCCTGCGCCGGGCTACAAGGGACGCAAAGGCCAAAACATCAGCCTCTCTCGCCTCTTGCACTCCCGGCTCTTCTGCAACCCCGAATATAGCCAACCCCC
Source organism: Scyliorhinus torazame (assembly GCF_047496885.1). NCBI lineage: Eukaryota > Metazoa > Chordata > Chondrichthyes > Carcharhiniformes > Scyliorhinidae > Scyliorhinus > Scyliorhinus torazame. The sequence goes on from NC_092734.1 coordinate 9,686,502, forward strand.
AGCTTGGCTCGACCCGGACCCCCACCACCTTCGAAAGCACCTTCGCCACCCCCACCCAGAACCCCTGTAGTGCCGGACATGACCAGAACATGTGGGTGTGATTCGCTGGGCCTCTCGAGCATCTCCCACACCTATCCTCTACCCAAAAAAATTTACTAAGCCGTGCTCCAGTCATATGCGCCCTGTGTAGAACCTTGAATTGTATCAGGCTTAGCCTGGCACACGAGGACGACGAGTTTACCCTACGTAGGGCATCAGCCCACAGCCCCTCCTCAATCTCCTCCCCCAGCTCTTCCAGAACCGTTCTTAACTCTACAGCAGGCCATACAAATTTCACTTTCCCGCGAAAACGCTGAGCGAGGGGTGTAGGAGATGTCGGTGCATGCCCTCGGGCGGCACCCTCCCGACAAGCGGAGGTCCCGGTGCTCAAACCAGATAAGGTGGACAGATTGTGTGTGGACTATAAGTTAACAGGGCTTCCCATTTGGATCCTTATCTGAGGCCCTGCATAGAGGACCTATGCACCAAATTGGCCGGTGGACCCCCATTTACCAAGCTCGCTATGAGCCTTGCTTATTTGCAGTGGAATTGGATCCTGCCTCCCAAAAACATGTCACTGTCATCGGTCGCACCCCTTCACCCCTGGGAATGGCCGGGGCGACCGCAGCTATGTGCCGACTTTGCCGTCCATTTCAAGGCTCGATGTTCCTACTCTGCCCGCTCCAAGTGGTTGGAAGTCCATAAAATGTCGGCAACCACCTCCCAGGGCCACCATTGAAAAGCTGCGATTGCGAAGAATCTTTGGACTTTGGGTGGGGGGGTGGGATGTTATAACCCGCATGAGACCTACGGAGTTGGAGCAATCCGTGAGTCATGAACATATAATCTACACGTCTACTAATCTCTACACTATCACATTAACTGTGATCTGCTCTCACTCACACTACCTTTCCTTCAGTCTGTACTCTAGCATCTCCTTCACTTCTCTCCCCACAAGTCTTAGCATCAATGTCTTATATGCCTGTACATCTAGCTCCCTCTAGTGATTGATTTAGATATTTCATCAACCCTTGCAGTTCTTATATTTATCAGAATGTCACAGATGTTGAGTAATCAGAGCAGCTGGGCGTGCTGGCAAAGAAAATCATCAGTCTTCAACGTCGCACTTCCAAACGAGAATTCCTGGTGTTCCTATTCTGCGAGAGGCCAGGGACGAGCAACAGTGTTGAATCACTGCTTTAAAATACAAGAGCCCTGGCCATCTGCTCTCTATTAGATATGTATGTCCAAAAATGATACTTAATTTAAAACATTTGGGTGAACACTTTTATTGCTGGCCATTTAGAAAGTGCATCTTTTATGGCCCAGGTGTCCACATTTGGTAATCAAGCAAACAGCATCATAAAGAGATGATTGGGAAGTAATCAGGTGGTTTAGATGGAGTGTTAGGTCACTTGCTTTCACTTCTGAGACCAGGTTTAAACTCAGCACAGATGGGGATGATTAAAATAGAACCCTTCTATCTGATGAGGGTCATTAAGTGAAATTAGTTTGGGCATCTCCGCCTACTTTTCAGTGGAATCGAATGCCCAGCACAAAACTGCCTCCAATCTGGCACATTTTGTTTGAATCTGGCAGGGTTATGATTTAAACTGGATGGACATATTATTTGCTTGAACAGAGATCAGACTTGCTGCATACCAGAGGAAGCAAAGTTCCCCCCCCACTTGCATAATGTTTATTTCACATTATAACAAAAAGATTTTAATTGTCCAAACATGTTCATTTACAACATTTTGCTTTATTTAGCAGTCTTAAAAGTTGGTGCCTTTTCAGAAAGGGAGGTTTTGGTGCTAGTTTTTAATGATTTTGGAAATGTATCAGATGTTCAGAGTTGGCTGAAGCAATTTCACTCGCCTGTGTATACAAGTGATGGTGAAGAGAGACCGACTTGTCGGCTAAGCCTGCCCTCTGCTAATGGTTGGAGCAATGTGACTGGACTCTTCCTGCCAATCGCCTACAACCCCTCACCCACTCCTCATGGGCACAGAATCCCCTCAAAATATTTTCACCTTTCAGAGTTTGCACTCCCGTCATAGGTTCCTCACCAAGGACATCTTGATTTCAGCCATTATTCGATAAAGATCAAGCAAATTGATGGATTAATCAAGAGGTGTGTTCCCTGGGTGTGCTCAAACCGATGCATGCTCAAACGTGTGCCTCAATAGTGGTCATTCGAACAGCCCGTCCTTTTGTAACTCTGCATTCATCGTTCACCCTTCCAGCTCTTAGAATCTAAAGTCGCAAGGAAGATGACTTGGGAACTACTGACTTGTATCATCCACCCTGTCTACATGCCAAAGCAGCTGGGTTGGTGTAGTTGTACGCCTGAAGACCTGGCTTCCTCTTGGGCCCAAACTGCCTGTCACTCAGGACCAAGCTTGGCTCCAGTTTCTGGTGACACTACTTTTTTTTTTAAATCCCTGTGGTATTTTCATCTGTGGCGGGGGGAACCATTCCTCAAGTGTGCTCCTCGAATGCTTACACAACACATTTGAATGTTGGGCAACACTCAATTCTGAAGATTGCTGGTGAGCAAACCCAATCTAAATCACCCGATTACTTCCCAATCACCTCTTTATGATGCTGTTTGCTCGATTACCAAATGTGGCCACCTGGGCCATAAAAGATGCACTTTTTAAATGGCCAGCAATGAAAGTGTTCACCCAAATGTTTCAAATTAATCACGAGTATATGGCATTCATATCCTTCCAATAATATTTATTGTAGGATTGGTAAACATTAACACATGCTTTTAATGCTCCAAAGGTGAGATCTTTGTTGAGATGGGAAAACTCCATGACTTCTGGTTAATAGATTGAAATAAGGAGTAGCTTCATTGAGCGTTGTATGGGAACAGGTGATTATCAGGGGCGTTTATGGTTAATGATCACCTTGAAGGCCCTGTTTGAAAGTTTGTTGAAGCAGATTAAGCATTAAATTTCAAAACGGAGTCGCATAAATATTTGAAGGGGAACAGCAGGAATAGGAGAGTGAAATGAAAATGAAAATCGCTTATTGTCACAAGTAGGCTTCAAATTAAGTTACTGTGAAAAGCCCCTAGTCGCCCCATTCCGGCGCCTGTTCGGGGAGGCTGGTACGGGAATTGAACCGCGCTGCTGGCCTGCCTTGGTCTGCTTTCAAAGGCAGCGATTTAGCCCTGTGCTAAACCAACCCAGAGTGTGGGTAATTCTTTCAGAAAACCGGGACAGGCATGATGGACCAAATGACGGCCTCCTGAGCTGGTTCACTCGATTCTGTATATAAAACAATTGCCTTGATTCTGTAACGAATGACACATATTTTGATTTGATTTATTGTCACATGTACCGAAGTACAGTGAAAAGTATTTTTCTGAGGCCGAGGGAACGTACACAGTACGTACATAGCAGGCAAAATGAATAATCAACAGAGAACATTGACAAACGGTACATCGACAACAGTGATTGGTTACAGTGCGGAGCAAGGGGCCAAACAAAGCAAATGCAAGAGCAGCATAGGGTGTCATGAATAGTGTTCCTACAGGGTACAGATCAATCCGAGGGGGAGTCGTTGAGGAGTCTTGTAGCTGTGGGGAAGAAGCTGTTCCTATGTCTGGATGTGCAGGTCTTCAGACTTCTGTATCTTCTGCCTGATGGAAGGGTCTGGAAGAAGGCAATGCCTGGGTGGGAGGGGTCTCTGATAATGCTGTCTGCCTTCCTGAGGCAGCGGGAGGTGTAGACAGAATCAATGTGCGGGTGGCAAGCTTGTGTGATGCATTGGGCTGAGTTCACCACACTCTGCAGTTTCTTGCAATCTTGGGCCGAGCAGTTCCCACACCAGGCTGTGATGCAGCCGGATAGGATGCTCTCTATCGCACATCTGTAGAAGTTTGTGAGAGTCGATGCAGACATGCCAAATTTCTTTATTGTTGGGCTTTCTTGACTGTTGCATTAATGTGAGTGGAACAGAATGACGAATGTGATATAAAATAGTTACTTTAGAGATATTAGTTAATGTAATGTAGAGATAGGCCAGCTTAATTAGCTATCGACCATCTCCACTTCGGAGCCATTGATGTAGATAGGAGTGTGTGTTGTGCTGTGCTTCCTGAAGTCGATGATCGGTTCCTTGGTCTTTCCAACTGTTTTCAGTACACCATGCAACCAAGTGATTTATCTCCCTCCGGTAGTCTGATCCGTCGTTGTTTGACATACTGGCCACCACAGTTGTATCATCAGCAAACCTCTAGATTGAGTTAAATCTTGCCACACAGTCATGTGTGTATAGGGAGTGCAGTAGAGGACTGAGCACACATCCCTGCAATAAGTGCTCGTTGTCCAATCCATTGATTGTTGTATGGTCTCCTTTGTTGGTTGGTCAAAGATCACTTGGCACTGCAAGTATTCGGTTTCAGAAATGTTAACTTGTGCAAGCTTACAGGTGGGGTGGGGGAATCGGCAAATTTATCCGGAGCGCCCGAGACGAAAGGCCAATTTTATCTGGAACGTCGGCATGAGCCGTTAATTTTCGATGTTGACATCAGGTTACGGGCATAGGGTGGAGGCGTGGGCTTAAGTTAGGGTGCTCTTTCTAAGGGCCGGTGTAGACTCAATGGGCTGAATGGCCTCCTTCTGCACTCTAGGGATTCTATGATTACCAAGCCCGGCTTACATGTGACTCCAGACCCACCGCAAAACTACCTTCTTAAGTGGCCTGACAAACCACTCATTTTGAGGGCATATAAGGAATGGGCGACAAATGCTTACCTGCCCAACCCCATGAACGAATAAGGGTGGAGTGGGGGGGGGGGATATGGCATTGTTTATTATTGTTCTTGGGATTCCATTATTTTTCTTATTTGCAAGTGATGTAAAGAGTGAGACATGGGAAACAATTGATGCTCGAGTATATGGGGATGACGGCAGAAGTTGCAAGACTTTGCTGGTATGGAATCTGGCTAGGTAAGGCATGGGTCAGTGATACTGTCACAAAACTGCCACATTAATTCTCATCTGGCACAATTGCAGATTCTTGCGATACCCTCCCGAGAGGCAGCTGACTCGCGGTATGAGGTTTTAAATATGAACCTGGGCTATTTTTTTTTTTTTTTTGCAAACAAGTGTGCGAGTCATTTCCGCATGGTAGATGATAAATTTTTATTTTCCCGAGCATCTCATTAACTCTGCTGACTGTTAATGTGAAAACAAGATGTCTTAGTTGTGAGCCGAACGCTGCAATCATTCTTCCGTTTGAGCGATGAATGATGCATAAAACTCTGATTACTTCACCCCCACCCCGGCCCGAAAATGCGCACATTCCTGGAAAACCAATTTTCCTGCATCCATTTCGGTCCAGTCCTTTGAAATTTCACTTCAAAATACCCTTCGAAAATGACCGGACTGATGATTGTGAAAGGGGTGCATGCTGTGAAGTCAGGTGTCCAGCTGATGCGGCAGGTGTGGGCTTGTTTGTAAGTGTAAGAACCATTGATTTACCTTGTCCTTGCAGCTGCTTCTGCAACAGGAAGATTTGCGACTATCAAAATTGCTGCCACGTTGACCAGTTTCAGTCCTGCCCGATGTTTTGAGATTGGCGCCAGATTCGAGTGTTCATGGTACAACCCACGTTCAAACCAGTGGGAGGGGGTGGAGATACCAACCGAGAAGTACCACCGGCGGTGCCTTCGCAAGATCCTCCAAATCCGGTGGCAAGCAAGGCGGTCCAATTGCAGTGCCCTTCCCAAGTCAAATTGCCCAGCATCGCGGCTCAAGAACAGCTTCTTCCCCGCTGTTACCAGACTCCTGAATGACCCTCTTATGGACTGAACTGATCTCTCCACACACCTTCACTGTGTCCCGTATGCTTCACCCAATGTCTATGGATTTACGTTGTGTATCTATCGGATGTCCTGTGTTTTTCATGTACGGAACGATCTGCCTGGGCTGTACGCAGAATGATACTTTTCACTATCTCGGTACACGCTTAATCTAGATCATCCACGATCCTGAGGAACTTCCTAAGAGAAGAAGAGACGTCTAAGGGTGCTGGAGAGAATCAACATGTGGCTTAGTGGGTAGCACTTGTTTCCCAGTCAGAAGGTGGTGGGTTCACATTGCAGCCCAGAGACTGGAGGACACAAATCAAGTCTGGCACTCCAGTGCAGGACTGAGGGAAGCGAACCTTTTGGATGAATCGTTACACAGAGGTTCCCATCTTCCCTCCCAGGTGGATGTAAAAATCCCATGGCTCTAATCTGACTATGAGCAAGGGGGGCGGGGCGGGGGGTTCTTCCCTGGTATCCTGGCCCATCAACGTTGCAAAAACCGGTTATCGGGTTGTTAGCACATTGCTGTCAGTAGGAGGGAGGGAGCTGTGTGCAGGTTTGGCTGCCATGTTTCCTACATTAGTGATGGCACTTCAAGAGCAGTTCATTTTCTGTGAATGTTCCTGCAGTTGTGAAAGGCAAGACTTTGTTTTCTGTCCCACTCGGTGTCAGTTGCTGAAATTTTTAGATTGGGTTGGGGATTTGAAGGGTGAAAATAAACTGGCATTGCATGATCGATGAGTTTACATCTGCTCAGGATATTTACTCTACTAATGAGATTAGTAGCATCTGTCTAATCCTGAACATGGGTTGCGTACGGACCGTTTATCAGTAGCCTGACTCTCTGCTTGCGAGAGGGCCACAGAATATTAATGTATATAAACTTGCTGGATATTCTAGCAAGTGGGAAGTTTCTCTCTGATGTAACATGTTGGATGCAATAACGAAATAAGTTTGCAAAGCATTTTACGCTTGACAAAATCATGATTTTGCGCAGCAGGCTTAATGAAATGTCAGCATTAGTGTGTTTCAGCGTGAGAAGCAATGACAGAGAGTGGGAGTTTACACCCCTCCCCCGAACACCGTATGCTTTCCAGCGGCCGAGCTGACTCGCTGTCGGGATCTTCGGCCCCACTGATGTCTACAGTGCGGTGTGTGGCTCGGCCACCTCGCTGCTGGGAGGGTCGCCTTTGCCTGGACTGGAAGATTCCATTGGCAGGGCGGGCGGGAGAATTCTGTCCCCGTGTTAAAGCTTGTCCGACTGCTTGGAGCGCTGTGCAATGTTCTGGTCCATGTTAAGCACATGGCGACATTGGAGGAGGTGCCTAAATTTATGGGATTGAATGCAGAATTGAGAAGTTATGGCCACCAGTCTGGGCTCTCTTTCTCTGGGAAAGAGGAAACTGAAGGATGACTTTTGATGCCTTTACAATCATGAAGTTTTAATAAGATCGATGTAAAGGAAACGTTTCCAATTAAGGGGGAGACCAAAACTAGGAGCAAATAGAATAAGATGGTAGGAATTCGGCAAAGAATAAGATGGTAGGAATTTTGGGGGGGGGGGGGGGGGGTTGGGGGGAAGAGAAACTCCTTTTCCGAGAATGTGGAACTCACTACCACAGGGAGTGGTTTGAGTGAATAGCAGAGACACATTGAAGTGGAGATTCGATAGAAGTATGTGCATGAGGGAGAATGGAACAGATTGAAGAGATTAAATGAGGGAGGCTTGGCAAAAGGCCAACATGGAACCAAACAGCGTGGACCATTAAGGCCCAATGACCTGTTTCTGTGCTGTAAATACTTTTGTGAAATTTTGTATGAATTAGAGGCATTTGAAATAAAGAACATAGACATTCAAACAAATCGCTCCCATGTGGGATTAGGGAACTGGTCCGCGAGGAGAATTTTTCTTCTTCTGTCACTGATTTTTCCGAACTGTCCCAAGTCTGAAAGCTACATTGAGCAGTTTGTGTTCACTGTGGTTCAGTGATGAAGCTCAAAAGTCATTTGTTCAGACCCCTCGGCAGGAATTTGAGGATGTAATTGGACTGACACTTCTCCAGTGCAACGGTGAGGGTGTACGTGCTGCCTAGAGGCGCGCCATTCCTTAGATGTTGAGGCGCCGTCTCGACTGGCATTGAAAAGACCCGTGGAACTAGTTGAAGGACAAGGTGGGTTCGCCCGTCCATGTTTCGATCTTGTTGCGAACCTTTCATGTGTTGGGTAAACGTGATGACCACTACGCTACAGACACAGCGAAACTAATTGATTAATTGAATTCCTATTCCACCAGCTGCTATGGTTTGATTCCATGCACTAGCCTCTGGACGATGAGTCTAGTCACTTTGCCACGACACCACCATGACCGCATCCTGGCCAGCAATTAGCCCTCCACAAAAGAGCGAGGCAATTTGGACCTTGTTCTTTGTGGGACCTTGCTACATTATGACAGAAACGTACTTCTAGATGTCCTGAGAGTGTGAAAGAAGCTTTATAAATGCACTTCCTCTCCTTGTAGAAAACAACTTGCCCATCACCAGTGAGCCTCAGCACTGTGTTTATTATTTTGTGATGCAGGAATTGGGTGGATATCTGGCAGGTGAGCCAAACCGTTGTCAAGCGCCTCGGATCCGGGGGTCAGCATCAAGCACTTTTGCGACGGATGCAGTTGTGCCGGAGGCAGAATAGAGCATTCCTTCTTCTGCTCCAATGATTTACCAACCTCTCCAAAGCCCTCTTCTGCCTCTCTGCCTGACATATCTGCTTGCCGTTTGAGACTTTCACGTGGCACTTTTCAGTAAGACTGCAGTGGTTTCTGCTGTGGGGCGGGGGTTCACTCTTTCAAATCTGGGTGCTGATGTTTGGGAGCTCACTTTGCTGATGTTTGTTGCATTCTGTGAAATGACTCTAGCTTTCCTCAGACGGTGCTTTTGAATCTGCGTTTCCGAGACTGGATGACTGCATTCCAATTCCGGAAAGGAATTGCTTCCTGCTTTATTTCCACATTAGCCAATGTTTCTAGCTTACCGGTGTACTTAATTAAACATTTTTTCCCTACACTATCTTATTGCATTCAAACCTGGGTTCAGATGCGCACAAACAGCATGACTGTTAGAGCTGTGATTTGCATGTAAAGCGATCTGATGATAGATATTGAGCACCATTTACTTATTTGTAGTTAGTTAGCAAATGGAATATTGTTTAGATTTGAAGGACCCCTGGGGGGTAGATGATTAATGAGGGATATTGTGTTTGGTCCTGGTTAAACAAGTCAAGGGACACCTCGTAATAAGAGACAAAAGAAATACCTCAATAAAATTGTTTGTTTGAAAAATAAATAGTAAGAGACAAAAGAATGCCTTATGCTTTGGGTACAGATGTTGTAGTTAATGGGAGGAGCCAGGTCTGTTTGAAGAATCAATTGGTCCTCCAACTCTTATCTGAACAGAGGAGTTTGAGTTTGATCCTGTAAGATGTTCTCCAAAGATTCTGCACCGAGAAAAGCAAGTAGAAACCTGGCTGTTAACTTTTTATTCATGAGTGATATTTGAAATATATTGGTTTGCTCAATTGGAATATAGTGGCAGGTTTAGGAAGCAAGTTAAGGTTTTCTTTTTTACTTGAGAACTGCTGTAACTGTCAACTGTAAAGCTCTGTCTTTGTTGTTAATGTGGTTAATGCTGTGTATAAATTAAAGTTTGTTTTAACATAAAAATATACCTATGGGTCACTGTTATCACTCCTGTGGCGGTAACGTTTTCTCACAGTTTTCCAAATTGTCAAGAGTTGGGTTCTCCTCTGGGATCCTCACACACTTGTCCGAACAGAGACTGCTGGGATATGGGGGTAATAAAGAGAAATGTTGTATTTTGCAAGTCAACCTGGCATCAGGAAAGATACACATCTTTTTGTGTGTCGGGCTCTTGGCTGTCTCTTTTTACAGTCTAGGTCCTGAAAACTTGGATGAATATAATTTTTAAAATTATAAATCTTGCAGAGATGAATTTTATTCTTCATGGGCAGCGCGGTAGCACAGTGGTTAGCACAGTTGCTTCACAGCTCCAGGGTCCCCTGTTCGATTCCTGGCTTAGGTCACTGTCTGTGTGGAGTCTGCACGTTCTCCCCGTGTCTGCGTGGGTTTCCTCCGGGTGCTCCGGTTTCCTCCCACAGTCCAAAGATGTGCAGGTTAGGTGGATTGGCCATCATAAATTGCCCGTAGTGTCCATAAAGGTTAAGTGGGGTTACTGGGTTACGGGGATGGGGTGGAGGTGTGGGCTTAAGTGGGGTGCACTTTCCAAGGGCCAGTGCAGACTCGATGGGCCGAATGGCCTCCTTCTGCACTGTAAATTCTATGATTCCTTCGGAAGCCTGAAACTAACTTTTGTGTAATTTGATACGTTGCTTTGAAAACAAACTATATTTATACTTTTATCCAATATATCAACATGTCTTAAATATACTGGCCTGCTCCAACTTTAACCCTTGCCTTCTGGAAATGAGCAAATAAATGTTTTTAAAATCTGTCGCAGATGAAATAATGAACTGTAATATGTGCTGAGCAAGCACCTGTCTGATAGTCATAATTTTCAAAAAGGAATTTTTAATCCTGTATTTAATAACCCCTTCAGTTGAAATGACTTCCTCCCTTCTATGAATTTTCCCTTGATGGAAATGTACCTTCGCAATGACCTTAGCTTCAAGCAATTTTGATTTGAACGATAATTGACAAATGTATTCCAAATGTCAAATCGGAGTATAGAACAGTTGTTTAAACCACTATTGAATATTTTGAAACTTTGTATTCTATGCGTTTAGCAATGGCCAGACACTCGAGGTAAAATGGCAGTCAAGAACATCAATTACTTGCACAACTAACCCCATTACCTTAATGTTCGGATGGAGGATATTCTGTGATAAATGTTGATGCTTACCCCTGAAAAGTTAGCTTGCGTTTGCAAAGCCTAGCTGAAGAAGATGACACAAAGATTGGCCGAGTGGGAGACAGTGAAGAGGATAGCTATAATCTCCAAAACTAGATCGATATATTGGTGGAGTGAGCAATAAAGTGGCAGAGGGAATTTAACATCGAGAAGTGTGAGGCCAATCATTTAGGGAGGTCAAACAATAAAAGAGTACGAAGTCTTACAACACCAGGTTAAAGTCCAACAGGTTTGTTTCGATGTCACTAGCTTTCGGAGCGCTGCTCCTTCCTCAGGTGAATGAAGAGGTCTGATCCAGAAACACATATATAGACAAATTCAAAGATGCCAAACAATGCTAGGAATGCGAGCATTAGCAGGTGATTAAATCTTTACAGATCCAGAGATGGGGTAACCCCAGGTTAAAGAGGTGTGAATTGTATCAAGCCACACAATTCACTTTGAATTTGTCTATATATGTGTTTCTGGATCAGACCTCTTCATTCACCTGAGGAAGGAGCTGCGCTCCGAAAGCTAGTGACATCGAAACAAACCTGTTGGACTTTAACCTGGTGTTGTCAGACTTCGTACTGTGCTCACCCCAGTCCAACGCCGGCATCTCCACATCAAAACAATAAAAGATACTAAGAGAGGTAGATAGAGTGAGAGATCTTGGCGTTCAAATACATGGGTAAAGGCAGCAGTTCAAGTAGACAAGGTTGTTAAGAAAGCACTGCTCTCCTTCATTGGCAGAGGTATAGAATATAAAATAAAGTACAAAATGTTGGAATTGTATAAAACACTGGTGAGGCCACAACTGGAATAATTATGTGCAGTTCTGGCCGCCACATTACAGGAAGGATGTTATTGCTCCAGAGAGAGCGCAGAGGAGGTTTACAAGCATGTTGCCAGGGCTAGAAAAGTGTAGCTACCACGGCACCGAGGACCCGGGTTCGATCCCAGCCCCCGGTCACTGTCTGTGTGGATTTGGCACATTCTCACCTTGTTTACGTGGGTCTTCCCCACAACCCAAAGATGTGCAGGGTAGATGGATTGGCCACGCTAAATTGCCCCTTAATTGGAAAAAGAAAAAAAAAGAGAGAAGGAAAGCATATCCAAGAGGAAATATTGGATAGTTTGGGGTTATTTTCCTTCGAACAACGAAGGCTCAGGGGTGACTTAATTGAGATGTACAAAATTGGGGAAGAGATAGGGTGATCGGGTACAATTGTTTCCCCGGTGGAGAATTCTAGTACCGTAGATGCAAGACCAGTGGCAGAAGGTGTAGAGGGGTCATGAGGAAGAAGGTGTAGAGGGGTCATGAGGAAGAAGGTGTAGAGGGGTCATGAGGAAGAAGGTGTAGAGGGGACGTGAGGCAGAAGGTGTAGAGGGGACATGAGGCAGAAGGTGTAGAGGGGACGTGAGGAAGAACGTTTTTACACGGTAATGGGAGTCTGGAATTCGCTGCCCGAGTTGGTGGTGGAGGCAGAGACCCTAAACTCTTTTAAAAGGGACCTGGATCCGCACCTTAAGTGCTGTAAGTTACAGGGCTGAGGGCCGGGTGCAGGAAGGTGGCATTAGAAAGGGCACCTGGGTGTCCTCGGGCTGGCATGGACAAGATGGGCCAAATGGCTTCCTTTTGTGCTGTAAATTCTATGATTCTATTCTGTAAAGTGGAGATCTTCAGACAAGTTTGGAGTGAAAGGAATTGGAAGTAGCTCATGATCATTCTGGGTTTACTTGTAGGCTGCAATTTTCTGGCTATTTCCGCTGGCAGGATGATCCGCTCCCGCTGTGGGCTCCCCGCCGGCAGAGGGGTGCGTACATCTGTTGACAATGGCAGGAATGGAAGATCCCACCCGTGTTATTTGTTCACCGGACAGCACTTGCTTGTTGAAAGGCACCCCACAACTATTGGGTTCATGCCACATAAACTAGTTAGAAATGTCAGGGGCTGGAATTTCGAAAAAGAAGCTTGTCGTGCATAGAATTGTGATTTCCTTCAGCTTTAAGATCAAATGGTAACTTTTGAATTTACTTTGGACTGGATAAATGTTGAACTCCTTGAGCACATCACTAAATACTAGTATTGCTGTCCTCCATTAGACTGAACCTATAGTCCGAGGATCTTCTCTGCCCATCACAGTTGCTGATCCTTCAGGATTTTCCACCTGATACTGAAACATGAATGTGACCTTAGCGGAGCCCATCCACGCCAGAAAGGACCTATTCTATTCAGAATTGGTTAACTCCTGCATGTCTACTCTGCATCAGACCCGGGTTCGGTTCCTGCCTTGGGTGACTGTCTAATAATCTTTATTAGTTTTTCAAGTAGGCTTACATGAACACTGCAATGATGTTACTGTGAAAATCACTGTGCGGAGTCTGCACCTTCTCCCAGTGTGTGCGTGGGTTTCCTCCGGGTGCTCCGGTTTCCTCCCACAGTCCAAAGATGTGCAGGTTGGGTGGATTGGCCATGCTAACTTGGACCTTAGTGTCCAAAAGGTTAGGTGGGGTTACGGGGATAGGGTGGAGGCGTGGGTTTAAGTGGGGTGCTCTTTCCAAGGGCTGGTGCAGACTCGATGGGCCAAATGGCCTCCTTCTGCACTGTAAATTCTATGAGTGTTCTGAGGCATTTATCTAATGATGTAGGGTAGAAATCTGACTGGACAATTGATCCATGTTCAGGGCTGACCATCTGCCTCCTTGGATGGGAACAATGTGAGGACAAAAAATAGGAAGAAGTAATTGAAACGGCCGAAATCTCCATGTTTATGTGAAGGTAAAAAAGCCAGGCAGTTGCTGTTCAGTTTTACAGGTAATTCATTAAGTCTGGTTGAAAACTTGTGTACACCAAATAAATATTTACAGATCAAAATATTGAGGTGGTGTGAATTCTATCGTAATGTCCCAGTTCTATTCTAATGGCTGAGCGAATTTTTCTGTATCATAATTATGTTTATAACCAGGGCAATTAACCCATTGTTACTGCTTCATATATAGGCATTTTTATGTTCTAGTCTTGCTGGATATGTATAATTTGTCCATAAATATATTAGTTGCAGCCTGTCTAAATGTAGTTTCCATTCTTTGTGGTTATACAACATTAAATGCATGTTTAAACTAGCGTACCTACAAGTGGGTTATTTGTAAACTGTTCGTTGGAGATGGGGTAAACACATCAGATAGGATGGCGAAACTGTAGACGTGCGGGAGAGTGAAGTATTCTAGAATAACAAATAATTGTTGGATTCACCATTTTAATAAAAATGTTTACAAGCGCGTAGACTCTAAGCTGACCTAGAACGCTCTCCATACAAATGGAGGATTGACACCGCGACACAGACGTCACATACCTATTCAAGACCAATGTAGGGTTATAATTGGGAATAAAAGATGCTGGAAATACTCGGCAGGTCGGGAGGCTTCTGTGGCGGTTGGATCAAATTTCAGGTGGGATTTTGCAGTCCCCCTGCGGCGTGTCCTCTGGCGCCAGAGGGAGCTCACTATTGGCCGCCACCAGCACCTTCCGATCCTGCCGATTTCCACAGCGTTGGGCGCGGCACTCCCGTGCCGTTGCCAGGAAACCTGCCGTGGAGGATTGCCTTGGGTCGGACCAGGAGATCCCACCTGCGAGAAAGGTTGGCAAATCCCTCCTGAAGTTAACATTATGGGTCGATGACCTTCACTTAGAACCGGGAAAAAGAATGGACGGCGCGCAGGATTTTAAGCAAAAGCAGGTCCGGTGGTGGGGGGGGGGAGAAAGAAGAGACGGTCTGTGATCTGGTGGAAGGGGGGAGAGAGAACGCGACAAAAAGGGACGATGGTGCAAGGTAACAGGAGACGGTAATGTGGGAAATAAAACCAAAATGGGCCTGGAGAAGTGTGACTGGCAATTGCAGAATCCTTGCTAACACCTGCTGTCTGAATAAAGTGGGAGCAGGTGTTCATCTGAAATTGTTGAACTTGGTGCTGAGTCTGGAACTTTGTAAAGTGTCTAACTGAAAGATGAAATGCTGTTTTTTTTTTTTTTTTAAAGCTTAAATTGAGCAGCAATGGAGTCGGGTCGAGATTGCACAATGCTCAGTGTGCGAGTAGAATGGAGAATTAAAATAGCAAGCAACTGCAACTGGGGGTGGGGGGGGGGGCAGAGAATCACACTTGTGGACTGAACACAGATGTTCTGGAAAGCAATCAAACAATCTGCATTAGTTCAAGTGTGAAGTTATCCCCTCTGTCCTTATTGGGTAGGGTTCAGATGGTAAAAAGAGATATCCTCCCGAGGTCCCTATTTTCTGTTTCCCTCTCCCCCCGATTTTCTTCCCAATCTTTCTTTGTGAAGGTTAGTAAAATGATATATTCCTTCATTTGGCCGGGCAAGGCTTCACTGATTTGTAGGAAGTTTCTGCAGGGGGGGGCGCTATCGATGCCTAATCTGTTGTTTTACTATTGGGCTGTGCGGGGGTGGCTTGAAGATCCTGATTCCATATGAGTGGGTTCTTCTTGGGGGTGGAGGACGGGTGTGAGCCATGTTCTAGAAGCCGGCAAAGCAGACGCACATGTTCTGGCCATGTCTTAAACGTGTTGGCTTTCGGGTCTCCTTCAGCACCATGTCGGGGGTTCTTGAGATTGAGCTGGAGCCTTGTCCGCTGGTGACTATTTCCGGGGCACAGACTCCTGGTGCTGCAGGCGGGGGGTGAGGGTAGACATCCTTGTCTTCACCTCGTTGATAGCCCGGAGAGGAGTTCTCCCTTGCTCGAGGTCTCCTGTCTCTCTCTCTTCTCCCCCCCCCCCCCCCCCCCCCCCCCCCCCCCCCCTGGCCTGGTTGAGTAACCTGATGGGAGTTTTTCTACTTGGAGAAGGTCAAGTACAACACAGGGGTGCCGGTAGAAGGGTTCTGCTTGAGATGGCGGCCATTAATTTCCTATTTCAAGGAGCTAAGCTAATCACCATTGATGGATGTTGGGGGAGGTGTTGGTTGTTTTATTTTGGGGGGGGGGGGGAAAGAATGTTTGGAGGATGGTTTTGTTTGTTGTGGTTTTACTTTGTTACAATGAAAAATGTTTTTAATAAAAATATTTTTTTAAAGTCTGTAATTGTCTTGCCTATGGCAGTTAATATCTAATTTTGGACTGTAAAACAATCCCCATTTCTTATTTTGGGGCTAGTGTACCAATGACCATTCCTTGAAAAGATGCAATTAATTCAACATCCTTCCTTCCTGCATTAAATACAGTATTTGCATTTCCTTGGACTCGTAATATAGCATTCCCCTCCGCAAGCCTCTCTGACCTCGGATTAAATTCCCCTTCGTTCTCCCTCCATTTTCATGGTTAATCTGTCGCAAGTCTTTGGCTGATGCAAACATCAAAGTTGCCTGTGTATTATATGAAGGAACAGCGGTTAGGTTTACTGATGAAGCTCATTCATTACCACATGTCAAACGAGTACATACAGTGGAAATTTTTAATTAAGTTCACACATGCTGAGCAAATTTGAATTTGGAACAACTAATTTTACTTGTCTGTATTTTAATAACTCAACGTGGAACATGTTTAACCATCCTATTTCAACTTCAGTTCATAAGTGTGTGACCTGACATTAGCATTCGCCAAGGAACTTGGATCCGTAATATAATTCCCTGTTGAAAGTTCAATTGTTTTCTGCTCCAGTAATTCCACAGAAAAGAACATTGCTGGGGTATATTGACCGTCTCTTCAGGAAGTTATTTTGAGAGAGTGTGTGCCTATGAGTTGAACCCTTTGCCTGAATTCTCGCTTCTTCGATCGCCCTTTCCATCCCTGTGATCTCGTACCACCTGGAATGACGAGGACAGCAGATACTTGGGAACATCGCCACCTGGAGGTTCCCCTGACTTGGAAATATATCGGCCATTCCTTCACTGTCGCTGGGTCAAACTCCTGGAACTCCCTCCCCAACTGCACTGTGGTTGAACTTGCATCCCACAATCTGCAGCGGTTCAGGAAGACCGCTCACCACCACCTTCTCGAGGAATTAGGGAAGGGCAATAAATGCTGACCTGGTCAGCGATGCCCGCAGCCCTTGAATGATTAAAACATTTTTTGAAAGTTGCATGTCTAAAATGTTAGCTCTGTTTCTCTCTCCACGGATGCTGACTGTCTCCAGCATTTTCTGTTTTGATTTCCGGTTTCCTGAGCCTGCAGCGTTTTGTTTTTGTGATGTTTTCCTTGGAGCAGAGAAACTTGATTCAATAGAGGTGTATTAAAGTCATTGCAAAAAATAAATGAAGAGCAACTGTTTCCAATGGCTACAGGGTCAATCACACAAGGGCAAAAATGTAGCAAAAGTGCCAGAAGCGACAAGAGGAAGAAGCCGTCTTAGGCCAAGTATGGTTAGGATTTGGAACGACTTGCTTGATGGAAACCGGTTCAATAGTAGCTTTCAAAAGGACAAATAAATGAATATTTGAAGGAGATTCAGCACAGACTCAACGAGCTGCATAGCCTCGTTCTGTCCTTCTGTCTTCCATGATTCTATGATCTCATGAGGAGTGTGGGCCCACAGGCTTCTGAAGACCATTGGTGTGATCATTCAGTGAAGATACTCCTCAGTGGCGTTGAAATTTCGAATTTTGTCAAATGGTTCATTACAGTGCAGGGAAAATGCTGCTTGCTTGGTACATATTGAGTCTAGGGTAGCACGGTAGAGCAGTGGTTAGCACTGTTGCTTCACAGCGCCAGGGTCCCAGGTTTAATTCATGGCTTGGGTTACTGTCTCTGCATGGGTTTGTCTGCATTGAGTCTGCATGTTCTCCCTGTCTCTGCGTGGGTTTCCTCCGGGTGCTCCGGTTTCCTCCCACAAGTCCCGGAAGACATGCGTGTTAAGTGAATTGGACATTCTGAATTCTCCCACAATGTACCCGAACAGGCGTTGAAATGTGGCGACTAGGGGCTTTTCACAGTAACTTCATTACAGTGTTAATGTAAGCCTACTTGTGACAGTAAAGATTATTATTTTTAATTGCTCAATCGCAGACTCCCCTCGTTCAGCCGCACCATCTTCCAGGGTTTGATGCGCAGATTTTTGCATCTTCTATCCTATTGAAAGTTGGCCTGGTCAAATTGGGTTCAGGGTCAAATGGGAGCCTCGCATTCTCTGGACACTAATTGTGCCTTCGGTCCATTCCTGCTCCAGGTCTCGGGTTTTTTGATCCTTTACAAAATCACTTGGACCTCCAGGTGCTAAGGAAGAGCAGGAGGTAATTTGGCCCAGAAGAGACAACAGCTATTTTTCCTGAATGATGGCTCTTGGTGATAGTTCTTCGAATGAACAGAGAGTCCAAGGCTACCGTTGCCCCTCGAAGTGGACATGGCAGAGTCCTGCGCAGCGCCTAGAGCAGCGAGGATGTTAGCCCATTACTTTGCCCCCATCAGCGCACACTATGGAATTGGTCAGTCATCGCAGTACTGCCTGTGGGATCTTCCCGTGCGCCCGATGGCTGCCACCTTCGCCAAGCGTGGCTGCATTTCAAAGCCAGGTTTTCAATGGGCTTATTCAACTGCTCGGCCAATGTAAAGCATGGCTTTTGATCGTTGGCACTGGGGCCGGTTCTTGGGAATGTTGCTCTCAGCCCTGCGTTGGCACCTGTGCCGACATTCCCGCTAACCCTCCCGGTTTGCCTTTACCTTGCACCTTCCCCGACAGCATCTCCCGTGCGCCTGATGCAACTCTGTGACTGTTTTCTGTTATCTTCCAGCCCGTCACCTACCCTCTATTATCACCGTTTGTCTCTGTCAAGGTTATCTCGCTTCACTTTGCACTCTAAACACATTTTGAGTCAAAAAGTGAATTCCAACCCCTTAATCTTCTTCAAGGCTGCTGCAGTAAAATGACATCATACGGCGAATCCCTCTGAAGCAAATAACCCATTCCTTCTTGAGAGTAAAATTTGTAATTTTTTTTTTCCCGCAGTGTAATTTTCTTGCAAACCTTTTCAGAAATTAAGTACAAGCTGAAATATTCTATCACATTGGACTTGCATCATTTTCTTGATTTGAATCAGTGCAAACCCACTGTTTGAGAGGCAGGCATGGTAAATATCACAATTCGGGGACGTGCGGTGAATTGGGAAGGAATAGATCCATGTGGAGGAAATAATGGCACGGATAGATAACAGCGGTTTGTTTTTATTAGTAGGCTGGAAGTATTCACATCCTGGGTGCAGGGAGGTGCTATTGATTTCTTTGATTCCGTATCAGTAGCAAAACCTCCACAGGTGTTTTGAGAAATACATATTTAAATAGCTGTAAATGGAGAGCGAAATAAATGTGCCCCACTGCTTGTTAATGCCCATTGCATCCCTCCGTTAATAGGAAATGAGGAAGATCTCTCAATAGTGATCACCCCTGATTCAATGGAAAACAGTTTTTTACAGAAAGTAAAAGCTTATTTTCAAATAGCTGCCAGAACCCTGATTTGTGGAGAGGATGGCATGTGTTAACATTGGGACACCACAGTACAAATTGTTAAAGCAGGAGGTACGGACATGAAATGTGTATGTAACCAGTCAGCACTAAACTGCCAATTTTCAATGCATGAAGCCAATTGCAGCCTGTTCCACCTGGTGCATTTACTACATCAAATAATATATTTGCTGTCTTGATACACTTGCATTCCTGTGGGGCATGTACTTAATCTGCAGGCGATGTCTCATCAGGATCTGTGAACACAAACCGTCTGTACAAAGATGCTTCAGCAAACATTGAGAAGCTGATTTTTAGCTTCCTCGAGTCAAGACTGCAGAGTGAACTGGGGCAGAACCATTGCAGAAGAATTTGGGGATTAAGAAAATAAAACTAAGGCAGAGTGCAGCACCTCTTGTCAACATCTGAGATAATATAGAATGAGATTCAAACATTGGGCCATGTGGTATTATCATAAATGTAAGAACTGCAAGGGGTAATGGAATGTCTGGAATAGCCACTAGAGGGAGATATAGTTAGAAGTATATAAGGCATTGATGCTAAGCCTTGTGGGGGAGAGTAATGCAGGACTTAGCTAGAGACAGACTGAAGTAAAGATAGTGTGAGTAAGAGCAGATCATAGTTTATAACCGTATAGAGATCAACTGTAGACGAATGTAGTTTATGTTAATAATCAACTATTATTTAGCAGTACGAGTCTAATCCAAATTAGTAGTGTTAATAAATTTATAGCTTCGTTGAAGTTCAAGCTATTTGGTGGTCTTTGTGAACAATACGCCATCCATCCTGAATTTAGCCACATAAAGAACACCACAAGCCATTGGGGTTTTCAAATACAGGCTCTTGAACATAATTCAGACCCAGGTGCCAGATGTAGAGGCCCTTTTGTGAAATGATTTACCAGCCTCTCTGGTGAAATGTATATGCATAGTAATGTATGTAGTTAGATATACGACCTCTGACAAGCAGGTGGCGACAGGGATCCGCCATGTGACTCCAGAGATCGGCAGTTGGTAGTAAGTCATATGAGAGGACAGTCGCATTAGAAATAACTCCAGCAGAATTCACTAATCATTACCGTTTGTGTTATAGTTCTTTAGTTATCTTTGCACGTGTTCATTTTGTTAATGAACTATCTTACCAGTAAACAACTAGATGGTCTATGTGCATCTTTACCACAGCCACAACACAGAACATAACAGCCTCCACTACTGCCAGGAAGTGAGTATATATGGTAGCACAGTGGTTAGCACTGTTGTTTCACAGCGCCAGGGTCCCAGGTTCAATGGGAATTGGGCTTGGATCACTGTCTGTGCTAAGTCTGCATGTTCTCCCCATGTCTGTGTGGACTTCCTCCAGGTGCTCCAGTTTCCTCCCACAAGTCCTGAAGGGCATTCTTGTTAGGTGAATTGGGCATTCTGAATTCTCCCCAGTGTACCCAACAGGCGCCGTAGTGTGGAGACGAGGGGATTTTCACTAACTTCATTGCGGTGTTAATATAAGCCTACTTGTGACCAAGATTATTATTGTAACAAAACTACTCTGCAGTACTTGTCCTGAATTTCACCACTATTTGAAGTGGCACTTATGTTTGATCTGGGAAAATGGCAAAATGCCGTTAATAAAACCGGGAGCACTGTGTGACATTGGGAGGGCCAACAGCCCATCGTGTCTGACCTGGATTCGATCCACTTGGCTCAAATGGTTGCAGCACAGAAGGATGTTGTTTTACACTTTGAGCCTGTGCGGCCTCACTACAAAGACTGAGCCTTTTACTAGTCCTATCCGGCTGCCGTTTTCCTCTAATCCTGCAAATATCGGCTCTTTTGAAAGCTCCCATTGGATCTGCCGCCACCACACACTCTGGCAATGCATTCCACCTCTAACCACTTGCTGTTTAAAAACACTTTTCCGCATGTTGCCTTTGCTTCTTTTGCTAATCCTCTTCACTCTGCACCCTCTGATTCTTGACCCACCTGCCATCTCCCTGAATCTACTCTCTGTGGTCCCTTCATGGTTTCCAGCAAATCGTTCTCCAAGGGAAAAAATCCAGCTTTAATCTATCTGCGCAACTGAAGTCCCACACCCCGGAGCTACTCTCTTAAATCTTCTCTACGCCCTCTCTCATCCTTCCTGAGTGTGTTGTCACTATATGGACGCAATAGTCCCGTCAGGGCCGAAACTTCTCTCTGCGTTGGCTGATGGCTCGGTCGCCTCTGGGCCAGGAGGTTGTGGGATCAAGTCCCGCTCCAGGAATTGAGCACAATAACCTTAGTGCTGCACTGAGCGAGTGTTTGTTGCAGTGTTGAAGAAGATCCTTTTCAGAGGAAACATGAACCAAAGTCTGCGCTCTCGGGTGTAAATACAAGACGCCACAGTACTTTCTTCAAGGAAGAGCAGGAAGGTTCTCCCTGATGCTGTGGCCAATATGTCTCCCTTATCCAAGGTTATTTGGTCATTATCCCATCGCTATTTATGGGACTTTGCATGTGAACTAATTAGCTGTCAGGATTGCTACTTTATAGCAGTACCTTCACTTCATTCACAACTGCTTCACAGCTCCAGGGTCCCAGGTTCGATTCCCGGCTTGAGTCACTGTCTGTGCGGAGTCTGCACGTTCTCCCCGTGTGTGTGTGTGGGTTTCCTCCGGGTGCTCCGGTTTCCTCCCAAAGATGTGCAGGTTAGGTGGATTGGCCATGCTAAATTGCCCTTAGTGTCCAAAATTGGTGGGGTTTCCTGGGTTATGGGGATAGGGTGGAGGTGTGGGCTCGGGTAGGGTGCCCTTTCAAAGAGCCGGTGCAGACTCGATGGGCCAAATGGCCTCCTTCTGCACTGTAGATTCTATGATTCATTGTCGTAAACTGCACGAGTTCTGGTGGTCGTGAAAGATGTTCTTTATAAATGCACATTTTTAATCTGATCGCCACTCCAGCCTTCTTAGAAACATACCTGGAAAATAGAAGCAGAAGGAGGCCATTCGGCCCTTCAAGCCTGCTCCACCATTCATTATGATCATGCCTGATCAAGTTCAATACCCTGATCTCTTTTCCACCCCCCCCCCCCCCCCCCGCATATCCCTTGATCTTTTTAGCCCCAAGAGCTATATCTAATTCCTTCTTGAAATTATACAATGTTTTGGCCTCAACTACTTTCTGTGGTAGTGGATTCCACAGATTCACCGCTCTCTGGGTGAAGAAATTTCTCCTCACCTCAGCCCTAAAAGGTTTACCCCTTATCCTCAAACTATGACCCCTATTTCTGGACTCCTTCATTTGGAACATTCTCTCTGAATCGATCCTGGTCTAACCCTGTTAGGATTTTATACACTTCTGAGATCCCCTCTCGCGCTTTTAAACTCCAGTCAGTATAATCCTAACCAATTTAGACCTCCCTCAAATGACAGTCCCGCCATCCCTCCATAGCAAGAACGTCCTTCTTCAGATAAGGACACTCAAACTTTGCACAATACTCCAGGTGTGGCCTCACCAACGGCCTATACAACTGCAGTAAAACCTCTCTATTCCAGTACTCAAATCCTCTTGCTATGATGGCCAACATACCATTTGCCTCCTTTACTGCCTGTCATTCGTCAATGGAGACGGTGCTGGATGCAAATGTTTTAATTCCCTTCCACTTGGCAGTACGAATGGTCTGCAGTCACTTTGATTTCCTTCAACGCTCGTGTTCGAGAATTTGAGCAGGATAAATTGTTGGTCCCTTTGAAATCTCACACTCTTGTATCTATTCTGATGAGTGCAAGTTGAAAAACTTTGACAGCATGTCTTTTTTTCGGGAAACCTTGCCGTTTATTTGTGAACCACCTTATTTGGGATTTTACAGAAAGTAGTTGAATAAAGGAGGGAAGGCCAAGGACGTTGGCTTGTTCGACTTCTGCATGACTGCTGTTGGAAAGCTGTGTGTATGTACCACAGCACAGCTGAACAGTGTGTTAATGAAGATGCCCACAGGATAGAGATCTGCTTCTTATGCAGATGTTGTTTAATTTTCATGCCAGCCAGTTGTTCTGCGAGTGTGGATGTCAATATTGACTTTATTGCGTCTATGTAAATTTCCGCTCTTATCCAAACTGATATTATTTTTTAATCTAATTAAGCCCTCCAGCTAATGGGCCCTATACCTAATTAAGTTATTTATAATCCAGAAAATGAGGCTGACTGGTTATAAAATTCAGCTGCCTTTGTTGTATCCACAATTGCAACTGCTTTTTTCAACATGTTAACATGCCTTTATCTCTCCGTATTAAAAGCAAAGTCTCTTTGCTTTGACTGTAAAGTCTCCTGATGTCAATTTGTTTCAATGTGAATATAATTAGCTATATCAGTGAGAGGCAGTGGGAAGAATCAACAGGCGCATATGGCCAGATTATAGGAACAGCTGGCAGTCCACGATTCGCACTGCCTGATGAAGCAGACTAATAATACTGAAAGTATGGTCATGGTAACAGCTGCACGTTGATAGGAGAAGCCCAACTTTCTTTTAGAGTTGTAAGGCCGGGGTATGAACTTCTCATTTTACTTTATTGCATTCGATCAGGTTCCAATTTCCTTCAGGATCCTTAGGAAAGCACTTGATAATGCCTTCCAAACGCTAGGAGAGGATGAGTGTGGAAATAAGTTTACACGTGGGTAGCTATCTTGCGGACGTGGCACCAGTAGATCTAAAAGACTTCACTGTTCATCGATTTCTGCGCTTTCTTGCTGGGGACTGTCATGTTGATCTATGCAACAGCATTTCTGGAGCAATTACTGAGACACCAAGGGTTGTTTTGAGAAGGTGAAAGACTTGTTTAGAGAATGATTTTTAGTTACGATTTTCGGTATGCCATGCGCAACTCAAATTAGGGGCGGGATCCTCCCGCAACTGGCCGGATGGCCCGGCGCCAAAAGCGGCGCGAACCACTGCCGCGTCGGGCCGACCGGAAGGTGAGGAATCCTCCGCACTTCCGGGGGCTAGGCCGGCGGCAGAAGGGCCGGAGCAAGTTGGCGCATGCGCAGAACCGCCGCCGTGGTTCCGCGCATGCGCAGACTGGCCGGCGTATTCCTGCGCATGCACCGGGGGTACTTCTCCGCGCTGGCCATGGCGGAGTCCTACAGAGGCTGGCGCGGCAGGAAAGAGTGTCCCCGCGGCACAGGCCCATCCGCAGATCGGTGGGCCCTGATCTCGGGCCAGGCCACCGTGGCATTTGATAAGTTTCCCCATGGTAGGCTTCTGCAGAAAGTAAGGAGGCATGGGATAGTGGGAAATTTGGCCAGTTGGATAACGAACTGGCTAAACGATAGAAGTCAGAGAGTGGTGGTGGATGGCAAATATTCAGCCTGGTTCCCAGTTACCAGTGGCGTACCGCAGGGATCCGTTCTGGGTCCTCTGCTATTTGTGATTTTCATTAATGACTTGGATGAGGGAGTTGAAGGGTGGGTCAGTAAATCTGCAGACGATACGAAGATTGGTGGAGTTGTGGATAGTGAGGAGGGCTGTTGTCGGCTGCAAAGAGACATAGATAGGATGCAGAGCTGGGCTGAGAAGTGGCAGATGGAGTTTAACCCTGAAAAGTGTGAGGTTGTCCATTTTGGAAGGACAAATATGAATGCGGAATACAGGGTTAACGGTAGAGTTCTTGGCAATGTGGAGGAGCAGAGAGATCTTGGGGTCTATGTTCATACATCTTTGAAAGTTGTCACTCAAGTCGATAGAGCTGTGAAGAAGGCCTATGGTGTGCTCGCGTTCATTAACAGAGGGATTGAATTTAAGAGCCGTGAGGTGATGATGCAGCTGTACAAAACTTTGGTAAGGCCACATTTGGAGTACTGTGTACAGTTCTGGTCGCCTCATTTTAGGAAGGATGTGGAAGCTTTGGAAAAGGTGCAAAGAAGATTTACCAGGATGTTGCCTGGAATGGAGAGTAGGTCTTACGAGGAAAGGTTGAGGGTGCTAGGCCTTTTCTCATTAGAACGGAGAAGGACGAGGGGCGACTTGATAGAGGTTTATAAGATGATCAGGGGAATAGATAGAGTAGACAGTCAGAGACTTTTTCCCTGGGTGGAACAAACCATTACAAGGGGACATAAATTTAAGGTTAAAGGTGGAAGATATAGGGGGGGATGTCAGAGGTAGGTTCTTTACCCAGAGAGTAGTGGGGGCATGGAATGCACTGCCTGTGGAAGTAGTTGAGTCAGAAACATTAGGAACCTTCAAGCAGCTATTGGATAGGTACGTGGATTACGGTAAAATGATATAGTGTAGATTTATTTGTTAAGGGCAGCACGGTAGCATTGTGGATAGCACAATTGCTTCACAGCTCCAGGGTCCCAGGTTCGATTCCGGCTTGGGTCACTGTCTGTGTGGAGTCTGCACATCCTCCCTGTGTGTGCGCGGGTTTCTTCCGGGTGCTCCGGTTTCCTCCCATAGTCCAAAGATGTGCAGGTTAGGTGGATTGGCCATGATAAATTGCCCTTAGTGTCCAAAATTGCCCTTGGTGTTGGGTGGAGGTGTTGAGTTTGGGTAGGGTGCTCTTTCCAAGAGCTGGTGCTGACTCAAAGGGCCGAATGGCCTCCTTCTCTGTAAATTCAATGATAATCTATGATTAATCTAGGACAAAGGTTCGGCACAACATCGTGGGCCGAAGGGCCTGTTCTGTGCTGTATTTTTCTATGTTCTATTTTGTCGAAACAGTGCTTTGTGCCCAGTACAGGTATGTCATTATGGGTTTGTGGTCAGTCCGGTGAAAAGATGGACACGAACAAACTGCAAAGGTACCTGCTGCAAAGTTTGTGATTGGCATTTGGTCTACAGACTGTATCCCATCTCTGGCACTACCTAATTAGGCATGGGTGAGGATACCTCAGAACCATCTGTGGAATTACAAAATCTCATTGTTTAATGATGGATCAACAACTAAAGATTGGGGACAGGGGTTTCCGGCCATCGGGTCGGGCAGGGTCGCTGATGGGTGCGGAAATATGGCAAGAAGGCCAAAGTCACGTTTCCTGATGACGTCAAAGCAGTATGATTGTGTACCTCCCCCAAACACCACCAGAGGGCTGCATTTCCTGACATTTAATGTTAGGAACCTCATTATAATGATCATGCTCTTTCACTGGAATTGTCCCCCTTCTCCTCTCTCTCTCTCTCTACCCCCCCCCCCCCCCCGATGTCAGTGATATGTTGCTTATTGACCTGAATAGGTCTCCAGTATTAACCCAGTGGGCAAGTGACTGAAACTGGCTTTAGGGAGTACATTTTTTATCACCCCAGGCTAAGCAGAACTCCCCAACCATCTGAAAATCTGACTCTGAAACTAGCTGCAAATCATCAAGCAGCAAACATCCTCTTACTGTTAGGAAACCAAAGGTAGTTTTGAGGGATTGACATTTGTGTTCTTAAACATTAGAAATCAGGTATAGTTTTAAATGGGTTCAATTTAATGTTTCTGTGCCTGGAAAGATAAAACCTACAGTTAGATTCATGCTGGACAAAGATATTTATATGGGAGGGTTGGTTAAAATCCAGCTATTTCTGTTGTGCTTAGAGAGGGCTACAGCATGTAGAATTAATAAAAAGTATATGCATGTGGCTATTGCTTCGCAACTGGAGCTTGCAAAGAGAACCGTTACATTTTAGTTTGAGCTTAATTTGTGGACAGTTGGTGACAGGACAATTGGTGCCATGCCAGTGAGGAGTGAACCCCTCTCAATTTTGCCAGGAGACGCTGGACAGGACAAGGCTTCTTAAGGAACAAGATATAATTCAGATAACCAGGAAATTGGAGCAGAAAGAATGTTTAACACCTCTGAAGTTAAGAGAACAATGGCCAATGTATTGTTCAGAAGAATCCAAGGAAGAGTAAAGAGTTAACAAAGTGAGAGCCAATTGCAGTGACTAGATTTAAAGTGGGACAGCAGATTTCAGAGGTAGATGAAACATACAATGTCTTTCCATACAGTCCAAAACGTGCTTTAAAGCAATTGTGAGCAGTTTGCACAGCACGCAAGACTAAAGGAATCCTAAAGGGGTTGGCAATCCTGGACGAGGTTCGCTGTTAAAAGTGACGCAAAACTTTCTTTGAATTTGGAAGCCTGGTCTGTGTTTCTCAGTGCAAGCCATTAAGGAAAAGCATTATTATGAAATGGAGATGCCAGCTCTGGACTGGGTGGGCACAGTAAGAACTCTTACAGCATCAGGTTAAAGTCCCAACAGGCTTGTTTGGAATCACTAGCTTTCGGAGCGCTGCTCCTTCCTCAGGTGAGTGAACGGACATCGCGTGACAATCACCAGACTGGAATGTTCCTTTCCAGTCGGGGAACACTTCAGCAGTCAAGGGCATTCAGCCTCTGTTCTTTGAGTAAGCGTTCTCCAAGGCGGCCTTCAGGACATGATGCAGGATCGTTGAGCAGAAACTGATAGCCAAGTTCCGCACGCATGAGTACGGCCTCAACCAGGACCTTGGATTCATGTCGCATTACATTCACCCCACCCCCCCACCATCTGACCTGGGCGTGCAAAACCTACCAACTGTCCTGGCTTGAGACAATTCACACCTCTTTAACCTGTGATGATCCATCTCTCCAGTCGCACTGTCTGGACCTGTAAAGACTTAATTACCTGCAAACACTCTCGTTCGCAGTATCATCTTGCATCTTTGGCATTGTCTATATATGCTGTGTTGGTGTAACCCACCTCTAGTGATTCCAAGTAAACCTGTTGGACTTTAACTTGGTATTGTAAGACTTCTTACTGTGCCCACCCCAGTCCAACGCCAGCATCTACACATCAGTTATAACATCAACTGGGATTGTAACACTGTTCCAGTTTCAGAAGTTCACCTGAGAATCAAGATATTCAACTGTTAGAGTTAAACAAAAACTTCTTCACTTTAAAGTCAAAGGTTGCTGCTGAATCCACGAATTTGAATGCACACTCTACTCCTTTGAAAGCATACTTATTACTGAGGGTAAGAGAGCACATACATTCTGTCCATTTAACATACACGTAGCTGGTAGTACTCCATACTGATGCAGAAGCATACAGCCCTGAGATCAATTTTGAGGTTGACCTTTAGTGACTGGTAAATATTCCGGACCTTTGGTGAATCCTAGATATCTATATGAATTCACGTTTTGTCCATTACTTTGACCTCAATGTAGAAATCCATACGGTTGTGCCACACAATGAGACAAAGTTAGAATACAACTCCATTTAAATCAAGTTTAATTGAACTTGTTACTTATATAAATAACATGAGTTAATTAACTAATTTCCTTAGTTGACAGCTCTTATTTTCTATTGAGCCGAGCACAACTCCCTGCATTTGTTACCTTACCAATAGTTTGCTTTTGTTATATTTAATTGCTGTTCTACAAAGTGAAACCTTTAACTCTAAAGACTCTCATTGAGTGGGCCTGAATCAATCTCTGATTCTGCAGCAAATCCAATTAAAGAGGGTGGCACGTCTTCGGATAGTGCCGGGAAAACTGCTTTCCCTGTGTGTTTCTGGAATTTGGGGACGTGCACAGAATGTCAAATCATTAACTAAACCCCTCAATACTCAGCTGGTATAGGATCAGACTTGATTCAGCAGTTCAGTGGCCACGACTATAAATTCACCTACCCACTGCTCATTAAACACGCTTAAAGGTTAATGCTACAATTCAAACTTTTGATTGTTTGTTTATGAAGAGTGGCAAGGATATGGAGCTATAGTACATAAATGGGCTGTTGTTGACTATGAATGGTGGAACAGGCTTGAGGGGCTGAATGCCCCCCCCCCCCCCAATTTCTAAAGCAAAATCACCTCATTGTATCAGATTAATTGGCTTCAGTGTTATTAATCCTGTCCTTGGATGATATAAACATTCATTCTTTTTTGACATGGGCGAGCTTTATATATTTGTGCCAATAGAAAATATTGGGCGGGATTCTCCAACCCCCCACCGGGTCGGAGAACTGCCGGGGGTCGGCGTGAACCCCGCCCCCGCCGTCCTCCGAATTCTCCGCCCCCCAATAAATCGCCCCGGCGTGAATCGTGTCGCCCGCCTCGGAGAATGGCGGGGACCGCGCGATTCAATGTGCCCCGGGGCCGCCCAAATTCTCCGGGGCGCGATGGGCCAAAGTCCCGCCCGTTTAACGAGGGTCCCGCCGGCGTAAATCAAGGTTGGTCCCTACCGGCGGGACCCAGCTCCGTGGGCTGCCTTCGGGGTCCTCGGGGGTGGGGGGGGGGGGGGGGAAGGGAGGTGTCCCCACGGTGGCCTGGCCCACGATCGGGGGCAGAAAAAAGCTCCAGAACAGACCAATGCGAGAGATCTAGCACCCCATGTCATAGCTGGCGCCTCCAGCAACCCAGTACCTAGTGGTACAGCGCTGAAATCTCAACTGGAATTCTGTTGCAAACCCGAAATGACCTCACACTATTGTTTAAACGTTTTTCACATATTCCTTTTACGGCGCTCACAGCTAGACTCTCATTTATCCACCTATATAAGCCACTCGTTGGACTCAGCCGGAGTATTGTGCACAGTTCTGGACGGCGCACTAAAGGCCGGATGTGAACACATTGGAGAGAGTGCAGAAGAGGTTTACAGGAATGGTTCCAGGGATGGGAAGCTTCAGTTACGAGGACAGATTGGAGCGGTTGGGACTGTTGTCCTCGGAGAGAAGAAAGCCAAGAGGAGATTTGATTGAAGATGTTCAAGATCAGGAGGGGGCCAGGACAAGAGTATATCGGGAGAAACTGTCCACCCTCCTAAAGGGATCGAAAACGAGAGGGCACAGATTTGAAAGTGATTTGCAAAAGAAGCAAATGTGATGTGAGAAAAAACATTTTCACACAACGAGTGGGGGATCTGGAATGCACGGCCTGCCTGGAAGTGTGGTGGAGGGCATTAGATAATGTGTGGGAGTACGGGGGGTAAAGGCATGGGAATGGTAAGTCACGATGCCCGTTTGCAGAGCCGGTGCAGATACGATGGACCGAATGGCCTCTTTCTAGGCCGTAACTATTCTGTGGTCAGCCTCCAGATAGGATCTTCAATTGTACTAAAAGAACAATAACACTAATTTCAGCCACGGCTACTGTGATAGAGGGATAATAAACCCCGTTGGAAACATGCGCCGGGGAATAATTCTGAATTTGTAACAAACGTGATATAACTCCTCCTTTGATGATCAAACTCAATCCACTGCTGTCTTAACAAAGGGTAAAAGACTCGTGTTTGGTGATATCCAAACGGTGCCTAAGATTGAGCCACGATCTCTTAAGAATTCTGAATTTAACACCTGTGGTATTATCAGGTATTGCGGTACCTAAGAGGCTGATGACCATTGGTTAAACGTCGGAGTTTACCATTGGCTGTTGATACGTAGCTCCGCCCTGACAGGCGGAGTATAAGAACCGGTGCCGTCCCAGCAGCCTTCACTTTCTGTACCGAAGCTGCTGGGGAACAAGTTCTAGTCGATTAAAGCCTTCAGTTATGAAATCAGTTCGTCTTGTGTAATTGATCGTGCATTAACACCTTTATATATTCGCTGGCTAAAACCTGGGTTCCAAAATGTAACTTAGCAGTGGGGGAAGTTACAAGGTTCACAGAGAATGCATCCTGACATTATAGGGCAATATGTGGACCCCTCTGGAACTGATTTTCACTTTTTTTTGTGGTGGCGCAGCCCCTTTAAAGGGGTGGGGTTCCGCAGACCATGTGATTGGTGCAAGGCCAGTCGTGTGTGTGCGCGCAAAATCTAGCCAAGGACCGTGAGCACTGTGGACCCCTGCGCCGCGGTGTAAAGACCTGTTGGATAGTGTTCCATGCCTGTTATCGAACTGCCTTTGCATTTCATCAATAAACCACATTGTTACCGACTGGAAGCTTCCAGTGAATGTCTTGAGCTACCACATTGGTGAAGTTTTCAGTTGCAGCCAACAGACCCATTATTTGGGGGGAGGGGGGCGGGGGGAAGGAAAGAGAAAGGGAGAGAAACAGTTCATAGATCATAGAATTTACAGTGAAGAAGGAGGCCATTCAGCCCATCGAGTCTGCACCGGCCCTTGGAACGAGCACCCAACTTCAGCCCATGATTCCACACTATCCCCGTAACCCACCTAACCTTTACGGACACTTGAGAGAAATTTAGCGTGGCCAATCCACCTAACCTGCACATCTTTGGACTTGTGGGAGGAAACCGGAGCACCCGGAGGAAACCCACGCTTACCACTGTGCTACTGTGCTGTCTACCAGTTGAGGAAGTAGAGAAAGCTCCAGCAAGAGACAGGAATCATTTTAAACCGTGTGAGTGAAGAAAATGCCTATCACTGGTAAACTAGACCCATTGATCAAAGTGGTTGGGATTGCTGTCAGTTTTCTTTCACCGTGAATGAGATCACAGCTGTGGACTAACCGAAGGTGAAACTTTTCTGACAGTTTGCGGTAGCCAAATGGATAATTTGATTCGGAACCTCGCGTCCCGACTTGACGACCTTTAAACAGACGAAGAACATTTCAACCCAAGACCCTCGGTTATCCTCCATTATTGGTCAACGAGACATCTCTGCACCCCAAAAATGTTACTGAGCTCAAATCCTTCCTCTGTCTGGTAAATTATTGCTGAAGATTCATTTTGAATTTAGCCAGAACATTGGCAACATCGCCAAAGAGCAGCACGATAACACAGTTTATAGCATTGTGGCTTCACAGCTCCAGGGTCCCAGGTTCGATTCCCCGCTGGGTCACTGTCTGTGCGGAGTCTGCACGTTCTCCCCGTGTCTGTGTGTGGGTTTGCTCTGGGTGCTCCGGTTTCCTCCCACAGTCCAAAGATGTGTAGGTTAGGTGGACTGGCCGTGCTAAATTGCCCTTAGTGTCCAAAAAAAAAAGGTTAGGAGGGTTTATTGCGTTAGGGGGATAGGGTGCAAGTGAGGGCTTAAGTGGGTCAGTGCAGACTCGATAGGCCGAATGGCCTCCTTCTGCCCTGTAAGTATGTATTACGTCAGCTGCTAAAGATTCAGCGGCAAAGATGGAGGGAGTCCCGATAGGAAACCTTCCGTGACGTGAAGTGAGCATTACAGTCTTCAAGCTTCTAGGTGCATTTTGACCTGGGAGATCCAATTGTTCTTGCATCTGATGCGTTCCCTTTCAATATGGGGCAGTTTTATCCCACAATGTAGGAGAGGGGTTTGAGTGCCCTATCGCCTTTGCCTCGAGGACTGTGTCAGAAATGGAACAAAATTATGTCCATATTGAGAAGGAGGACGTAGCAGGTGTGAAGAAATTCCACCAGTATGTGTGTGGTCGATGGTTTGACATAGCAACAAACCACAAGCCATTACTGGGCCTGGTTAAAGAGAAGTCCAGCCCTTATTGCCCACAGCCTCCGCGAGGGAGGACGCTAATTCAGGCCAATTGGGAGTTTGCATGGGGCCCAGGGAGCAGGATCCGCAACAGTGTGGACCCTGGAGAAGTGTAACGATCGATTATATTCTGTACTTGTTCCTTAACCTCTTTTGCCTTTCAACAATAAACCCCTTTGATAGTTACTGGAAGCCTCGGTATGTGTTTCGAGCCACCGCATTTATTCCTCAGAATCAGTAAGAAGCAATATTTTGATGATTATGCAACAATTTATCATAGAATCATAGAATTTACAGTGCAGAAGGAGGCCATTTGGCCCATCGAGTCTGCACCAGCCCTTGGAAAGAGCATCCTACCCAAGCTCACATCTATACCCTATCCCTGTAACCCAGTAACCACACCCCACCTGTTTGGACACTAAGGGCAATTTAGCACGGCCAATCCACCTAACCCACACATCTTTGGACTGTGGGAGGAAACCGGAGCACCCGGAGGAAACCCACGCAGACACGGGAAGAACGTGCAGACTCCGCACAGACAGTGACCCAAGCTGGGAATCGAACCTGGGACCCTGGCGCTGTGAAGCACTGTGCTACCCACTGTGCTACCGTGCTGCCCATTTACACTGCTCATTAAACGAAAAACAAAATCATCCGCAGCACCCAAGGTATATAATCGGACAGAATTATTGTGAAATAGGAGTTGATTTTAATTATCTTTATCTGTTTTTTTAAAAAAACAATCATTAAACCAATTGATTTGGAAGAAAGATTTTGGAACCTAATTCCAGTGTCACTTGCTGACGAGAGTTTGCAACCGCACCGTGACAGGCAGCTGTTTACATACATTTTCAGCAGCTCCCTTGTTAAATGAACCAATGTGTGTCGGAAGTGAGGGTTCATGCAAGATGTCTAATTATGTATTGATTCAGTAAAACATTTTTTTAAAAACTCTGATTTATAAAAGCTACAAGGAGAAATGCACTCTAAACAACTCCCACACTAACCACAGGGACAACTCTTTGGGTAAAATTGGCTCCCATCTGCAACAACTCAAAATTTTCCTTGGCTTTCACCTTTGACAATAGGATAGGTTTATGGATGTCAATATGAGCCCACTCCACTGAACTCTGCCATCCTGAATTGTATCCTCTGCTCTGCTTCTGACCACCTACGCACACTCTCACCGACCTGTGTTGCAGCAGTGATAATACAACTGCTAGCCTTGTGGGCTATACACTCGCTCCTGTCCTCTCTGATCTACTTTCCCTCTAGATCTGCCGACCCCGCATTTAACAACCTGGCTCTTTTGTTTAAATCCTCTTGTGCCCATCTGCCCATCTCTGCAATCTCCTCCCCTCCAGCTCTGAGCACTCTGTATCTCCGAAGCTGGAGCATCACACCCGCTTTTCTTTTTAACCCCATTGTTGTAGTAACAGTTTGCCACTGTGAATGAGCGCATGGGAATGAACAGAATTTCTGATTGCAGTGTGGGGGCTGAATTACATCCACGTGTCCTGATCCAGCTATTCCACTGGTCACAAACCCAAATTCCTTGTCTCTCCGTCTTTGCTTTAAACGTGTACAAGACAAATAGATTTAAAATGTCGATATCTCATTCACTATTCACCAGCAATGGCTAAATGGAGGGGACAAAAAAACCCAAATTTTGACCATTTTAATAGCCACCATTTTGTAAAGTTTTAAAAAATAATAAATTTAGAATACCCAATTATTTCTTTCCCAATTAAGGGGCAATTTAGCGTGGCCAATCCACCTAACCTGCACATCTTTGGGTTGTGGGCGTGAAACCCACGCAGACACGGGGAGAATGTGCAAACTCCACACGGACAGTGACCCCGGGCCGGTATTCGAACCCTTAGCGCCGCAGTCCCAGTGCTAACCACTGCGCCACGGGCCGCCCCTACAATTTCTAAAGTTTATTTTTATAAATTTAGAGGACCCAATTAATTTTTTCCAATTAAGGGGCAATTTAGCGTGGCCAATCCATTTACCCTACACATCTTTTGGGTTGTGGGGGCGAAACCGACGCAGACACTGGGAGAATGTGCAAACTACACACGGACAGTGACCCAAAGCCGGGATCGAACCTGGGACCTCAGCGCCGTGAGGCAGCAGCGTAACCCACTGTGCCGCCCGTACATTTTGTAAAGTTGAAGGATTTTCAGATCTCTCAAATTTATATGTGGGAGACACGTTGGTCACTTTGAAGCTCAGAGACTATTAAGTCTGAAGTGGAGTGTTGCCTTTGGCATTGCTATTTATTTCTCGTGTTTCATGTGGAACGCCTGCTCGGGGTGCTGCAGGTGCTGAGGATACAAGTGGAGGCGTGATGTCTGACTGTAACTGCAGTTAGACACCTAATTGCAATGCCGGTTCACTGAAGATTGATAAAGTGAAGCTTTAGTTAATGTTCATCGCAACTTGCCGAGGATGTGACCTTCAAGCACACGTCTTGGAGAACAAGGAACTCCCCAGCCATGACTGAATTGGCTATAAATCTACAAAATGAATACACTCGACCTCCAGGTTCACCGTCCTGTTTGTGTATGTGTGGTTAAACTGCAAGGCTCGTTTGGAAACTATTTATCAAGTAATCTGTCATCTTTGTAACGCAAGAATCCTGCAACTGAGGACTGGTTCTTCACTGTACTGAAAACCTTGTATTCCAGAAGAACTGGGTAGTCACATCTCCTCCGATACGCTCTCATTATGAAGCAGTGATGTCCAAAATGAAGCTTGCCAGCTGTTTTGATCTACCCCGTGCAGATCCTGCTAATTCCCCCCTGTTGCACCAGTATGTTTTCAGCATTGGCAAGCTGCTTCATGTTCATCGGATATCATTGCACGGAAAGTGGCAATTCAACCCATCAAGACCTGCCTCTGCTATTTTGAGGAACTATCCAGGTAGTTTCCTGCTCTTTTCTCCATCGCCCTGCATACCTGAAGAATTAATTCAACTCCCTTTTGAAAGCTACACTTGGTCCTGTTTCCGCGGCTGTATGTTGGACAGTCCGAACCCAAACCACTCTGGTAAATTGATGGACTGCCTCACATTGCCTCTGATTCCTGGGCCTGGTGAATTGTGACTGACATTTACTCCAAGGTGATTCATGTTCTCCTACTGCTCTCGTTGCTGAGGAGGAACTGGGGGGGAGGGGGGGAGAGAATGAAAGAAGTCCGCTTTGGGCGAAGATTGGATCGTGGAGGAAATGAGGATTGGTGAATGGAGTTGGGGCGAGCTGACTACCTTTGCTTCATGTCTGCGCCTTTCATTTTCGTGCAGGGTAGCTCACGTCCATAGAATCGTAGAGTTCCTACAGCACAGAAGGAGACCATTCAGCCCATCGAGTCTGCACCAACCCTCTGAAAGAGCATGCTGCCTGGGCCCACTGCCCCCACTCTATCTCTGTAACCCCATAACCCCACCTCACCTGCACGTTTTTGGACTGCGAGAGGAATCCGGAGCACCCGGAGGAAACCCACGCAGACACTGGGAGAACGTGCAGACTCGCACAGACAGTGACCCAAGGTTGGAATTGAACACGGGTTCCTGGCGCTGTGAGGCGGCAGTGCTAACCACTGTGCCACCCATTGCTGCAAAATCATTCACAGCCCATGCTATCCCGTTTCAACTTTGGATGCCCCTGTTTTAAGATAAATTCAATACTCTTTTCCCCCCCCCCCCCGATAGGTGACCCCCCTCTCAGCAATGATTGAGATGGTTTGTGTACAGCAACTTCCCAATTATGATGCACTTTGCCAAGTTGGCTAATCAACCATTGGATAAGTTCCAAACCAAGTTTGGGTGGGCAAGACTTGGTGTGTAAAGAGGGCATTTTTGAATGTTCCTTTCATTCATAGAAGCAGCAACAACGCACTTGTGTGCTGACAGTATATTATTTAACATCAATACAATCTGATGTAACTTTCTCTCTCCTCACCTGGACATTGGATGTCTAGGCGTTGGATTTTTGTTCTCTTTTTCCAATCAGTAACTTAGAATTCCGGGATCAAACTGCAGACAAGATTTATTGTCCTGTCCTTTCTTCTCCAGTTGAGAAGTGGCTGATTTTCTATTTAATATTGTATTATATTCCTTTAGTACAAACAGTGGTGGCATTATCAGATCAGGGAGCGCACCACATCTCTCACATCCATAATACATTAAATGGAATAATATTGCTTGGGAATTATTTGCAAGCTCTGGTAGAGGTTCCAAACTGAAAATGAAATTAGTTTTTATTGTCCTCAATTCCGATATTACTGCGTCAATTTTTCTGGCTTGCTGCTCCCAGCATTTGCTTCACGCAATGAAACAAATATCAAGAATTTAGAGATCAGTGAAGCCAATTTTCAGATCTGATGATTATCTGATTCATTCCGACTTGCACTCAACTTCCCAGCGATGTACCCTTGACTCGTGAATCTGTCTCACGAGTGTCAAATTTTGAAATGCCTCCCTACATCCTCATTCAGCTATTGTGTCTTCCAGCTTTTACTGTAGGTTTCCTGGTCCTCGA
Organism: Scyliorhinus torazame; assembly: GCF_047496885.1. NCBI lineage: Eukaryota > Metazoa > Chordata > Chondrichthyes > Carcharhiniformes > Scyliorhinidae > Scyliorhinus > Scyliorhinus torazame. Next base: position 9,723,647 of record NC_092734.1, read on the forward strand.
TGAGCCTTCTGAGCTGCAAACTGTTTAAACACAAGTACTTTTTTATTACCAGTCACCATGTTCATTCTGTGCTAAATGTCCCTGTTGCCCAATCGCATTGACTTAAAATTAAAAGAGAGACTCTCTAGATCACCAGCGGACTCATTATTTGTGATTGTTAAAATATGCCAGTGAAACCCATAGAATCCCTACAGTACAGAAGGAGGCCATTCGGCCCATCGGGTCTGCACCAACCCTCTGAAAGAGAACTCAACTCACTGTTTAACAAACCTGGTGTAACTGCAGTCATTTTGATAAACACTTAAATAACCATGCTTTATTCTGATTTCTGGGCTGTTCATTTAAAAAAAAAAACTTTGTTCATGGGATAGGGATTTTGCTAATTGCCCTTGAGACGATGGTGGTGAGCTGTCGCCTTAAACCACCGCGGTCTGCGTGGCATAGTCGCAACGGGAGAGCTGTCGGGAAGAGAGGTCCAGGATTTTAACTCGGTGGTGGTGTTGTGTGGCTTCAAAGGGAACTTGCAGGGGACGGTGAATCCATGTGGATGCTGCCCTCCATCTTCTAGGTGGTAAAGGTTGTGGGTTTGGAAGGTGCTAATGAAAATGTTCTGTGCTTTATAAATGCACGCTGCTGTATAGATTTGCACAAGCTACAGGTTAAGTCCGTAATCCAAACCACAAAAGAACATGGAAGGTCTTTGAACCTGCCTTTCTTTTCCTTTTGAGCTCATCATTCAATTCCTTAATTCCGTAATGTTACAAATAAAAGCATTATGCAGCTGTGCAGGACATTGTACATCTATGTATTCTATGGTCTCCACACTGAGATGAGCTCGGGGAAATTGTAGAGGAATTGCAAGGAAAATGTGCGCTCCTATAGAAGGAGAGCTTGTGATTTGGGAACACTGAAACAACTGTTGTTCCAACTGTTGTACAGGTGTGGCTTCAGGTACACTCCTCCCCTAAGGTCTAGCATCACTGGGAAGTTGAGTGGAAGTCAGTTCAGGCATTACTGTGCCAGGTACCTGAAAATTAGCCCCATGCTGGAGCAACCACAGCCCATCCCATCTGGTTGCATCACAGCCTGGTATGGCAACTACTCGGCCCAAGACCGCAAGAAACTTCAGAGAGTCGTGAACACAGCCCAGTCCATCACACAAACCTGCCTCCCATCCATTGAGTCTATCTACACCTCCCACTGCCTGGGGAAAGTGGGCAGCATAATCAAAGACCCCTCCCACCCGGCTTACTCACTCTTCCAACTTCTTCCATCGGGCAGGAGATACAAAAGTCTGAGAACACGCACGAACAGACTCAAAAAACAGCTTCCCCACTGTTCCCAGATTCCTAAACTACTCTCTTATGGACTAATGGACCTATGGACTTATCTGATCTCTTCACTACTGAGTAGTACAACACTGTTGTATGCTTCACCGAATGCCTGTGTCTATGTATTTACATTGCGTATTTTATGTTTGCCCTATTATGTATTTTCTTTTCATGTACGAAATGATCTGTTTGAGCTGCACGCTGAACAATAATTTTCACTATCTCATACATGTGACAATAAACCCATCCAAACCAGGTGTCTGTCGTGATTCTGAGGCAACACTCTTCAACTCTGAGGAAGGAGGTTGCGAGATTACGGGAATTGAACATTTTGACTAGATTCTCACGAGAAAGTGAGGGACCTGTGGTATTATCATAACTATCAAGGGCAGCACAGTAGCACAAGTGGCTAGCACTGTGGCTTCACAGCGCCAGGGTCCCAGGTTCGATTCCCCGCTGGGCCACTGTCTGTGGGGAGTCTGCACGTTCTCCCCGTGTCTGCGTGGGTTTCCTCCAGGTGCTCCGATTTCCTCCCACCGTCCAAAGACGTGCAGGTTAGGTGGATTGGCCATGATAAATTGTCCTCAGTGGCCAAAAAGGTTAGGAGGGGTTATTGGGTTACGGGGATAGGGTGGAAGTGAGAGCTTAAGTGGGTCATTGCAGACTCGATGGGCCGAATGGCCTCCTTCTGCACTGTTCTATGTTTATCAGCATCACAAGGGTTAATGTAGTACTATGAATAGCCACTCGAGGGAGCTGCATATACCACTATATAAGCAGTGATGCTAGACCTTGGGGGAGGAGTGTACGCAGGAGACAACTCGTGAAGGTCATCAGAGCAGTTAGTGTGAGAAGGTTAGATTATAGTTTATACCAGTGAGTGAGAGTAACAGTAGGTAAGTGTAGTTAGATGCTATTGATCAATTCTGTATTCTAAAAGGACTAAGTGTCGAAACCCAGTTTAGTAGTGTAAATAAAATCATAGCTTTGTTTAAGTAAAAGCTATACTGTGGTCTTTGTGAAACACTACACAATCCATCCTAAATAAGGAACACCAAGAACACCACGGGACCAATGCACTGTCAGAAGTGCTGGCTTACAGATGGGATGGTAAAACCCTGTTGTCTTGGGTGCACATAAAAGGGCCCGTGGCTCTAACCGTTCGAGAAGCCTTGATGAACACCGTCAATAGCTGCATGATAATAAACTTGAGCATTCGGGGGTGACCCGCTGTCCAATGCAGGTTACGTTTATGGCTAACTCCGAAAGGAAGAGATTGGAATTGTTGAGACGGAGGGACCTTGAACCATTTCCCCGTATTTTCCTGACAGCAGAGGGACGGAAGATTTTGAAGTTTCCAATTCCTTTCTTTTCCATACATGCTTCCTCTTTTTCAAATGTTGCATCCGGCAAGATCTGCGTCTTTGCAGAATTTGCCACTCTGGTGATTCTTTGTACTTCTCTGTAAAATTGGGGTTAAAAGTTTCTTGTTGCAAATTGAAACATCTTGTCTCGCCAGAATAGATGTGGTGGAGATTGAGCTGTCCAGGATGGAATGTAACAGGTTATACTTAGTGTGAAACCGGGCTTGAAGATTCCAGTTAAATTGAAACCAAGTGTTGGTTTAAAAACCATTATCCTTGATCCGTATACAAAAATATTGCAGAATGGTTACTGCACCATTAGTCAGAACTCTTCAGAGAACAGAACCTGACAAAATGAAATTTGTTGCTGCATTTACTGAGATCTCGGCAATAGTCCCCTTCCAGAATATTCTGCAATTTAATGGACTGGTTATGACGAATTCTGGTTGACAAAACATTTGGCTCATTCCTGGAAGTATCTCGGGTAGGTGTCAGCAACCTTCGAGGCCCATGGATGTTTAAGAGTCAGGCCATTCAACCCATCATATCTATGCAGGTCCTTCAGCTCACCTGTGGATCAAGCTGATGGCCATTGTCTGTACCCCATGGCCTTCAATCACTTTTTATCCACCTTTTTAATTTCCTTTTAAAAGATTCGCTGCTCTCTTGCATCAGATGCTTCTAGTTACACAAACACTGCAGTTTTCAAATCAGCAGTCTGTGCAATTTGCCACTGGTGACGTTGCCTGTTCGGGGGATATTGACTGTGACTAAAAGTAGGAACGTACGTCTTCTGTTCCGCATAACTTCAAAATTCTAGACTTCCAATGGAAAACACAGGGCAGTGAGCGAAAACACATGCCCTGTGATTGATGAAAAGCGGCATTAATCTCCGTGGAATTGATTGGAGTTCTGTGCCTGTGTTTTTTCTTTTGCAGTTTTCTAGTCATTAAGTTTGCGATCATTCCTTGATCGCGGTTGATTGACAATACTGTGCGCCAACGTGGCACAGTTCACAAGCACATTTGTCTCCATGTCTGCACCTTATCCTGAAAGAATACAAACCATGAAATGAAATGAAAATCGCTTATTGTCACAAGTAGGCTTCAAAATGAAGTTACTGTGAAAAGCCCCTAGTCGCCACATTCCGGCGCCAGTTCGGGGAGGCTAGTACGGGAATTGAACCGTGCTGCTGGCCTGCCTTGGTTTGCTTTCAAAGCCAGCGATTTAGCCCTGTGCTAAACCAGTCCCAAACACCAATCTGGGCAAAGCCTCAGCTAATTAATTTAGGAAGTGCTGCATTTTAAGCAATTACTTTGTGACAGGTTTATGAAGCTTTTGCAGATTGATTCCAATTCTGCACCGTTAGAATTTTGCCTTGTGTTTCTGCTCTTGTGCACCATATTTTACTTGCATGCAAATCTGTGACAGTAATTAAGTTTAAGTATTTAACGGTGAGACATTTTTCTGTCCTTGCCACACTTGACGTTACGACGACTGCATTGACATCTTGTCAGTAAATCATGGCCAGGGGGATGGTGGTGTGGCAATACGTTGCTCATTTAGTGAAACCTTCCCTTCCCTTATCCTCCAGCCCTACAATCCTGGTCCCATCCTCCATCCAGAGAGGTAGCAGTTCCTCCAACCCCACCTTTTGTTTAAATCCCCCAACCCCATCATTGCCATTTGCTGCTGGGATCCAAATTCCCTTTCCAATGCTCTCCACCTCCCTCTGCATTAAGATCTTATTTAAAAACCTTCCCATTCATTTCCAACTCTTCATTTGAGTTTTGGTAAACCCTCCTGAAAATATTCATTTTCTGGCTCAATCGCTTTTTTTTTTGAAAGTTGATGACATTATGATCCCTTTTACGTGGAATTAAAATTGCCTTTAGCCTGTGAATCATAGAATTTACAGTGTAGGAGGCCATTCGGCCCATCGAGTCTACACTGTCCCTTGAAAGGGCACCCTACCTAAGCCCACACCTCCACCCCTTCCCAGTAGCCTCACCTAACCTTTTGGACTATATAGAACATTTCAGCGCAGAAGGATTCCATTTGGCCCATCGAGTCCACACCGGCCCACTTAAGCCTATCCACCCTATCCCCGTGACCCAATAACCCCTCCTAACCTTTTTTGGACACTTAAAGGCAATTTATCATGGCCAATCCACCTAACCACATCTTTGGACTGTGGGAGGAAACCGGAGCCCCCGGAGGAAACACACACACAGAGAATATGCAGACTCCACACAGACAGTCACCCGAGGCCGGGTATGATGGGAGAGGTGGCGGGCGCCGCACATCATCAGGGTCTGAGTTAAACCTTTGCACTTCCTAAATTCCATTCCCTCTGTAGCTCTGTCAGAACGCGGTTCCGTGGCCCATTGTCTGCCGATTCTGAACCATTTCCTTGGCAGTATTTTGTCACTGCCTAGGCCACAAGCCTACCTCTGCTGTAGTGGGAATTGAACCCTTGCTGTTGGCATTAATCTGCACCACAGATTCTCCATCCAGCAACTGAGTCTCCAATTACTAAATATAGGATAAAATAACTTTCTGTTCCGGAGAAGTTCGATCTCCTTACTGGGTGCCGGGAATAGCTTGAACATTGTCTGCCGAGGGGAGAAACCGATGTGTCTTCATAATGAGCCTATAGTTGGCCAATTAATAATTGCCTGCTTTAGCAGGTAACACTTGAAGATACCGAATGTCAAATGTTAATGCTGTTAATCAGCCAGGATCTCGCAAGTCATTTTGCGTGTGCTTTCAGGAGAATACTTATAAATTTCAAGAGGCCAGAAAAACATCTCAAGTACATTTCCTGAATTATTTTACAGTCTTGCTGATCTAATTGCTTGTTAGTTTGCATTCAAAGGCCTAACAGAGAGAATCACGGAATCATTATAGCACAGAAGGAGGCCATTCGGCCCATGTCGAACCTGATGGCTCAATACTACCTTCACCTACAAAATGACGCTGTATTTGGCTATCAACCCTAGCTGTCAATTGAGTGACTGGGGAGGGGGGGGGGGGGGGTGCACTGTGGCGCCGTGGTTAGCCTGTATGCCTCACGGCGCCGAGGTCCCAGGTTCGATCCCGGCTCTGGGTCACTGTCCGTGTGGAGTTTGCATATTCTCCCCGTGTTTGCGTGGGTCTCCCCCACAACCCAAAAGATGTGCAGGCGAGGTGGATTAGCCACGCTAAATTGCAGCTTAATTGGAAAGAATTAACTGGGCACTCTAAATTTTTTTTTAAAAATTGAGTAATTTGGGTGTTATTTTGAATGTTAAATATTGTTCAATTAAGGATTTTCAAAGTAGCGATTTAACGTGACTACCATATCCTCTCTCCAGGATTTTAATACGGCATTCAAGTTGATTACGTGGCAGAAATAGCATTATGTTGCTGAATGTCATTGGGGCGTACAAAGTCTGTTAATGATGAGATCTAGCACAGTCGTGCACTAATCAATCACTTGTGACTCTGGCATCTTGCTGGACTGTCTTCAGGACCCTTGACCTTTTTTTGTTTGACTGCTCAATGGCCGTTTTCTCTCTGGTGATATCAGGACTGTTGGGTGGAATTTGGACAAAACTATACATCATAATCTAAAGTGGTTGCCAATGAGAGGATTCGGCAACACTTCACCCAGAGAATGATTAGAATGTGGAACTTGTCACCACAATGGGGTACTTGAGGTGAATAAGAAAATGCATTTATTTGGGTGGGGGAGTGCGGGGGGAGCTAGATAAATACATAAGGGAGGGAGGTAGGAAGGAGTAAAAGGACTCCTATTGGATAAAGGAGGGTTGGAGGAGAGCTGTGTGGAGCATAAACAACGACATGACCCAGTTGAATGGCCTGCTTATGGGTTGCAAATATTAGGTAAGCACTGACTGGGAATAATGGGCAGCCAGCAAATAGCCTCGACCCTGGTACAGGCCTGTAGTGACTTCCTCTCGGGCTGTTTTATTCACGCTACTGAGCCAAGCACCAGTCTAATTATGCTCGTATCTGGAATGCGTAGAGGACCTTTGACAGGCAGATTCCATAATGTTGGAGAGAACGTCATTTCCAGCTGTCCATTTAAACAGTCAATTTAAGTTCCAATTTAAAGAGATGATGAAAACTGAAATGATTTTTAAAAAAAAATTCAGCTAATGGTTTCTGCATTAATGCATAAATGTAATTTCTTTCAACCAGTGTGAAATTTCTTGGTGTTTCTTTGTTGGATCAGATCCTGTGCAGAATATTCGGGTAATGCGAGGTATTGTTGCTAGTGGCACAGTCCAGCTCGTTGTACAGAAACTTGTCGTGGGTTCTATCGGGGCAGGGAGGTTCTTAAAGGTGGTGCATTGGGTCAGATGTTTATCTCACTATCGTTGTGTTAGTGTCACCTCAGGATGCAAGATGCAGTTTAATTGAAAACAACACCAGGTGACAATGTTCAGTGAGTTCGCTCATTTACTCCGAATCCTGACCAACTCGCCTTGCTTTATGCTTTTAAGTGGTGCAGGATGTTGGGGAGATGAATGGTTGCTCGGGGCGGGATTCTGCACCCTCCTAGCCGCATGTTTCTCAGCAGCGTGCCGTTCGCTGGCGGTGAGATCTCTACTCCTGCTGTTGTCGATGGGGATTGCCTTTGAAACCACCTCACGGCACCAGGGAACCTGCAGCCGGGTGTTAACAGCTGGAGAATTCCGGCCTAGATCGATGATGTACCGTCAATTACCACGAGACGAGAATGGTGGAACAGTCTAGGCTTTTATTGAACAAGATGTTGTGCCTCCTGTAGCTGGAACCAGAATGGCTGCCGCAGGAGAGCACACACTTTTATACCCCGCCTGCTGGGCGGAGCCAGCAGGCAGGCATTTACTGTCGTACCTGTAATATATGGGCAGTGCCGTAATACATACAGTATACCACTAGTGGTGTTTGCCACAATCGAATGCATGACATTTTTGATTCATTTACACGATGTGAACTTCGCTGGCTAGTCCAATGTTTATTACTCATTCCTAGCTGCTCTGGAGTTGGTGAGCTGCCTTCTTGAACCGTTGCGGTCACTGAGGTGTAGGTACACCCACAGTGCTGTAGGGGAGGGATTTTGACACGGTGACAGCGAAGGAACGCCGATATATTTCCTATGTTACCTCTGCCACAGAGCAAACTGCTATCATTGTAGAAAGTGTTTTACCTTAAAAAGAGTACAGCACTGGAATTAATCTTATCGTAAATTGAATACCGAAATGTGATGGCAGGTGGCAAGAGAGATTCTTTCAACCTGTCGGCTCCGAAACTCGAGTTTGAAAGTTACGCTATGCTGGAGGGGCAGGTAAACACATCAGAATATCACCTGGCTCCTACCTCATTGAATGGCAATGATCATGCTTTTCAAAGAGAGAGAGTTTAATTTCATTCCCCATTATCATAGATTATCATAGAATTTACAGTGCAGAAGGAGGCCATTCGGCCCATCGAGCCTGCACCGGCTCTTGGAAAGAGCACCCTACTCAAGGTCAACACCTCCGTTGTTTGAGGTCTTCAAATAAATAACCTTTCCACAGCAATTTGGTTTCCGTACCAATGCAATATAATTCCCGGTGTCCTGACCAACATCTACCCCTAAATCAGCACTTAAACAGATGATCTGCTCGTTACCACATGGCTGTCTGTGGGGTACGGGCTGTGCGCAAATTACAACAGTGACTACACATCAAAGGGACTTGATTGGCTGTGAAGCACTTTGGGACATCCTGAGGTGCTTTATAAATTCTGAAAAGGATTTCCGGCAGCACTTTACATTATTGTGCTGCCCTTTGACTCTAACATCTGAATCCTTTTTATTATTGCCCACCCTGTGCCAGTGATTCACAGGCAGTGGAGATCTGCTGCAGTTTCATGTTGCAGCTTTCTGTCTGCCCCTGCATTCCAGGTTAGCCTGCGCGCAGGTTTCAAACATAAGAACATAAGAAATAGGAGCAGGAGTAGGCCACCTGGCCCCTCGAGCCTGCTCCACCATTCAATGACATCATGGCTGATCTTTTGTGGACTCAGCTCCACATTCCAGCCCGAACACCATAACCCTTAATCCCTTTATTCTTCAAAAAACTATCTATCTTTATCTTAAAAACATTTAATGAAGGAGCCTCTACTGCTTCACTGGGCAAGGAATTCCATAGATTCACAACCCTTTGGGTGAAGAAGTTCCTCCTAAACTCAGTCCCAAATCTACTTCCCCTTATTTTGAGGCTATGCCCCCTAGTTCTGCTTTCACCCGCCAGTGGAAACAACCTGCCCGCATCTATCCTATCTATTCCCTTCATAATCTTATATGTTTCTATAAGATCCCCCCTCATCCTTCTAAATTCCAACGAGTACAGTCCCAGTCTACTCAACCTCTCCTTGTAATCCAACCCCTTCAGCTCTGGGATTAACCTAGTGAATCTCCTCTGCACACCCTCCAGTGCCAGTACGTCCTTTCTCAAGTAAGGAGACCAAAACTGAATACTATACATACAGGTGTGGCCTCACTAACTCCTTATACAATTGCAGCATAACCTCCCTAGTCTTAAATTCCATCCCTCTAGCAATGAAGGACAAAATTCCATTCACCTTCTTAATCACCTGTTGCACCTGAAAACCAACTTTTTGCGACTCTTGCACTAGCACACCCAGGTCTCTCTACACAGCAGCATGTTTTAATATTTTATCATTTAAATAATAATCCCTTTTGCTGTTATTCCTACCAAAATGGATAACCTCACATTTTTCAACATTGTATTCCATCTGCCAGACCCTAGCCCATTCACTTAGCCTATCCAAATCCCTCTGCAGACTTCCAGTATCCTCTGCACTTTTTGCTTTACCACTTATCTTAGTGTCGTCTGCAAACTTGGACACATTGCCCTTGGTCCCCAACTCCAAATCATCTATGTAAATTGTGAACAGTTGTGGGCCCAACACTGATCCCTGAGGGACACCACTAGCTACTGATTGCTAACCAGAGAAACACCCATTAATCCCCACTCTTTGCTTTCTATTAATTAACCAATCCTCTATCCATGCTACTACTTTCCCCTTAATGCCATGCATCTTTATCTTATGCAGCAACCTTTTGTGTGGCACCTTGTCAAAGGTTTCTGGAATTCCAGATATACCACATCCATTGGCACCCCGTTATCTACCGCACTGTTAATGTCCTCAAAAAATTCCACTAAATTAGTTAGGCACGACCTGCCCGTTATGAACCCATGCTGCGTCTGCCCAATGGGACAATTTCCATCCAGATGCCTCGCTATTTCTTCCTTGATGATAGATTCCAGCATCTTCCCTACTACCGAAGTTAAGCTCACTGGCTGATAATTACCTGCTTTCTGCCTACCTCCTTTTTTAAACAGTGGTGTCACGTGTGCTAATTTCCAATCCGCCAGGACCACCTCAGAATCTAGTGAATTTTGGTAAATTATCACTAGTGCATTTGCAATTTCCCTAGCCATCTCTTTTAGCGCTCTGGGATGCAGTCCATCAGGTCCAGGAGTCTTGTCTGCATTTAGCCCCTTTAGCTTGCCCATCACTACCTCCTTAGTGATGATAATCCTCTCAAGGTCCTCACCTGTCATAGCCTCATTTCCACCAGTCACTGGCATGTTATTTGTGTCTTCCACTGTGAAAACCGACCCAAAAAACCTGTTCAGTTCCTCAGCCATTTCCTCATCTCCCATTATTAAATCTCCCTTCTCATCCACTAATGGACCAATATTTGCCTTAGCCACTCTTTTTTGTTTTATATATTTGCAGAAACTTTTACTATCTGTTTTTATATTCTGAGCAAGTTTACTCTCAATCTATCTTACTCTTGTTTATAGCTTTTTTAGTAGCTTTCTGTTGCCCCCTAAAGTTTTCCCAGTCCTCTAGTCTCCCACTAATCTTTGCTACTTTGTATGCTTTTTCCTTCAATTTGATACTCTCCCTTATTTCCTTAGATATCCACGGTCGATTTTCCCTCTTTCTACCGTCCTTCCTTTTTGTTGGTATAAACCTTTGCTGAGCACTGTGAAAAATCGCTTGGAAGGTTCTCCACTGTTCCTCAACTGTTTCACCATAAAGTCTTTGTTCCCAGTCTACCTTAGCTAGTTCTTCTCTCATCCCATTGTAATCTCCTTTGTTTAAGCACAAAACACTAGTGTTTGATTTTACCGTCTCACCCTCCATCTGTATTTTAAATTCCACCATATTGTGATCTCTTCTCCCGAGAGGATCCCTAACTATGAGATCCTGAATCAATCCTGTCTCATTACACAGGACCAGATCTAGGACCGCTTGTTCCCTCGTAGGTTCCATTACATACTGTTCTAGGAAACTATCGCGGATACATTCTATAAGCTCCTCCTCAAGGCTGCCTTGACCGACCTGGTTAAACCAATCGACATGTAGATTAAAATCCACCATGATAACTGCTGTACCATTTCTATGTGCATCCGTTATTTCTTTGTTTATTGCCTGTCCCACCATAATGTTACTATTTGGTGGCCTATAGACTACTCCTATCAGTGACTTTTTCGCCTTACTATTCCTGATTTCCACCCAAATGGATTCAACCTTATCCTCCATAGCACCAATGTCATCCCTTACTATTGCCCCGATGTCATCCTTAAATAACAGAGCTATACTACCTCCCTTACCATCCACTCTGTCCTTCCGAATAGTTTGATACCCTCGGATATTTAACTCCCAGTCGTGACCATCCTTTAACCATGTTTCAGTAATGGCCACTAAATCATAGTCATTCACGATGATTTGCACCATCAACTCATTTACCTTATTCCGAATACTACGAGTATTCAGGTAAAGTACACTTATGTTGGCTTTTTTACCTCTGTTCTGAATCTTAACACCTCGATCAGTAACCTCTCCTAAGTTATATGTCCTCTTACCCTTTCTCCTCATTTTCCTTGTCGTTGAACCCACATCTTCATGTAACAACCTGTCGCGTTGTTTACCATTAATGTTTTTACATCCCGTTTTATTCCTTTTAGTATTACTGGTCCTATTCACTGAGCTCCCCTCAGTTACTGTACCTTGTACTGTCGCCCTTTTTGATTTTTGACACTCGCTTCTTTGCCTTACACTTTCCCCCTTACTGCCTTTTGTTTCTGTCCCTGTTTTACTACCTTCCAACTTCCTGCATCGGTTCCCATCCTCCTGCCACATTAGTTTAAACTCTCCCCAACAGCTCTAGCAAACACCCCCCCTAGGACATCATCGGTTCCAGTCCTGCCCAAGTGCAGACCGTCCGGTTTGTACTGGCCCCACCTCCCCCAGAACTGGTTCCAATGCCCCAGGAATTTGAATCCCTCCCTTTTGCACCATCTCTTGAGCCATGCATTCATCCTATCTATCCTGACATTCCTACTCTGACTAGCTCATGGCACTGGTAGCAATCCTGAGATTACTACCTTTTGAGGTCCTACTTTTTAGTTTAACTCCTAACTCCCTAAATTCAGCTTGTAGGAAGCCGTCCCGTTTTATTTACCTATATCGTTGGTGCCTATGTGCACCACGACAGCTGGCTGTTCTCTTTCTCCCCCCCCCCCCCCCCCCCCCCCCCCCCCCCCCCCCCCCCAGAATGTCCTGCAGCCGCTCCGAGACATCCTTGACTCTTGCACCAGGGAGGCAGCATATCATCCTGGAGTCTCGATTGCGTCCGCAGAACCGCCTGTCTATTCCCCTTACGATTGAGTCCCCTATCACTATAGCCCTGCCATTCTTGTTCCTGCCCAGCTGCACAGCAGAGCCAGCCACGGTGCCATGAACCTGGCTGCTGCTGCTTTCCCCTGGTGAGCCATCTCCCTCAACAGTATCCAAAGTGGTATATCTGTTTTGCAGGGAGATGACCGCAGAGGACACCTGCACTGCCTTCCTACTCTTGCTCTGTCTTTTGGTCACCCATTTTCTATCTCCCTCAGTACCTTTCACCTGCGGTGTGACAAACTCGTTAAACGTGCTATCCACGACGTCCTCAGCATCGCGGACGCTCCAGAGTGAGTCCATCTGCAGCTCCAGAGCAGTCATGCAGTCTAACAGGAGCTGCAACTGGACACACTTCTTGCACGTGAAGGAGTCCGGGACAGTGGACGTGTCCCTGAGCTCCCACATCGCACACGAGGAGCATGACACGGGTCTGAGATCTCCTGCCATGTCTTAAACCTTAGGTAAACTTATATATTTTTTAAAAATATATATTTATTGAAGTTTTTTAACACCATTTTTCTCCCTTAGAAACAATAACCCCCCCTCCTCGTAACAAAAAAAACCAAGAAATCGCGCAGAGCAAGATATATACATGGCAAAATGATATATTTACACAGCTTTGTACACTGGCCCTCACCCGTACGTGCCAGTTTCCCCAACCCTTCATGTTATCTCTTGCTCATCCACCCTCCCAGGCAGTCCCCCCTTCCTCCCCCCCCCCCCCCCCCAGGACGTCCCCTCCACCCCCACCCCCCACCCCCCCCCCAAGGTTGCTGCTGCTGCTGATCGACCTTCCTCTAACGCTCCGCGAGATAGTCTAGGAACGGTTGCCACCGCCTGTAGAACCAATGCGCAGACCCTTGCAAGGCGAACTTAATCCTCTCCAACTTTATGAACCCAGCCATATTATTTATCCAGGCCTCCAGGCTGTGGGGCTTCTCCTCCTTCCACATTAGCAAGATCCTTTGCCGGGCTACTAGGGACACAAAGGCCAGAATACCGGCCTCTTTCGCCTCCTGCACTCCCGGTTCATCCACTACTCCAAATATTGCTAGCCCCCAGCTTGGCTTGACCCGGACTTTCACCACCTGAGATGTTGCTCCCGCCACTACTCTCCAGAACCTCTCCAGTGCCGGGCATGACCAAAACATATGGACATGGTTCGCCGGGATCCCTGAGCACCTTCCACATCTGTCCTCTACCCCAAAGAACCTACTCAAACTCGCCCACGTCAAGTGCGCTCTGTGGACCACCTTAAATTGTATCAGGCTGAGCCTGGCACATGAGGAGGAGAAATTAACCCTACCTAGGGCATCAGCCCACAGACCTTCCTCTATCTCCTTCCCCAGCTCCTCCTCCCATTCACCCTTCAACTCTTCTACCAGCGCTTCCCCCTCTTCTTTCAACTCCTGGTGTATTTCCGACACCTTGCCCTCCCCGACCCATACACCCGAGATCACCCTATCTTGAACTTCTTGTGCCGGGAGCAACGGGAATTCCCTCACCTGTCGCCTCACAAAAGCCCTCACCTGCATATATCTAAAGGCATTTCCCGGGGGTAACTCTAATTTCTCCTCCAGTGCCCCTAGGCTCGCAAACATCCCGTCGATGAATAGGTCCCCCATTCTTCCAATCCCCGCCCGATGCCAGCTCTGGAACCCCCCGTCCATCCTCCCCGGGACAAACCGGTGGTTACCCCTGATTGGGGACCACACCGATGCTCCCATTGCACCCCGGTGCCATCTCCACTGGCCCCAGATCCTTAGCGTTGCCGCCACCACCGGGCTCGTGGTATACTTAGGTAAACTTATACAACTACAATTCCAAAAAACGAAAGAAAAAATAAATAAATTAGACTATGAAAAGAAAAACTACTTACCAGTCACTTACCAGGGATAAAAAGCACCTCCTCCACACCCAGCTTCGAATTCCCACCTAGATTCAAATTCCCAAACTCACTCTTTGCTGTCTCACTCTGGCTGTGTCTTCTCTGGCTCACTGCGAGAACTCACTGGGAGTGAGTTACAAGTTGTTCTTTTCAAATTGGTCTGAATTGACTCCCCTCCCCCACCTGTTTTTAGATTAAGGTAGATTAAAAGTGACTGACACTTAACTGCCAACCAGTTATGTGAGTGGGTGGGGCAGCCCTGGTTAACCAAGATAGGAGAGTGACACAGGGTGGTTATTATGGGCCCAATCGAATGGCCATGCTGCCCTCGGAAAGCAGCGCAGTGCCACGCAACGTGGCCAATAGAAGCTGGGAGACCCCCACTTCCGGGATCTACCCAGCTAGCAACGCCTCGTGAGATCTATCGTGATTTAAATCCCGCCTGTTGTGGGCGGGATCACTTCCTGGAAAATCTGCATATTAAAGCGAGACCGCCTTGTCTCATTCCAATATGCAGTTTCCCGAGGCGTTGGGATTTATCCCCTTCACCTCGGGGACCTCTCGGTAGGGCAGTTCAGTGCTGGTCTCCACAAACAGGACCAGACAGAACGGCACTCGTGGGCTTCTCCCAAAGGATCGGAGCTCCCCAGATGCATGTCCTTTGGTGGTGCACTGTCACTGCTAGTGCCATCCAGGCACCCTGGCAGGGCCAGCCTGGCACCCTAGTAGTTCCACCCGTTAACCAGCCTGGCACTGCCAAGGTGCTCAGGTGGTACTACAAGGTACCAGGTTGGCACTGCCAAGGTGTCACGCTGGCATTTTCCATGCGGCTGTGATTGGGCCGAGGGTTCCCTGTGCGGGGGTGTTAAGGGGGATGCTGCGGGGGTGTTAAGGGGGATGCTGGGGCCCCCATCACTGCACCCACATTATCTCCCCGGAGGCAGGTAAACAATGGGCTGAAAGGGATGATTACAGCAGGAAAACCCCGCCCTGGTAATCGAGAGCAGTTCGGGTTTACAAGGTAACAGCACCATTTAAAGACTGTATACTAGGGCAGCACGGTGGCGCAGTGGGTTAGTGCTGCTGCCTCACGGCGCCGAGGTCCCAGGTTCAATCCCGGCTCTGGGTCACTGTCCGTGTGGCGTTTGCACATTCTCCCCGTGTTTGCGTGGATTTTGCCCCCACAACTCAAGATGTGCAGGGTAGGTGGATTGACCAAGCTAAATCACCCCTTAATTGGAAAAAATGAAATGGATACTCTAAATTTATATTTAAAAAACAAAACAGTGTGTACTTACTGTGCAAAGTGTTTATCTGCTCATGCCAGCCTGAGGGTTCAGAATTGCACTTTGGGAGAATAAACCCATCGTCTTTCCGAATCCCCCGGGGAAGAGAGTATGGGTAATTTACTCCCAGGCATCTTGACTGAGAATGATAAATCAGTCGCTTGCCTTCCAATTTCTCTCTCTCCCTGTAACGATGTGACAGCGTTCCTCTCCTTCCATCATATAATGGCGGTGAAACAATATGTATTTTCAAAGTAATTCTTGCAACATTTTTTGCTGGTGAGATTGGGCGACTAAATGGGGATTCCACTTTACGATAAGGATTATTTGGGCGACACGGTGGCGCAATGGTTAGCACTGTTGCCTCACGGCGCCGAAGAACCAGGTTCGATCCCGGCCCCGCATCACTGTCCGTGTGGAGTTTGCACATTCTCCCCGTGTCTGCGTGGGTTTCACCTCCACAACCCAAAGATGTGCAGAGTAGGTGGGTTGGCCACGCTAAATTGCCCCTTAATTGGGGGGGAAAAAAAAGAATTGGGTACTGTAACTTTATAAAAACAAACAATATAGGCTTTATTGAAATGCCTGAAACATTGTCACTGCCTTAAATCTCTTTCATTCAAAGCAAAGGTCTTGCCCTATTCTCTATTCATGCCTTGTGTGCTTTGCAAACTTCAGTGTCCATTGTGAGTGGCTTGTGCCAACCTGATTCTGTATTGAAGATTGCATCTGGAATCTCTCCCTAACCCAGTAGATGAATGTCATTACATTACCATTGCAGAGGAATTGTTTCATCTCCTTCATTTTATTGCATTAGCTCAAGGTTACTTAAAAAATATATATATTATTGTTCTTTTAGAGCGAAGGGTATGTAACTACCAAATTCTAATTCTTAAAATTATGACCGAATACTCAACTTGCCCGGATGAGTGCAGCTCCAATGACACTCTAAGCTCGACCCCACCTATCACCTAAACATCCATTCCTTCCTCCAACGCACAATGGCAGCCGTGTATACCATCTACAAGGTGCCCCTCAGCAACTCGCCAAGGCTCCTTCAACTGCCTTCCCAACGCGTGATCTCTACCGCCTAGAAGGACAAGGGCAACAGACATATGGGGTCACCACCACCTGCAGGTTTCCTTTGAAGCCACTCACTATCCTGACTTTGAGCTATTTTGCCGTTCTTTGACTGCCGTGGGGTCAGAATCCTGGAACTCCCTCCCCAACAGCCACCTACACCACACGAACTGCAGCGGTTCAAGAAGGCAGCTCACCACCACCTTCTCGAGGGCAATTAGGGATGGGCAACAAATGCTGGCCTGGCCAACGAACCTCGCACCCCATTAACGAATAAGGAAATAAACCTTAAATCGCACTCAATATTTGATCTATCCTCCCGTCTTCCCATCATTTCAATGGTGGGTTATCTCTTCTGGGATTTCCCTTTCCTCGCAATGTGTAGAGAAATGTTACTTTTGAGCAATATGCAGTTGAGCGCCTGGTGCCAACCGATGGGATGTCCTGAACTTGAGCTTGAACTCCAGGGCATGGGCAGCATTTAAGGGCAAGATAATGGGAGTCTTCAGCCACTGGAAACATTTGAGATTTGTCATCTCTTACTGCAGTCAGAGCTCCCAACATCAGTTGGAAGCTGATAAGTCTTGAGCGATTACCGAAATGTTCATCACCAAAACCATTCAGGGTCTGTGTGTTACAGTAAATCATGGAGCAATCCCTTATGTTGATTAAATCAACCAACACAAAGTGCTGTTCTTCTGCCATAAAGATCGTCCTATCGTGTCGCTGGAGAACCACAAACACTGCGTTTCATTGCTTTTCAAAAGGATTCATAACCATCCAAAATCCCGGCTCAGAACTTTACTCCAATTTGGATTGCGTCTCTCTCGGATTGATCTTTTATTTTGTGCTGCGATGATCGGTATGGACTCCACGCTTCTGGTTATAATTTTTGAACCAGAGTTTTATGAAATGAGTATGACGGCCTTTCCTCAATTTTAAGAAATAACCATGAGTGCTGGTGGAGTTGTTTGCAAACTTCTTTAAGCTTTTGTTTTGAATTAGTGAACGTGATTTTAATCCTGATGTTTTTATTCTCCTTTTGAGTTAAATGACTGGCGGTTCATTAACTTCCTTACTGACTATGAATTTGTACAAAGCACAATGATTGTGTGGCACATTAACCGTGTATAAAAACACTGGTGCCTGGGCTACTGTATGTATGTATTGCGCCTGGCACATCATTCATAATCTTGATAGCAGCATCACTTGTTTCGAAAAGCTACATTAATCACTAGGCAGATTGCCGAGTGAAGTGTCTGCTAGCGCAAACTCACTCGGGTCACTGTGATCCTGTGTTGAGGCTTGAAGATCACTTTCAGATAGATGTGTTCTTGGATAACGTTGACTAAAAGTATTTTGAACTGAATGGCGTAAGTGGAAGGAGCTTCAGCAAAGCGTTGGTGCATCCAACTCCTCGTTGTCAGCTGATAGTTTCGTCGTTTCTCTCACTAGTGTTTCCTGTCACGTTGAAGGGCGAGCTCTACTGCGGCACGGTGGCACAGTGGTTAGCACTGCTTCCTCACAGAGCCAGGGACCCAGATTCAATTCCAGCCTTGGGGTGACTGTGTGGAGTTTGCACATTCTCCCCGTGTCTGCATGGGTTTCCTCCCACAGTCCAAAGATGCGCAGGTTAGGTGGGTTCGACATGCTAACTCGCTGTGGGGCCGGATTGCTAACCACTGTGCCACCGTGTTGCTCCAAGTGCTGTGTTCTTGTATTTATAGCCTTGTACCTCAATGGCTTGGAGGGGAAAGCGTGCTCTCAACACTGCAATTTAAAAATCTGTTTGGTGAATTATTTTAGTTTGTTTGATTTATTGTCACATGCACCGAAGCACAGTGAAAAGTATTCTTCTGAGGCCGAGGGAACGTACACAGTACGTACATAGCAGACAAAATGAATAATCAACAGAGAACATTGATAAATGGTACATCGACAAACAGTGATTGGTTACAGTGCGGAGCAAGGGGCCAAACAAAGCAAATGCAAGAGCAGCATAGGGCGCCGCGAATAGTGTTCCTACAGGGAACAGATCAGTCCGAGGGGGAGTCGTTGAGGAGTCTCGTAGCTGTGGGGAAGAAGCTGTTCCCATGTCTGGATGTGCAGGTCTTCAGACCTTTGTAATGTAATGTATTTTTGATTCTCTCGAGACCAGAATGCTGCATCCTTTACCTTGCGACTGGATAGATCCACACCCTCCTGGATTGTATCTAACAGTAGTGCAGTCCAATTAACAGCTGTCAGAAGTGAGGGGGTGACCTGTGCAAGCTGTGTTGTTGCAGGTTTTTCCTGAATTGTTTCTGAGGAATATATTTGAGCTGTTCAGGGCTACAGTGTGCCCTGAATTCTTATTCATTGTAAGCACCATCCAAGAGCCTGTCAGCACTTGGTTAGGAAAACAAAGGTAGTTTTAAGTGATTTATATTTGTGTTGGTAAACATTAGAAATAAGGTGGTTTTAAGTGGGTTTAATTTAATGTTTCTGTGCCTGGAAGGGTAAAACCTATACATGCTGGACAAAGGTGTTATTATGTATGGGGTTGGTTAAGTTCCAACTGTGTTTCCATTGCACTCAAGAGAGGACTACAGTGTGAATAATAAATGAAAGGCCTAAGTATGGGGCCGTTGCTTAGCAACTGGACATTCTTGGAAGGTAAAAAGCTTTTAGCTTTAGTTTGGGCAAATTGAGAGCAGTTGGAGACGGGGAGGCGGGATTCTCCAAAAACTGGTGGGATGTCTGGGACCCGGCGCCAAAAACGGCGCGGATCACTCCGACGTCGGCCCCCCCCCCCCCCCAAACAGCGCAAATTCTCCGGCCCCGAATGGGCTAGCAGCGGCGTGACGCCATTCACGATGGCGTCACCCGACGTGGGCGGTGCCGCCATGCGCCGTGATTGACGTCGCACCGCGTGACGGCTCAAAAGACGCGCCCCCCAACCCCGGAAGACCCGACAAGATGGCCGCCTACCGCGCAGCCCCGGGGTCCCAGGACCGCGACATCGAGACGCTCCTGGGCGCAGTGGAGGAGAGGAGGGAGTCCCTGTACCCCGGACACGGCTGCAGGGTCGCCCCACGCCACAGCCGGCGTCTGTGGAGGGAGGTGGCAGAGGCCGTCAGCGCTGTGGCTCCGACACCACGGACAGGCACCCAGTGCCACAAGAAGGTGAACGACCTCGTCAGGGCAGCCAGGGTGAGTCGTTCCCCCCCCCCCCGCCCAATGTGCGGCACACCCCCAGGTGAAACCAACCCTAACCCTACCTCTGCACTATACGCGCAGCCGATGGCGTGCATTCATATTCCTGTCTAACACTTTACCCCTGCCACCCACCCGCCCCCCACAGGAGAAGCGCGCACACAACAATAGGGAGCATGAGAGGCCTAGAAGGGGGCCCAGCTGATAAGGGGCCACTCACCGTACATGAGGAAAAGGCCCTGGAACTGGCTGGCGGACCTGAGGACCGGGAGGTTGCCGATGCAGAGGTCGGGGGCCCAACAGCAAGTGAGCCACCGACAGCCCGTCCCCATATCTCCCCCCTCCCCCATATCTCCCCCCCCCCTCCCCCATATCTCCCTCCCCAGCCCCCCCCCCCCCCCCCCCCATATCACCTGATCACCGCCTGCGTGTCTAACCATGCATGCTTCATTGTGTATTGCAGGAGCAAACGTCGCGGCATCCATCCCCGCAGATGCCAACCGCCCACAGGATGCCCCAGGGCGACCACGGGAGACGGAGAGACCCGGACCCTCTGGCACGCGTCGCCCGCAGGATGCCCCACGGCGACCACGGGAGACGGAGAGACCTGGAGCAATAGGGAGACGACGCCCTCGTCTCGTGCGGATGCGGCGACGCAGGCGTGTGCCACCCAGCGACGAGGGGCACAGCCACAGGCCCCCGTCGCAGCCGAGCCATGAAACCCCTACCCAGGAAACTGAATTACAGGACAGTGACACAGATTGGATGGGTGGAGACGAACTGCCACCCCAAAGTGCCATGGACTCAGAGTCGGACGAAGAGCACGACACAACGCCACTGCTGTCACCAACACCCTCCACCATCGCAGAAACACTCACCTCGGTTGGGCACTTTAGTGATGAGGCGTCTGGTACACTCACTGGTGCGCACAACACAGCCGTCCCGGTACAGCAGGTGGAGGTAGGAGCAGCAGAGGGGCCGGGAGGTCGGAGGACATCCTGGCGCAAGTGAACATCTGCCGCCCAGATGAATCCCGGGTTCCTGGAGTTACCACACCCACCCATAGCCCCGATGCAACCACCGAACCTGGGAGGAGCGAAGAGGGTGACGGCCGGCTTGCAGCGGCTGCAGTCGCAGGTGGAGGAGTCCACCCGTGTCCAGGAGCTGGGAGTGGTGCCGGTCATGCGTGCCACCCAGGCCGACACCGCACGGGTGGCGTCCACGGTGGAGGCAATGGGTGCGACGGTGTCAGACATGGGGAGCAGTATGCGAGGCCTGGGGCTTTCCGTGCAGGCGGCGTCTGTGGCCCAGGACATGGCTGCCCTCTCACAGGAGGCCATGAGCCAGCGGCAGATGGCAGAGGCGCTCAACGCCGTCACCCTGTCTCTGCAGGCCGTGGCCCTGTCTCAGCAGGCAATGGCCCAATCCCTGCAGGCCATGGCCCAGTCTCAGCAGGCCACCGCTGAGGGCATCGGCGCCATTGCCCATGTGCGAGCTGGCGTCGCACAGTCACAGACTGGGATGGCCAACTCCCTGAGCTCCATGGCTGCAAACCTTCAGACCCTTGTCGATACCAGCACGGGCCTCCAGGACTGGCAGCGCCAGGTGTCGGGGGGGCGTCGGATGGCCGGTCCGTTCGCACCCCCGACGCATGTAGAGGCCTGGAGGCCATTGGGCACCCCGAGGGAGGAGGAGTTGCTGGCTTCCGTCCCTGGTCCCCTGTCGGGGAGGCCCAGGAACACTGCAGCACCTATGACTCTTTCCCCCCCCCCCCCCCCCCCCCCCTTCCGTCCCAGGTGCACCGGGTGGGCAACGGGCAGGACAGGCTGGCAGCTCGCCATCCCCGTCGCCCGGGCCGCAGCCTGGCCCATCTAGGCCAGGACGCCCCAGGAAACGGCCGCCAAAGGGATCCAAGAGGGCAGGAATCGCAAGAGTCCACCTCCAGTTCTGCTGTACCGTCTGGGGAACCACCTAGGTGTAGTCAAAGGGCCCGTAAGGCCAAACAATTAGACACTGAGTAAGTTGGCACAGGTGCAGGGCACAGACGAGTTTTAGGGGCTAGGGCACGTGTATGCACTGTATTATTAAAATACAGAAGCTGCCTTTGTGCTCTGTCCGAAGCGTGTGGGGTGTCATGTACGTTGAGCACCAGTGTGTGTGAGGGGTGGTCTTATGTCGGCCTCGGGTGAGTCTGCCCCCTTCCCCCTGGGCCGAGGACGGGACCGTGCGCTGCAGTGTCACAGCCACATGCAGGGATGGTCCGGGTGATGGTGGTACTTTGGCCATGGGTCAGACATTGTCCAACGATGTGGAGCCAGGAGCTCACCGCAGGGCGGGTTGTCATCATCCTCCATGGCCTGCAATAGACACGCTTCCACCCGCAACTGTGTGAGCCCGGCCGTCGTGCCGCAGGTGGATCTGCAATGGAGGGGTGGTGTGCATGCGGGTGGGGTTGGGGGGGTGAGGGTGCTGGGTGGGTGGCGGGGTGTGAGGGTGTTGCCATGGTGTGCGGTCTGTGGCCATACTACCCGATTCCCACGCCCCCTAGTCAGTGAAGTGGGCGGCTATCAGCCTGTCCCGTGCCCGCTGGCCCAACCGGTAACAGTGGACAGCCATGTCTAGCCCGTCTATCCTGACCATTGCCCATCCCCCTCATCTGGGGAGTGCGTGTATTTGACCACCACTATCTCATGTACTTATAAAGGACTTTTCATTTAATGAGACCATTGTAGTTTAAGATATACTTTGCAATCCATGTTAATCTTTAAATCTGTTAAGTTAAGGGGGGGGGGGGGGAGTAATGGAGTATTGTATTGTAATCCAATTTTTCATGTTTAGTAAATGGGTTTTTTCTTGTTAAAACTAATTAGCGGCCCTGTGACTGTTCCTCCATGTTTTATATTTAAAAAAATATAAGTTTATGGTCTTTTGAGCCCTAGTTTCATTCTAGGACTTACAACATTATAACATCAGCCGGGATCGTAACACCTTCTTGAGAGTTGTGTTTCTTGTCAGTCGGACATTCTGGTTACTCAGAAAATAGAATTCGTGACCTAATTTTTGAACCACCTGCCTTTAAGCAGCTTAATGAAATGAAAATGAAAATCGCTTATTGTCACAAGTAGGCTTCAAAGGAAGTTACTGTGAAGTGCCCCTAGTCGCCACATTCCGGCGCCTGTTCGGGGAGGTTGGTACGGGAATTGAACCGTGTTACTGGCCTGCTTTGGTCTGCTTTCAAAGCCGCTATTTAGCTCAGTGTGCTAAACCAGTCCCTAATTGTCTGTTTTGGTTGTGTAAGTAAATGTAACTTGAAGCATGACCTCTGTGACAAAGTAATGCATCCAAGTAGCAAAGGCCATTTTACGTTGGAAGTTAGAACAAGACATTTTAAGGGTTGTGGGGTGCATGCGAGCGAGTGTTTCCAGGATAATGTCAATTGTTGGGTTTTAATTGTTTTAAAGAAATGTTTTTATTGATTTTCGTCTTTTTATGGTGCAGAGTCTTTCACATTTACAGAGTTCCCTTAGAGAGGTGAGCAGAGATACAAACCGAAAGAGGTTGGGTTTTAACATAACTGATCGACTATATTCGTTTAATGCGGGACAGCACGGTAGCGCACTGTTGCTTCACAGCGCCAGAGTCTCAGGTTCGATTCCTGCTTGGGTCACTGTCTGTGCGAAGTCTGCACGTTCTCCCCGTGTCTGCGTGGGTTTCCTCCGGGTGCTCCGGTTTCCTCCCACAAGTCCCAAAAGACGTGCTGTTAGGTGAATTGGACATTCTGAATTCTCCCTCGGTGTACCCAAACAGGCGCCGGAATGTGGCAACTATGGGATTTTCACAGTAACCCTTCATTGCAGTAAGCCGACTTGTGACAATAAAGATTATTTTAAAAAATATATATATATCTACTCTCTCTTCCCTGCCAAATTTTTTAAATAATTATTTCACTGTTGTGGGTGTTGCTGGCTGGGCCAGCATTTGCTACCCATCCCTAATTGCCCTTGAACTGAGGGGCTTGCCAGGCTCTTTCAGAGGACAGTTTAAGAGTCAGCCACATTGCTGTGAGTCAGGAGTCACATGTAGGCCAGATCAGGTAAGGAAGGCAGATTTCCTTCCCTAAAGGACATTAGTGAATGAGTCGGGATTTTACGACAATCGACAATGGTTTCATGGATCACTGTTGCGCAAGGTTTCAATTCCAGAAACGTTTTTGATTGAATTAAATTCCGCCAGCTGCAATGGTGGGAATTGAACCTGTGCCTGGGGCTTCTGGATTACTAGTCCAGCACAGTGGCTGGTTTAACACAGGGCTAAATCGCTGGCTTTGAAAGCAGACCAAGGCCGACCAGCAGCACAGTTCAATTCCCGTACCAGCCTCCCCGAACAGGTGCCGGAATGTGGCGACTAGGGGCTTTTCACAGTAACTTCGTTTGAAGCCTACTTGTGACGAGCAGTGTTCATTTCATTTTTTTCATTTCAGTAATGTTACTGCTACACCACCACCTCCCCCACAAGCGACAGTTCAAAAATAAATTGCATGGGGAATTTCTTTTCATTGGCTATCTTTAGCAAAAGGGTCATATCAAGATATCTTTTTCTTTGGATAGCCTTAGTCTGATTTATTTCATCAGGTTGGTTTTTGCTCTACTATCGAGTCTTGAGAACATGGCCCATGTTATCTCATCAGCGCACAAGGAGGTACTTAAGCCTATCAAGCCTGTGCCCGTATTATTGTGATGAATGTCCCACCATGTTTACAGCCTTAGCCCTTGACCAAAGTCTGTCCCATGTTTAAAAAGGTGGCTGGGATCTGATGAAGTTCTCACGCCCTCAATCACACTGGCCAACGGATGCTCCTTTCGAAAGGCTGCCATTGTGCCTTCAGGGTTTGGTGAACTACTTAGTGTTGTTTATTTTCTGTTGAGCTCTTCTGCGGGAGCAGATCTGCTTGGCTGTCGCGCAGCGCGTGCTTGACTCTGGCCAGAGCTGCTTGAGCGCTGCATTCCGAAGATATAGATTTAATTTCCATCATTGAGAAAGTCTTGGTATTGCAGCATTGTTTAGCAGCTTGGCTTCAGAGGTAATCTTTTCAGGCCATCTAACAGCAGGTCAAAGACCCACCTTAAAAAAACCAATTGTTGGGCTATATCAGTCTGATATGCACGCGGAGATGAGTGAAAGGCAGGAATGTCAACTCCCATCATTCTTGAGCCCGCCTCCAGCAGTTTCAAGGATATAGATGATTTCTCTTTGAGCCTCAGCTTTTATTATCCTGCTCCTCCGCAACAATCCGCCTTGCTGTTACTTCTGTACTACAGGAGTAAAACCTCAAAAATAATTTCCCCTCTCCTGTGACAAACACCCAAGTCGCGGTGAAGTGAAAAAATGGAAGGGGCGATGATCACACGATTTTGAGTTAGTTTGTGGAAGTGAGGAGGGGGGAGGGGGGGGGGCAGTTCCAGAGTAAATTTAAATTTTTCTCATTCGGAACTTGTGCTTTGCATCAGTGTGGAGTTGTTCACAGTTGTTCACCAGGTGTGGCGACTGCTAATTCTAGCGGAACCCAAATATTTTGTAGCATATACAATCTATAAGTTTGCAGATGATTTGACTGTGGTGGGTCGTATCTCAAACAACACTGAATGAGACTACAGGAGGGAGATAAATCACTTGGTTGCATGGTGTAACGGAAATGACCTCTCCCTAAATGTCGGAAAGACTAAGGGACTGAGCATCGAATTCAGGAAGCGTAGCACAACGCGCGCGCGCCCCCCCCCCCCCCCACATCAATGGCTCCGAAGTGGAGATGGTCAATAGATTTAAGTTCCTGGGGGTCACAAACTCCAACAGTCTGTCCTGGGACACTCGCGTTGCGGCAACAGTCAAGAAAGCCCAACAACGCCTCTACTTCTAAAGGAATTCGGCGTGTCTGCATCGTCTCTCACAAACTTCTACAGATGTGCGATAGAGAGCATCCTATCCGGCTGCATCACAGCCTGGTGTGGCAACTGCTCGGCCCAAGATCGCAAGAAACTGCAGAGTGTGGTGAACTCAGCCCAACACATCACACAAGCCCGCCACCCCCACATTGATTCTGTCTACACCTCCCGCTGCCTCAGGAAGGCAGACAGCATTATCAGAGACCTCTCCCACCCAGGCATTGCCTTCTTCCAGACCCTTCCATCAGGCAGAAGGTACAGAAGTCTGAAGACCTGCGCATCCAGACATAGGAACAGCTTCTTCCCCACAGCTATTGGACTCCTCAATGACTCCCCCTTGGACTGATCTGTCCCCTGTAAGAACACTATTCACGATGCTCCATGCTGCTGTGCTCATGTATTTGCTTTGTTTGGCCCCTTGTTCCGCATTGTAACCAATCACTGTTTGTCGCTGTACCATTTGTCAATGTTCTCTGTCGATTCTTCTTTTTTTTTGTCTACTATGTACGTACTGTGTACGTTCCCTTGGCCGCAGAAAAATACTTTTCACTGTACTTCGCTACATGGCCTCCTTCTGCACTGTAGGAATTCTATGATGCAGTAGAGGTCGTTGATGTAGCATCTGAAAGTAACTAGGGCAAGGATACAGCTTTGAATTCCTGCATCAATGTCCTCGGGCTATTGCCATCAAACTATTTTGATGTGTGCAAAATATGATTCCAGTTGTTGAAAAGGTTCTGCTTGGCTCCCAGCTGCTCTCAGTTGTTGCCTTCCACCAGCACCTCGTGTTCCTATTCTTCAGTGAATTTTGAAGTTGCGCGGTTATATTTGTACTGACCAAAAAAGGCATGCTGTTGAAGATTTTTATCTTGCACTTGGGACAGGATTTGCAAGAATACAAATTGTAAAGGGAACAAGAAGCCTTTGTTTAGTTGCAAAAGGGACAACATGTAGACGTGTTCCTTCTGTCTGCAAAGTACAGGGTCCTCATAGAATTTACAGTGCAGAAGGAGGCCATTCAGCCCGTCGAGTCTGCACCGGCTCTTGGAAAGAGCACCCTACCCAAGTTCAACACCCCCACCCTGTCCCCATAACCCAGCAACCCCACCCAACACTAAGGGCAACCTTGGACACTAAGGGCAATTTATCACGGCCAATCCACCTACCCTGCACATCTTTGGACTGTGGGAGGAAACCGGAGCACCCGGAGGAAACCCACGCACACACTGGGAGAACGTGCAGACTCCACACAGACAGTGACCCAAGCCGGAATTGAACCTGGGACCCTGGAGCTGTGAAGCAATTGTGCTATCCACAATGCTACCCTGCTGCCCAATGTCCTGTGTATGAATAGAAGATGAGCCACACTGCTGGTGGGACAGCCATTCCCTGGTTTCTTTCCCATGGCCTGGCTTGAATTTAAACCAAAGCTTTGCAATTAACTGTTCCCTGGTGCATTCTTCATGGAAATGCACCTGCCCTTCAGAGTCCACTTTCTGACCAATCAGCATGCTGTTCTCCTGCAGTATAAATTGCCATTCCCTTTACCATTGTTAATTCTTGTGACTTCTGACCCAATGAGTGCAAGATTAAAAAGCTTCGATAGCATGTCTCTTTTCTTCAGTAATACTTGAGGCCTGTACTACCAAACAACTAAGTTTTATATTTGTGTTGGGCAGTTGCTAGCGACAAACTGCAGTAGAATATGAACACTTGCAAGCCACTCACTTTCCCAGTGGTAAATGCTAGTTTTGACAGAGTAAGTTGATATTTAATTCCTTATCTGGTTTCACCAGGAGGATTATCATCCAGTATCACCGAAATGGTTGACGTACCACAAGCTTTTAGAAATTACCAACTCATGTTCTCTGCTTGGATTTACTGCATGGTTCCATGAATGTGTGCCACAACTGTTGTCTTATCTCGCAAGCAAGCACAGAAGTAGCGTCATGTACTCTTGACGAGGTCAAAAAATTGTTCTTCGGGTCCAACTCAACTGTTTTTGATTAATTTTTCTCTCTAATGCGTTCAGTTATTAAGCTTGTGCAGTGTTTAATCAGGTTCATGAGATTGGATTTTTAAAAATATATATATATCGTTCATGGCATGCGTGGCGAGGCCAGCGTTCATTGCCCATCCCGAATCTCTCTTGAGAAGGTGGTGGTGAGCTGTACCCTGCACGTCCCTGAGGTGTAGGCACGCCCCACTGTTCGGGAGGGAGTTCCAGGATGTTGACACAGCGACAGTGAAGGAACAGAGATATATTTCCAAGGCAGGATTATGAGTAACTTGGAGGGGAACTTGCGAGTGGCAAAAGCACTGGTTGCTTTTATTTCCTTCATATTAATTGATGAAAAATGGTGAATATTTTCTAATAAAGGAGAACCCAGTTGGTATTTTCATAGATTATCATAGAATTTACAGTGCAGAAGGAGGCCGTTCGGCCCATCGTGTCTGCACCGGCTCTTGGAAAGAGCACCCTACCCAAGGTCAACACCTCCACCCTATCCCCATAACCCAGTAACCACACCCAACACCAAGGGCAATTTTGGACACTAAGGGCAATTTATCACGGCCAATCCACCTAACCTGCACATCTTTGGAGGAAACCGGAGCACCCGGAGGAAACCCACGCACACACTGGGAGGATGTGCAGACTCCGCACAGACAGTGGCCCAAGTCAGAATCGAACCTGGGACCCTGGAGCTGTGAAGCAATTGTGCTATCCACAAGGCTACCGTGCTGCCCTTTCATAAGCCACGTGCAATTTTGCTAATATTGTAACATTTCTGGCCCTAGTTACAAACTCAACTCTTTGTTTTCCTTATGGGGAAAGAAAAACTATTGTGTACTTGTGGGTGGAGCCAAAATAAACCCCTTGTTAAAGAAGTGAAGAGCGCACTCCGTAGAGTCCATACAACATCAACCACACTCTTAACTCCGTGTTATTACAATTATTTATGTTCCTTTTCCCTGCCTAGTTGATGCTCAGTAGCAACAAAACCTATTTCAGACCTCCAACTCGCCAAGGGCAATCCACATCCAACAACCTGCTCTGAAAACTCCACCACAGCAGCTGAGACACTCAACAACAGTCTAAAACAGCCAACAACATTCAAAATAAAATAACTCCAGCATTTGTTTTTTGATTTTTTTTTTTAAAAAGTATATTTGTTCCATTTCCCAATGCTAAAGGGTCAAATAAAAAAATTCCTGGCTCCAGATCTGTTTCTTAATTGAGATTTTTCTTGGGACTATATCCCATCTCTGTGCCGAATCCTAGGCGGGATTCCCCAAAATGGAGACAGAGTGTTCGCGCCGTCGTGAACGCCGTCAAGGTTCACTACTGCGTGAAACGGCCCCTATCCCGACCGATTCAGGGCCCGATAATGGGCTAGGAGTGGCGCCGCATCATTTCCGCGCGCCAGTCCGTGGCGCGCGTAAAGGCGGCGCCGCATACATGACGCGGCCGGCGCCGCATAACTGGCATCACTCGCGCAGGCGTGGTTGCCGTCCTCTCCGAGTCCCGCCCCGCAAGAAGATGTCTGACGGATTTTGCGGTGCTGCGGAAGAAAGGAGGTCCTCCTTCAGAGAGGCCAGCCCGATGATTGGTGGGCACCGATCGCAGGCCAGACCCCATTTGAGGCGCCCCCCCCCCCCCCCCCAGCGTTCCCACGCTGTTCCTGCCGGCAGCCAGCAGGTGTAGACGGCGCCGGGGGAACCCGCCGTTTTGGGCAGGCCGCACTGCCCATCCGGGTCGGAGAATCGCGGGGGTACCGGTGAATCGCCATTTTGGCTGTCTCGGGCGATTCACTGTACCGTACCGTGCCGTGCAAAACGTGATTGTGCCGATCTGGCCGCTTCCGTGAATCGCGGGAGGGCGTCGGACCGGCGTTGCGGGAAAATTTGGTGACCCTGCCGATTCTCCCAACCGGCGCGGAAGCGGAGAATCGCGCCCCCTATACTGAAATCCATCCATTACTTTTGGAGATGTACTGTTAGCAAGAAGACCAATGAACAGGAGCAAAAACACCCCTCTCCACCTTAAATCATAAAAGCAAATTGGAAAATCCGTTACGGAAAGAATGTTGATATTCATTGTAAATGAATGGTAATTAGGCAGCAGATCTTGTCCAATATGCACTCGAGAGCAAGAGTCATGGCAGGATTGTCAAAGTTATTTGTTCAATCAGTAACTGCTCAACAGCACATTGGTTTAATCAGTTCTTCTGACCCCCAAAATGTTGCCATTTGAAGAGGTGTTGCTAATTACTTTTGAGCCTTGTCCCATCTTTGGAAATTTGTGTACACTTGGTGCTGCAAAAGAGCTGACTCTAAATTGTTGCCCCTATGTTAAACTGCGTCGTGGGGTGATGTTTTTTGCCTGGCAGATTCAGTGCATGTCTAATTGACAGTGCAGTTCTTTACTCGGCTATAGGCCAAGGCATTTGGAAAAAAGTTTTGTTAAATATTTTATTTAAATTTTAAAAAAATTAAATAAATTTAAGGTGCCCAATTCATTTCCCCCCCGCAATTAAGTGGCAATTTGGCGTGGCCAATCCACCTACCCTGCACATCTTTGGATTGTGGGGGTGAGGCCCATGCAGACACTGGGAGAATGTGCAAACTCCACATGGACAGGGGCTCGGGATCGAACCCGGGTCCTCGGCACCATGAGGCAGCAGTGCTAACCACCGCGCCACCGTGCCGCCATTGCCGAAGGGTAATGTGTGCATGTGCTGGAGTTGATCTTCAACGCAACCTTTGATGTCCTGTGGGCAAAATTCCATCATTGGTGTGTTCGCCTAACGCAAGTGATGTTGAACTTTTTTGTTTCAATAAGCTGCTGCAGAAATGTTTAGATCTTAAATTCTTGAACTGTTGAGCGATTCCTTGGCCTCTACCACTGCTGCTCCACAGAAGACAAATGAGCTCTCGTTAAACCTCATTAAGCTGGCTGTGCAAAACTGAAACATAGTGAAACAATCATAGGACAAAAATAGGAAAATAAGCTAAGCTAAAGTATATGGGCATAACGTTAAAATTTCTTCTGATCCAGTTTGTGGGTTAAAAAAAAAATTGCTTAATCTGAATGTGTGAATTCCCAACTATTAGTACTTTAACAATGTCATTACGTGGTTTCCTTTGGCGAGCAGTTTATACATTGCGGCTGAGGAAGGGAAGTTGACCTGCTCTGGTTCAGAAAGTGCCATGGGATCCGTTGGAAATGAAGGGCAGAAGATTATTTTGTTCAGATGTTGTCTCGGGCACAGAGGTGGATAAATTTAGGGTACCCAATTTTTTTGTTCCAATTAAGGGGCAATTTAGTGTGGCAAATTCACCCACCTTGCGCATCTTTGGGTTGTGGGGGTGAGACCCATGCAGTCACTGGGCGAATGTGCAAACTCCACATAGACAGGGGGCCGGGATCAAACCCGGGTCCTCAATGCCGTGAGGCAGAAGTGCAAACCACTGTGCCACCTTGACGCGCTTCCCTGCTGTATTTTTAAACACTTTGTAGAAACAAAATGGAAGAGGCGAGTCATAAGTTCATAAGATATAGGAGCAGAATTAGGCCACTTGGCCCATCGAGTCTGCTCCAACATTCGATCTTGGCTGATCTCTTCCTGGCCTTAAATTCACCGTCCTGCCCATTCTCCATAGCCCTTCAACCTGTTACCAATTAAAATAGAGTCCCGCAATGTCTTGCTCTGAATGAGCTGCCCTGCCAGCAACTTAGATCTTTGAAAGATCAGGATGCCCGATTTTAAAACAACAAAATAAACAAACACTTCATAATCTTGAATACCTTCATTAGGTCTCCCCTTAAACTTCTCCATAAGAACATAAGAACTAGGAGCAGGAGTAGGCCACCTGGCCCCTCGAGCCTGCTCCACCATTCAATGAGATCATGGCTGATCTTTTGTGGACTCAGCTCCACTTTCCCGCCCGAACACCATAACCCTTAATCCCTTTATTCTTCAAAAAACGATCTATCTTTATCTTAAAAACATTTAATGAAGGAGCCTCTACTGCTTCACTGGGCAAGGAATTCCATAGATTCACAACCCTTTGGGTGAAGAAGTTCCTCCTAAACTCAGTCCTAAATCTACTTCCCCTTATTTTGAGGCTATGCCCCCTAGTTCTGCTTTCACCCGCCAGTGGAAACAACCTGCCCGCATCTATCCTATCTATTCCCTTCATAATCTTATGTTTCTATAAGATCCCCCCTCATCCTTCTAAATTCCAACGAGTACAGTCCCAGTCTACTCAACCTCTCCTCGTAATCCAACCCCTTCAGCTCTGGGATTAACCTAGTGAATCTCCTCTGCACACCCTCCAGTGCCAGTACGTCCTTTCTCAAGTAAGGATACCAAAACTGAACACACTACTCCAGGTGTGGCCTCACTAACACCGTATACAATTGCAGCAGAACCTCCCTAGTCTTAAACTCTATCCCTCTAGCAATGAAGGACAAAATTCCATTTGCCTTCTTAATCACCTGTTGCACCTGAAAACCAACTTTTTGCGACTCATACACTAGCACACCCAGGTCTCTCTGCACAGCAGCATGTTTTAATATTTTATCATTTAAATAATAATCCCTTTTGCTGTTATTCCTACCAAAATGGATAACTTCACATTTGTCAACGTTGTATTTCAGGAAAAAGATAATGTTGTGGAGGAGAATGCTGAGCCCCAGGCTAATAGAATAGATGGCATTGAGGTACGTAGGGAAGAGGTGTTGGCAATTCTGGACAGGCTGAAAATAGATAAGTCCCCGGGACCTGATGGGATTTATCCTAGGATTCTATGGGAGGCCAGGGAAGAGATTGCTGGACCTTTGGCTTTGATTTTTATGTCATCATTGGCTACAGGAATAGTGCCAGAGGACTGGAGGACAGCAAATGTGGTCCCTTTGTTCAAAAAGGGGAGCAGAGACAACCCCGGCAACTATAGACCGGTGAGCCTCGCGTCTGTAGTGGGTAAAGTCTTGGAGGGGATTATAAGGGACAAGATTTATAATCATCTAGATAGGAATAATATGATCAGGGATAGTCAGCATGGCTTTGTGAAGGGTAGGTCATGCCTCACATACCTTATTGAGTTCTTTGAGAAGGTGACTGAACAGGTAGACGAGGGTAGAGCAGTTGATGTGGTGTATATGGATTTCAGCAAAGCGTTTGATAAGGTTCCCCACGGTAGGCTATTGCAGAAATACGGAGGCTGGGGATTGAGGGTGATTTAGAGATGTGGATCAGAAATTGGCTAGCTGAAAGAAGACAGAGGGTGGTGGTTGATGGGAAATGTTCAGAATGGAGTACAGTCACAAGTGGAGTACCACAAGGATCTGTTCTGGGGCCGTTGCTGTTTGTCATTTTTATCAATGACCTAGAGGAAGGCGCAGAAGGGTGGGTGAGTAAATTTGCAGACGATACTAAAGTCGGTGGTGTTGTCGATAGTGTGGAAGGATGTAGCAGGTTACAGAGGGATATAGATAAGCTGCAGAGCTGGGCTGAGAGGTGGCAAATGGAGTTTAATGTAGAGAAGTGTGAGGTGATTCACTTTGGAAGGAATAACAGGAATGCGGAATATTTGGCTAATGGTAAAGTTCTTGAAAGTGTGGCTGAGCAGAGGGATCTAGGTGTCCATGTACATAGATCCCTGAAAGTTGCCACCCAGGTTGATAGGGTTGTGAAGAAGGCCTATGGAGTGTTGGCCTTTATTGGTAGAGGGATTGAGTTCCGGAGTCGGGAGGTCATGTTGCAGCTGTACAGAACTCTGGTCCGGCCGCATTTGGAGTATTGCGTACAGTTCTGGTCACCGCATTATAGGAAGGACGTGGAGGCTTTGGAGCGGGTGCAGAGGAGATTTACCAGGATGTTGCCTGGTATGGAGGGAAAATCTTATGAGGAAAGGCTGATGGACTTGAGGTTGTTTTCGTTGGAGAGAAGAAGGTTAAGAGGAGACTTAATAGAGGCATACAAAATGATCAGGGGGTTGGATAGGGTGGACAGTGAGAGCCTTCTCCCGCGGATCGATATGGCTGGCACGAGGGGACATAACTTTAAACTGAGGGGTAATAGATATAGGACAGAGGTCAGAGGTAGGTTCTTTACGCAAAGAGTAGTGAGGCCGTGGAATGCCCTACCTGCTACAGTAGTGAACTCGCCAACATTGAGGGCATTTAAAAGTTTATTGGATAAACATATGGATGATAATGGCATAGTGTAGGTTAGATGGCTTTTGTTTCGGTGCAACATCGTGGGCCGAAGGGCCTGTACTGCGCTGTATTGTTCTATGTTCTATGTTCTATATGTATTCCATCTGCCAGACCCTAGCCCATTCACTTAGCCTATCCAAATCTCTCTGCAGACTTCCAGTATCCTCTGCACTTTTTGCTTTACCACTTATCTTAGTGTCGTCTGCAAACTTGGACACATTGCCCTTGGTCCCCAACTCCAAATCATCAATGTAAATTGTGAACAGTTGTGGGCCCAACACTGATCCCTGAGGGACACCACTAGCTACTGATTGCCAACCAGAGAAACACCCATTAATCCCCACTCTTTGCTTTCTATTAATTAACCAATCCTCTATCCATGCTACTACTTTCCCCTTAATGCCATGCATCTTTATCTTATGCAACAACCTTTTGTGTGGCACCTTGTCAAAGGCTTTCTGGAAATCCAGATATACCACATCCATTGGCTCCCCGTTATCTACCGCACTGTTAATGTCCTCAAAAAATTCCACTAAATTAGTTAGGCACGACCTGCCCTTCATGAACCCATGCTGCGTCTGCCCAATGGGACAATTTCCATCCAGATGCCTCGCTATTTCTTCCTTGATGATAGATTCCAGCATCTTCCCTACTACCGAAGTTAAGCTCACTGGCCTATAATTACCCGCTTTCTGCCTACCTCCTTTTTTAAACAGTGGTGTCACGTTTGCTAATTTCCAATCCGCCGGGACCACCCCAGAGTCTAGTGAAATTTGGTAAATTATCACTAGTGCATTTGCAATTTCCCTAGCCATCTCTTTTAGCACTCTGGGATGCATTCCATCAGGTCCAGGTGACTTGTCTGCCTTTAGCCCCGTTAGCTTGCCCATCACTACCTCCTTGGTGATAACAATCCTCTCAAGGTCCTCACCTGTCATAGCCTCATTTCCATCAGTCACTGGCATGTTATTTGTGTCTTCCACTGTGAAGACCAACCCAAAAAACCTGTTCAGTTCCTCAGCCATTTCCTCATCTCCCATTATTAAATCTCCCTTCTCATCCTCTAAAGGACCAATATTTACCTTAGCCACTCTTTTTTGTTTTATATATTTGTAGAAACTTTTACTATCTTTTTATATTCTGAGCAAGTTTAGTCTCATAATCTATCTTACTTTTCTTTATAGCTTTTTTAGTAGCTTTCTGTTGCCCCCTAAAAATTTTCCAGTCCTCTAGTCTCCCACTGATCTTTGCTACTTTGTATGTTATTTCCTTCAATTTGATACTCTCCCTTATTTCCTTAGATATCCACGGTCGATTTTCCCTCTTTTTACCGTCCTTCCTTTTTGTTGGTATAAACTCTCAGTCCAGTTTCGTCAGCCTCTCCATTTAGCTGAATTCCCTCATTGCTGTAAACATCTGGGTAAACCACCTTCTCCAGCGCCGCGCCATCCTTTCTAAAGTCTGTTGGCAAGATAGAATCCTCTCCCGAGCTTCACTGGCCAGGCCAGCATTGTTATGACACATCCCTAATTGCCCTTGAGCAGGTGGTAGTGAGCTGCCTTCTTGATGGCTGCAGCCCATTGGGTGTAGGAACACCCAAAGTGCTGTTAGGAGGGGTGTCCTGGATTTTGACCCAATGACGGTGATATATTTCCAAGTCAGGATGGTATGTGGCTTGGAGGGGAACTTGCAAGCGGTGGTGTTCCCATGCATCTGCTGCCGTTGTCCTTCAAGATGGTAGAGCTTGTGGGTTAGCAAGGTGCTGACGAAGGAGTCTTGGCGAGTTGCTGCAGTAAATCTTGTCGATGGTACATACGGCTGCCATTGAGTATCAGTGAAGGAGGAAGTGAATGTTGGAGGTGGTGGACGGGGTGCCAATCAAGCGGGGCTACTTTGTCCTGGATGGTGTTGAGCTTCTTGATTGTTGATGGGAGTTGCAATCAGACGAGTAGAGTATTCCATCTGACCCCTGACTTGTGCCTTTAGATGGTGGAAAGCCTTTGGGGAGTCAGGAGGTGGGTTATTCTCGATAAAATTCCCCAGACTCTAACTTGATCTTGTAACCAGAGCATTTATATGATTAGTCCAGTTCCATTCCTGGTCAATAGTCTGCCCCAGGAGATGTTGATGGGACGGGGGGGGGTAGAGAAATTCAACAATGGTAATGCCATTGAATATCAAGGTGAGATCATTGGATTCTCTTGTTGGAGATGGTCATTATCTGGAACTTGTGTGGCGTGAATGTTACTTGCCACGTATCAGCCCAAGCCTGTCGATTGCCCAGGTCCTCCTGTATATGAACATGGACTGCTTCAGTATCTGAGAGTCCTGAACGGTGCTGAACATTGATGATTTCACAGCGAACATCCCCATTTCTGACGGGATGGAAAGAAGGTCATTGATGAAGCAGCTGAAGATGGTTTGGCCTGGGATGCTACCCTGAAGAACTCCTGCAGTGATGCCATGGGACTGAGATAATTGACCGCCAACAACCACAACCATCTTCCTTTTGTACCAGGTATGACTCCAACCAGTGGAGAGTTTCCCCCCGATTCTCACTGGCCCCAGTGTTGATCGGGCTTCTTGATGCCGCACCCTGTCAAACGCAGCCTGGATGCCAAGGACAGTCGCTTTCACTTCACCTCTTGAGCTCAGCTCTTTTGTCCATGTTTCAACCAAGGCTGTAATGAGGTCAGGAGCTGAGGGACCCTGGCAGAACCCAAACTTGTGTCAGTGAGCAGGTTATTGCTGAGTAAATGTTGCTTGATAGCACTGTCAACATCACCATCCATCACTTTGCTGATGAGAGTAGACTAATGGAGTGGTAATTGGCTGGGTTGGATTTGTCCTGCTTTTTGTGTACAGGACATAACCTGGGCAATTTTCCACATCACCGGGTAGGTGCTAATGTAGCTGTACCGAACAGCTTGGCTACGGGTACAGCTGTTTCAGGAGCACAAGTCGTCAGTACTATTGCCAGAATGTTGTCGGGGCCCAGAGCCTTTGCAGCATCCGGTCTTCAGCAAATTCTCGACATCGCGCGAAGTGAGTCAAATTAGCGATGCTGAGGAACTCTGCAGGATGTCGAGGGGGATCATCCACTCGGCACTTCTGTCTGCTGATTGTTGCAAATGTTTTCAGCTTTGACTTTGTGCTGATGTGCTGGGCTCACCATCATTGAGGATGGGGATATTTGTGGCGCCTCCTCCTCCGGTGAGTTGTTTAATTGTCCCCCACCATTCACGGCTGGATGTGGCAGGACTGCAGAGCCTAGATCTGATCTGTTGGTTGAGAGATTGCTTCGCTCTGTCTATCACTTGCTGCTTCTGATGTTTGGCACACAAGTAGTCCTGTGTTGTAGCTTCACCAGGTTGACACCTCATTTTCCAGTGTGCCTGGTGTTGCTCCTGGCACGCTCTCCTGCACTCTGTATTGAACCAGGGTTGATCCCCTGGCTTTGTGGTAATGGTATATGGGGGACATGCTGGGCCAGGAGGTCACAGATTGTGGCTCAGTACAATTCTGCCACTGATCGCCCACATCACCTCATGGATGCCCAGTCTCGTGTTTCTAGATCTGTTTGAAATTGAGAGTTGTGTACAGACTAACTAAGGCTTGTTGTACGCAATGCCCTTATTTACAAAGCCAATACGACCCTACCCCCCCCCCCCCCCCCGGCAACGCTCACACACATTCTCTACTCCTTTAAAAAATCGGCTCATCCTCGCCCTCGTGAGGTGCGCTCTATATACCACCTTCAGCTGTATCAGCCCCAACCTCGCACATGAGGTGGAGGCATTCACTCTCCGGAGCACCTCACACCAGACCCCCTCCTCTATAACCTCTCCCAGCTCTTCCTCCCACTTTGCTTTGATCCCTTCCAGTGGTGCCTTCTCCTCTTCCAGAATAGCTCCGTACAC
Organism: Scyliorhinus torazame; assembly: GCF_047496885.1. NCBI lineage: Eukaryota > Metazoa > Chordata > Chondrichthyes > Carcharhiniformes > Scyliorhinidae > Scyliorhinus > Scyliorhinus torazame. Next base: position 9,761,630 of record NC_092734.1, read on the forward strand.
CGCTGACAACGCCCCCTTCTCCAGTCCCCTTGTCGTCAACACCTCCTCCACAATGTGGAGGCCGGTTCCTCTGGGAAGCTCTGTATCTCCTTCCTGGCAAAATCCCGAACCTGCATGTACCTAAACCCTTCTCCCTGCTCTAGCCCATACTTCGCTTCCAGCTCCCTCAATCCTGCAAACTGACCCCGAAGAAACAAATCTTTTTGCGTCTTAATCCCCTTCTCTTCCCATTTCCAAAAACTTCCATCCCACCTCCCTGGCTCAAATCTGTGGTTCCCCCGAATCGGCATTTCCCTTGACCCTAAACCCAACCTGAAGTGTTGGCGAAACTGCCAAATTTTCATCTCTCTTAATGGAAGTGTTGAAAATTTAATTTTGATGTGAGTGCTATTGCGAATAGGTCATGAAGCCCTGTACTTGGCCAGTGAAATAAAAACAGACCAGTGTTTTGAAGCAAGTGCTGCAAATCCGTGTTGGCTGTTTCAGGTGAATAGCAACCGACTTCTCTCTGGCCGGGGCGCTGGTGGGAGTCAGTGGGATCACGAGAGAGGGTGCATCACTTCTAGCACGAGGAGCGTGACTGTTGACGCAGGGGAGCAATGCAGGCAGACAACATTGGATACTTTACAAGAGGAGCTGTTAAACATTTGAAGCGGAGAGAGGCGCAGGCCAATGGGGGAGAGAGCAGGGCAGTGGAATAGTGTTGGATTGCTCGAACAAAGAGAACACACATGCACACACCTGCGCTGTAAACGGTTAATGGTCCTACATGCCTGAAAACTGGATTTATCACAAAGTTGAATGGCATTGTGATGAATTCTGGCGGTCAGTTTTGCTTTGAACTCTGAAATAGCAGAGTTGTTGCTGTGTTTCTGAGTGTTCTTGGGGCAGAGGTGAGTGCATAGATCTTTAAGGACTTTTAAGCCTTTGTGGGAATGTCATTCTGATTCACTCCATACATGGGATAAACTCCATATTTGTACACAGTCTCTTGGCGTCGTCTCCTGTCTAATCTGGCATTCCCCAAAAGGTAATCCAGCCATGCGACTGGAGGTCAGCATTACAAGTCTCCTTTTATAGGAGAGCTAAATTACCCTGGTATGCACCTTTTCAAAATAAAAGCAAATTACTGCGGATGCTGGAATCTGAAACGAAAGAGAAAATGCTCGAAAATCTCAGCAGGTCTGGCAGCATCTGTTGGACTGGAAGAGAACTGGCAGTGAGTGTGGTAGTATGTATTGGGGGTCATGTGGGACTGGAAGCCCTAATGTCATTGGCTGACAGATCCCGGGTCCTGGTTGGCCGTTGACCTCTAGCTCCGCCCTGAAGGCGGAGTATAAGAAGCCGGAGTCCTCTCCCGCAGGCCATTCTACTATCGAGCTGCGGGGGAACAGACACGCTTAATAAAGCCTCATCGACTTCACTCTATTCGTCTCACGGAGTCTTTGTGCGCTACAATTTATTAAGCGTGCCTAAAAAGGACTATGGAGCTCAGGATCATTCCGGAATGCCTGAGGATCAGCCCCCATGCAGTGAACGCGGCAGCAGCCTTCAAGCACTGGCAGACTTGCTTCGAGGTATTGGGGGTCATGTGGGACTGGAAGCCCTAATGTCATTGGCTGACAGATCCCGGGTCCTGGTTGGCCATTGACCTCTAGCTCCGCCCTGAAGGCAGAGTATAAGAAGCCGGAGTCCTCCCCCGCAGGCCATTCTACTATCGAGCTGCGGGGGAACAGACATGCTTAATAAAGCCTCATCGACTTCACTCTATTCGTCTCACGGAGTCTTTGTGCGCTACAATTTATTAAGCGTGTCTGTTCCCCCGCAGCTCGATAGTACTGGCAGACTTGCTTCGAGGCCTACCTCAGAACGGCCACCGGCCGGGTCACAGAAGACCAAAAACTACAGGTCCTGCACTCGAGGGTGAGCACGGAGATCTTCTCCCTCATCGAAGACTCGGAGGATTTCCAGACGGCGTTCGCAGCACTGAAAAGTCTCTATGTCCGCCCAGTTAACCAAATCTACGCTCGCTACCAGCTCGAGATGAGACGGCAAGGTCCCGGAGAATCGATGGACGAATTCTACGCCGCGCTGCTGATTTTGGGACGAGCCTGCAGCTGCCCTTCGGTGAACGCAAATGAACACACGGACATGTTAATGCGCGATGCTTTTGTGGCAGGTATGAATTCCTCCCAAATCCGCCAAAGACTTCTAGAAAGAGAGTCGCTAGGACTCTCAGAGGCCCGGGCCCTAGCAGCCTCCCTAGACGTGGCCGCGCGTAATACCCGCGCCTACGGCCCTGACCGCGCGGCAGCCCATTGGGCTCCGTACGTATCCGTCGCGACAAACCCACCCCCCCCCCCGGATACCCCACAGGCTTGCGCGGTCCAAACGCCAAGTCGCACCGGGGGCGCCCGCTGTTATTTCTGCGGCCAGGCAAAACACCCCCGACAGCGCTGCCCGGCCCGCGCAGCTATCTGCAAGAGCTGCGGGAAAAAGGGCCATTACGCGGTTGTGTGCCGGTCCCGCGAGGTCACCGCTGTCCCGGGAGAACATGGAGCCCTGCAAGCTGTTTACGTTCCCCAACCCCCCCAGCACGCCATGTACGACCCGCAGGCGCAGCCGCTCTGGGTCCCGACCACCGCGGTCCCAGGACAACAGGGAGCCCTGCACGCCGCTTACGCTCCCCAACCCCCCCCCCCCCCCCCCGCACCCCATATATGACCCGCCGGCGCTACCGCTTTGGGTCCCGACCACCACTCTCCACGGAGAAGAGGGAGTTCTGCGCGTCCCGAACGCCCCCCTAACCCCCCCCCCGCGCCCCACGTCTGACCCGCCGGCGCTACCAACTTGGGTCCCGACCACCGCTGTCCCCGGTGAGGGAGCACCGCGCGGTCCGAGCGCTCCCCAGCGCCCCATGTGCGACCCGCAGACGTCGCCATTTTGGGTCCCGGCTACCACGAGGGGAGGAAGGGCGCCGCCATCTTGGACCACCCCAGACCTGTACGACGCGTGGGGGCGGCCATTTTGTCCACCCCCGCCGCCATCTTGTGACCCCCCAGCCACGTGCGATGTATGGGGGCGGCCATTTTGTCCATCCCTGACGCCATCTTGGACGGCAACAACGGACCCCACTCCACTACTACAACCACTTTTCGCTTCAATTACGCTCGATTAAGCTCTGCCCCGGACACTCCAGACGACGACGACAACGGTGCTAATAAACTGACACTAGACACCATGCCTAGTCGACTCCGGGAGCACGGAGAGCTTTATCCACCCCGACACGGTAAGACGCTGTTCATTGACCACCTATCCCAGCGCACAAAAGATTTCCCTAGCTGCAGGATCCCACTCCGTACAGATCCAAGGATTCTGCATAGTTACCCTAACGGTGCAGGGGAGGGAGTTCAAAAACTACAAACTAAACGTCCTTCCCCAACTCTGCGCCCCCAACTTACTGGGATTAGATTTCCAATGCAACCTACAGAGCCTTACGTTCAAATTCGGCGGCCCAATACCCCCACTCACTATCTGCGGCCTCGCAACCCTCAAGGTGCAACCCCCGTCCTTGTTTGCGAACCTCACCCCGGATTGCAAACCCGTCGCCACTAGGAGCAGACGGTACAGCGCCCAGGACCGGACCTTCATTCGGTCCGAAGTCCAGCGGCTACTAAAGGAGGGCATAATCCAGGCCAGCAATAGTCCCTGGAGAGCGCAGGTGGTAGTAGTGAAGATAGGGGAGAAACAAAGGATGGTCATAGACTACAGCCAGACCATCAACAGGTACACACAACTAGACGCGTACCCTCTCCCCCGCATATCTGACATGGTCAATCGGATTGCCCAATATAAAGTCTTCTCCACCGTGGACCTCAAGTCCGCCTACCATCAGCTTCCCATCCGCCCAAGTGACCGCAAGTACGCAGCCTTCGAGGCAGACGGGCGATTATACCATTTCCTAAGGGTCCCATTTGGCGTCACAAACGGGGTCTCGGTCTTCCAACGGGAGATGGACCGAATGGTTGATCAACATGGGTTGCGGGCCACGTTCCCGTATCTCGACAATGTAACCATCTGCGGCCACGAACAGCACGACCGGCCAACCTCCAAAAATTCCTCCAGACCGCCAAAGCCTTGAACCTCACGTACAACGAGGACAAGTGCGTTTTTAGCACCAATCGGCTAGCCATTCTGGGCTACGTAGTGCGCAATGGGATAATAGGCCCCGACCCCGAACGTATGCGCGCCTTCATGGAATTCCCCCTCCCGCACTGCCCAAAAGTCCTGAAACGCTGCCTGGGGTTCTTTTCATACTACGCCCAGTGGGTCCCCCCAGTACGCAGACAAGGCCCGCCCCCTAATACAGACCACGACCTTCCCTCTGTCGACAGAGGCTTGCCAGGCCTTCAGCCGCATCAAAGCGGATATCGCAAAGGCCACGATGCGTGCCATCGACGAGTCCCTCCCCTTCCAGGTCGAGAGCGACGCCTCCGACGTAGCTCTCGCGGCCACCCTTAACCAAGCGGGCAGACCCGTGGCTTTTTTCTCCCGAACCCTCCACGCCTCAGAAATCCGCCACTCCTCAGTGGAAAAGGAAGCCCAAGCCATAGTGGAAGCTGTGCGACATTGGAGGCATTACCTGGCCGGCAGGAGATTCACTCTCCTCACTGACCAACGGTCGGTAGCCTTCATGTTCGATAATGCACTGCGGGGCAAAATCAAAAACGACAAGATCTTAAGGTGGAGGATCGAGCTCTCCACCTTCAACTACGAGATTTTGTATCGTCCCGGAAAGCTGAACGAGCCGTCCGATGCCCTATCCTGCGGCACGTGCCAACGCACAAATTAACCGCCTCCAAACCCTCCACGAGGACCTCTGCCACCCGGGGGTCACTCGGTTTTACCACTTCATCAAGTCCCGCAACCTCCCATACTCTTTAGAGGAGGTCCGTACAGTCACAAGGGACTGCCACATCTGCGCGGAATGCAAACCGCATTTTTTCAGGCCGGATGGTGCGCACCTGATTAAGGCTTCCCGCCCCTTTGAACGCCTCAGTCTCGATTTCAAAGGGCCCCTCCCCTCCACCGACCGCAACGCATATTTTCTTAATGTGGTGGACGAATACTCCCGCTTCCCATTTGCCATTCCCTGCTCTGACATGACCGCGGCCACAGTCATTAAAGCCCTGAACAGCATCTTCACACTGTTCGGTTACCCCGCCTATGTCCACAGCGACAGGGGGTCCTCTTTCATGAGTGACGAGCTGCGCCAGTTCCTGCTCAGTCAGGGCATAGCCTCAAGCAGGACGACCAGCTACAACCCCCGGGGGAACGGGCAAGTAGAGAGGGAGAACGGCACGGTCTGGAAGGCCGTCCTACTGGCCCTATGGTCCAGGGACCTCCCAGTTTCACGGTGGCAGGAGGTCCTCCTGGACGCTCTCCACTCCATCCGGTCGTTATTATGTACGAGCACTAATCAAACGCCTCATGAGCGTCTCCTTGTCTTCCCGAGGAGGTCCTCCTCTGGAACGTCGCTGCCGACCTGGCTGGCGGCCCCAGGATCCATCTTGCTCCGAAAGCATGTGCGGGCACATAAGGCGGACCCGTTGGTCGAAAGGGTTCACCTCCTCCACGCGAACCCACAGTACGCTTACGTGGAGTACCCCGACGGCCGACAGGACACGGTCTCCCTGCGGGATCTGGTGCCCGCCGGCAACACACACACCCCCCCCGACACCATTCACCCAACCCCCCCCTTCCTGCCACCGCCGCACCCCGCGACCGCCCCCTTCCCAGGAGGATCGGTTCCCCTCCCCTCGGCCCGACCAAGAATAAAGCCCAAGCTGAAACCTTAAGGCTCCCGGAGACGACAACACCGGTACAAGCACCACCACCACCACCGGGGCCGAGGCGATCGACACGGACGACCAGACCGCCCGACCGACTCGTGGCGTCGATCTAAATCAAAATATGGACTTTTCACAAGAACGTTTTGCTTTTCTCCCTATACCTTCTGTAAATAGTCGAAACAGGACAAAATTGTACAATACTGTATTGCCATGTGAATGTTTTTTTACCTCCCAGGACCAGCCCTGTAAACCCTTACCACCATACGAAGCATCACCCCGCCGGGTTCATTTTTGACAAGGGGTGAATGTGGTAGTATGTGTTGGGGGTCATGTGGGACTGGAAGCCCTAATGTCATTGGCTGACAGATCTCGGGTCCTGGTTGGCCGTTGACCTCTAGCTCCGCCCTGAAGGTGGAGTATAAGAAGCCGGAGTCCTTCCCCGCAGGCCATTCTACTATCGAGCTGCGGGGGAACAGACACGCTTAATAAAGCCTCATCGACTTCACTCTATTCGTCTCACGGAGTCTTTGTGCGCTACAGTGAGTTAAACACTGAATGCATCTTTTCAATTTTATTTCATTTACAGACGTAACCAATGCGTTTGTTGCTTTTCAAAAGCTGGGGGAGGATCTGTTCCAGTTCCTTTTTTGTTTTGTGAAGGACTCTGAATGAAAACCTGCCATTAATTTCCTTCAATTTTTGAAAATAAATCACTGTTTGTTCTGCCCCCAGAAAGCCAGAGGGGGAAAGGATTGAACTGGGCCCAGCCTCTTGTGTCATTTTCTAAACCAGTCATTTACAGAGATACACTTTGCAAATGGGCATCTCTTAACCCAATGCCACAGCTTCAGTGTATTCCATTAATAGGGCCATAAGCATACATAGGGCAGCACGGTAGCACAGTGGTTCGCACTATGGCTTCCGAGCTCCAGGGTCCCAGGGTCGATTCACTGTCTGTGCGGAGTCTGCAAGTTCTCCCCGTGACTGCGTGGGTTTGCTCCGGGTGCTCCGGTTTCCTCCCACAAGTCCCGAAAGACGTACTTGTTAGGTGATTTGGACACGCTGAATTCTCCCTCCGTGTACCCGAACAGGCGCCGGAGTGTGGCGACCCGGGGATTTTCGCAGTAACTTCATTGTAGTGTTAATGTGGGCCTACTTGTGACAATAAATATTATTGCTATTATTATACTCCCAGTTAATGTCCACCCCCAGTGCCCAATTATCACAACTGACCCATTCCTGACTATTTTCTCAGACTCTGGGAAGAATTCTCCCATCCTGTCCGCAGCTGGCATGCGGGCAGAGGGAATCTAGAGGGAGCCAAAATGTCAGAAACCTGCCTTTGTATAATGCAGTTGCAATTCTGCCAATGGTGGGTTAATGGTGGGCCCTCTTCCTGCTGGCATGTGGCACAAATGCTATTTGCATTCATTTGCATCTCATGCATACTCATTACAACAGCAGCCTGCTGATATCCCCCGTCCGGCCTTCCAATCGTGCTGGAAATCCGCCTAATACCCGACGTGGAGGATGTGGCCATCAGCTTCGGGGTGAGTGCAGCAAAGTCTACGATGCTGCACTGCCCCTGAGGGAGAGAACGCCACCCTGCCGGGGCAGACCGCTTCCTGCCCATCTCCGTACCGAGCTGGCCTTCATGGACCCCACCGTGCTGCCTGACCCATGGACCCTCCCCTGTCACCATCTTGGATCTGTACTGTGCCTGGGGTTAGTGAGTATGGGGGTCTCCTTCCAACTCGGTGCCACACACCAGAGGCTATCTGGACAGCACTGTGCTGCTGAACTCTTGCAGCCATTGCCACAAAGGAAGCTTGACCGGGGCGAGAGTGCGAAGTGAGGCCTGGGGTGGGGTGGCTGGTGGTGAGGGGAAAGGAGGGCAGTGCAGGATTGGGAGTTGGGGGGAAAGGCGATGGCTCTTGTTAGCAGGACGAAGGACAGGGAGCCGACAAGGCTGCCTGAAATTCAGACAAACGAGGGTCTGAGGGATGCGTGTGTACTCAAGGAAGAGGATGAGTGCAGGCTGCAGAGTATGGGGTGGGGGCCTTTTAGTGTGTCACATTAGGGAGGGTTCACGCAATCACTGACGGGTCGGGGCTGCAGTAGTTTGTGAAGGTCATTGTTGTCCATTATCCTCTTTGGAAATGGGGACTATGTTAAGGCTCCCGAGGAGCCGGCAGACAGGATTCAGAGTGCAGACATTTCTGCTGTGTAATGGAAAGGAGTCACAGATGATGGGCAGCCTAGGGACTATGTGAACCTCACAGTCAGGAATGTAGGAGGACCAGGAAGCTGGGCTCTGGGGCTCCTTGAGACACATACTGTTGGTGCCGCTACAGTGGACAGGGTGCAGATCAATTACACAAGATATGCACTCTGTTTCCTGGGAAACAACACCTTTTAAAGGGGTACGCACATCGAAATTGGACAAGCTACATCATTGGACAGGAATGCGGCCTTGGAGAGCGAAGACTACAGTGAAGATGGTGTAGCTGCATCAATTGTGCCATCCCATCAGTGAAGGGGAGTCATGGGTTAGCAATTAATGCCATTCATCAATGGCCATGCGGATTCCATTCATTCGGCATGAAAATCGAATGCTCCGAGTTATGCCAGGTCAACGAATGGAGTTCAGAGCCACGTTGGTTCAATGATGTCATTCACACGTTCCCAGCCCCCACTGGGTTCCAGGTGTAACACCAATGGAATCTGCTAACCTCTGAGCTCGAGCTCCGTGTGTGTGTGTTCGAGTCCTGGGGTACTGTAGCACGAGGAACAATGTCACCCAGGTTGTCAAAGCTCAGCTGCCCAACTTTTCCAAAGGTCTGTCTTTCATACCTGTTCCCATCCTGGTCTTCAACATCTCTCTTCAAAGAGATATTGAATCTGGCCCAGGATTCTGGTCAGTGGGGCAGGCACCTCTGGAGCAACCCGGAACCGCACTTAGTCTCAAAATGGGAGAATTCCACCCATTGGTTTTTTTAATGGATTGTGGTGTAAAATGGAGATGGTAGATGTGCAGGCACGCCTATCTCAATAGCATATGAACCATTGCCATTGTGCCATTGTCAATGACTTCATGAGGAACAGGAGGAAGCCAGACAGCCCCTCGAGTCTGCACTACTACTCCGTAAGATCATGGCTGACTTGTTTGTGGCCGTACGTCCACTTTTCCTGCCTGCAACCCCCCCCCTCAGTCAGGGCCCCCATTAACCCTTGACTCCCTTGCAGGCCAAAAATCTATCTCCCTCAGCGTTGAACATAATCAATGGCCCAGTCTGCACTGCTAGTTGTGGAAGAGCTGTCCAAAGACTTAATCACCTTCCTTCCCATCTCTGCCTTAAATGGGAGACCTCTTACTCTGAAACTCCCTCACTCTAGGCTCCTTTTTCACTTTCCTTTTTTAGCTCGGGAGCCAGAAGGTCAGCAGGTTGGCCTATATTTTTTTTAATAAACGTTTTATTGGGGTATTGTTTTACAACAACAACAAAAAAAGAAATGTGCATGAATTTATAAACCTAGTGCAAAAACCATCTTCCTCCCTTTATTAACCCCCTACTCTAAGCTAAACTAACCCCCCCCCCCCCACTTCTGCTGACGATTAATTTTCCGCAAAGAAGTCGATGAACGGCTGCCACCTCCGAGAGAACCCCAGCATAGACCCTCTTCAGGCAAACTTTATTTTCTCGAAGCGGAGAAACCCAGCCATGTCGTTAACCCAGGTCTCTACACTCGGGGGGCGGGGGGGGGGCTTTGAGTCCCTCCACATTAGTAAAATCCGTCTCCGGGCTACTGGGGAGGCAAAGGCCAAGATGTCGGCCTCTTTTCGCTCCTTGAACCCCCGGGTCATCTGACACTCCAAAGATCGCTATCTCTGGACTCGGCACCACCCGTGTGTTAAGCACCTTGGACATTGCCCTCGCGAACCCCTGCCAGAACTCTCTAAGCTCCGGGTATGCCCAAAACATGTGGACATGGTTTGCTGGGCTGCCCTTGCACCTCTTACACCTGTCTGAGGGGCTGTTTAGCACAGGGCTAAATCGCTGGCTTTGAAAGCAGACCAAGGCAGGCCAACAGCACGGTTCAATTCCCATACCAGCCTCCTCGAACAGGCGCCGGAATGTGGCGACTAGGGGCTTTTCACAATAACTTCATTTGAAGCCTACTTGTGACAATAAACAGTTTTCATTTTCATTTCTTCTACCCCAAAAAACTTGCTCATTCTCGCTGCCGTCATGTGTGCCTGGTGGACCACCTTAAATTGAATTAGACACTGTTTTCTCTTTTATGTCCCTTTTAACAGTGATAGTGTTGTGCAGGTAGCTCCTGGAGGCAAGGATGGATGTGTCTAAAACTTTATATATGATCGATCGTTCCACAAAGTAGCACTTCTGCCTTTTACGAAGCAGATCACAGGTGCGACAGAGATTTTTCTGTTGGATACGCAGGCTGGTTGTGTAGCGGCAGCACAGATGGTCTGGGGGACAGATGGCAGGTTCTTTCATGGGGCCCACAGGGTTACACTGACGGTGAAGGAGGACCTGATTCAGTCGCAGTGGGAGGACCAGGAAGTGGGATGTGCGGCAGATGACGCTCGGCAGTGAGACAATACTGAGCTAGAGTTAGATTTTGAATGTCGCCTTTACATAAGCCCTGGTCGGTGAGAGTGCTGGCTGGTAATTGTTAGCAGTGCTCATTAAGAACATTTGTGTTCCAGAGACAGTGGAGAAATGCATAACAGATTTCACACCACCACACAGCAATGACACTGGAACTATGTGCTGACGACCAAGAAAGATTGAACAAGCCAAGGCTGCTTTACTCACAAAAAGAGAGGCTGATGTCCGGATTTAAGATTATGAAAGGTTTGAGAGAGTAGATTTGGAGAAGATTCTCCCATTAGTGAAGAAGGTCAAAATGAAGGGCTGTAAATACAACATTATCTCTAGAAGAGTATTCTGGAGAAATCTGTTTACCCAGTAGGAGCTAGAATGTACAGGTCTCTACTGAAAGGAGTTGCCGAGGTGATTTAAATGTGTTATATTCTTTGCTGTAGCCACAAAGAGGGAATCGGAGGTGGAACGCGTCAAGCTTTATTCAAACAGGGCACAATGGTGAACTCCACGGAAACCCGTGAAACGCTCTGATGTCAGAGAGTAACACGTGACATTACAGCAGCCAATAGCATTACTCTGATACATCACAAAAGGGAAGCGAGATATTCATTTGAGGAAGAAAGCAATAAAAATAACATGGATATGCTGTTGGGTGAGGTGAAGCAAGATGAGAGGAAGCTCGCATGGAGCATAATCATTTTATAAAATGTTTTAAAGTGCCCAATTATTTTTTTCCAATTAAGGGGCAATTTAGCGTGTCCAATCCATCTACCCTGCACGTCTTTGGGTTGTGGGAGTAAGATCCACGCAGCCACGAGGAGAATGTGTAAACTCCACACGGACAGTGACCCGGGGCCGGGATCGAACCTGGCACCTCGGCGCCGTGTGGCACCGTTCTGCCCGGCATGGAGCATAATCACCAGCATAGGCCAGTTGGGCTGAATGGCCAGTTTCTGGGCTGTATTATCAATGCACGCCTCTATGTCTTTGTGATTTGACTCGGTAAGAAGCCTCCACGAGCAATGTTTTCCCCGATTGGTAAACACTGAAATTACTTCCCAGTCCATTCTTTGGAATTGTGATTGCTGCTCAGATTCCGGTGGTCGGAGTGGGGACAAACCAAATTATGGTGTTAGAAAACCGCTATCAGAGTTCTTCTGTCTGCAAATTATCATCGAACAAACTACACCCTGACTCCAATATGCTCAGGAATGCATTTTACTGTATAAACAACATCTGTCTCAGAGCCCATACCATCAGTTCCTGTAAACCTTCCCACCATTAGCCATGACATAGTGGTATTGTCACTTCACTAGTAAGCCAGAGACCCAGGTTAATCCTCTAGGGGTCTGGATTTGAATCCCACCATGGCAGGTGACAGAATTTGAATTCAAAAGCGTAACAGTTTTTACTTAGCTGCCCATGTTCTGGACTTGCGCTTATTTAGCACTTGGAGAAGGATCTGACTTAAATGGCTGCGAATCCTCTTTGCCCAAAAGATCTAGCAACACGGACCAATTAACCTATGGCTTTTGGGGTCTGATTTGGCATCGAGGCGGTTAACGTTTCCTCAAGAAGGGTTTGAATTGCGTTTTTGCCAATGGACTCAACGCCATTCCGGGATTTCTTGAGCAGGATCCAAGTATCAACAGCTTAAAGCGTCATCGGGCTTTTCAATTCCTTGAGTCAACCCCGAGGGGTCGACCCGCCATTGAATCCGCCGGGAGTGAAGTAAATGAAATAATTTGCGTCTTTGCTCTGTCGCGCTGGAACCCATTTGATCTGTTTGCAGAAATCAGGAGGTGGTGTGCAGCGAGCTCTGTGCATTAGTCTGGTTAATTACTCACCCCTGTTCCACAAGGACTGGCTGGAAATTGGCTTCTCGGCTTTCATAAATATGCAAGCATATTCCGACAATTTGCGCAGCTGTCTAGATATTTCCACGTACAGCAGGAAGAAATAATGTGAGGAAAAAAATGTCTGGAATAAACGGCGGAGGGAGTCCTTGCCTTGCGTTACACCTTGAGTATGGAATGTCTTGACATCGCCTTCGGGATAACAATTGTTGCTGAAAGCCCCAAAGCGCCAATGGCGGTCCCTGATTCACCCCTCCATTGGTTACGGTTTTATGCAGGCTGCCATTTTGGAGAGTCGGCTGCTCATTCTGCTCGAGTTGCGAGGCAGTCTGGGGACTTTTGAGATTTTTATAAAAAATGTATTTGTTTGACTGGATGTGGGTGTGACTGGCAAGGCCATCATTTATTGCCCATCCCTAAACTGAGGCGGGTAAATGGAGTTGAGGCAAGTCAGCAATGATCTAGTTGAATGGCTTGAGGAGCAAATGACGGCCTCCTGCTCCTATGCCGTGACACGAACATGATTTAAACAACGACCGCATGCATTTATATAGCACCTTTTAACATAGTAAAATGTCCCAAACCTTTGACAGGAGTGTCGGAAAGCAAAATTTGACATCAGACCACATTAAGCAGACAGAAGATGGCCCAAGCCTTCAACATCCGATTGTTGGCAAAAGCAAATCCAGAACGAGCTCATTACTCTGGAACAGCAACGGGAAACACAGATGGACAATAGCTGAAAACAGTTTTTTATCCATTTCTATTGAGATTTGCCAATTGAATATTGACCGCACAGGTTTCCCGAGTAATAAAAATCAAATAACATCCACATTAACGTTAGTAAACCAGACCAATAATTTTGCCGAGCAGTTAAGAGTAGCGTTAGTTTTCTGGAACCTTGTGTTTGATGTGACCGACCACCAATGGTGTGTTGTGAGCTGGCGCGGAACCTGCCACCGCACATGGTTTGGGTCCCGTCGGTGTGCATTGGCCCGCTGGCTGAAATCTTGTCACGGGAAATGGATCCCTGGGCTTGAATAATCCCCGATTATTTGGAAAGCCAAACTGTTTGGGCAAACTGTTTTGTTTTGTGGGTCAGCGGGGGAGCATACGTCAAAGGGAGAGGGGATGATAAAGGTGCCGGATTCTTACCTCTTGGTCTTTGCAACCTCCTAAGAGACTCTAGTTTGCCTCATGCTGAGGTTACTATTACGATTGTCACACAAACAGAGGGTCGTTATTTACGTTGGAGGAATATAGAGAGCAGCGTTGCACATGGAACACTGTTCATGATTCATATTAATGATTTAACTCCATTAACTGGGTGGGACAGCTGACACTGCGGAATAATGGAACACTATAGGGCAGCACGGTAGCATGGTGATTAACACTGGCTTCACTGCACCAGGGTCCCAGGTTCGATTCCCCGCTGGGTCACTGTCTGTACGGAGTCGGCACGTTCTCCCCGTGGCTGCGTGGGTTTCCTCCGGGTGCTCCGGTTTTCCTCTACCAGCCCAAAGACGTGCAGGTTAGGTGGATTGGCCACGATAAATTGCCCTTAGTGTCCTAAAAGGTTAGGAGGAGGGGTTATTGGGTTACGGGGATAGGGTGGAATTAAGACTTAAGTGGGTCGGTGCAGACTCGATGGGCCGAATGGCCTCTTTCGGCACTATGTTCTAAAACATTGGAAAACCTGCCGACTGGACAGTTAAGGGGTAAATGAACTTTTACCAAATTGAGGTGATGCATTTCGGTCAGAAAAACAGAAGCATCACTAACACCTGAAAAAATAAGCGACAGAATGGGGTGGAAAGCATTGGGATCAAAGGGCATGGGTGAAGAAATTGTTACATGCAACCTCACAAATTAGCAAATGCAGGTTTAAAATGCAAAGCAAGCACTGGGATTTATTTCAAGGGGTTTAGAATTCACAGTATTTAGGCCCAGGAAGCAGAGAGGTAAGATGAACAATTTATTACGGCCACAAAAAGTCTGCCTACGGCAGAACGTGCAGTCCCATTGGGACAGCCAACCTAACGGTCCCTGTCCAAGCCAGCCTTTATTCTGAGTCCTTATGAGCTCCAGCTGGATGGGCCACTAACTGGGAAGCTCATACTCCCCGAATCGCGCGGGGCGATCGATCAGAGTATCCTCGTGGGGGTTATTACACACGGGTGATGAAGTTGTGTTAAACTTACACAGATAGGATCTTGGCCGGGTCTCGCGTTGAGGCCCAGAAATGTGCACCGTACTCTGTGACGAAAAGGACATTGAAGCATTGGGCAGGGCAAAGTGAGGGAAAAAAGGTTTGCAAGCATTTTAACCAGAGCTGAGAGATGACAGCTGTCAGGAAAGATCGAACTGGGTCGAAGATTTATTCTTTAGGAATGCAGAGACTTGAAGATGGCCTGATGGAGGTCTTTAAAATATTGAATGGGTTGGGCAGGGCAAACGTGAAGAGACAGTTTTCTTTCTTTGGTGGTAGAGCCCAAACCTCGGGGGACCATAAATACACATTACTGATAACTTCAATAGGGAAATGAGAAATGTCTTTACTTTATTAGTGATTGTAATGTGGACTCATAACCACAGGAAGTACCTGACAAACTTAGATGCAGGAAAAGGAGCCGAGTACATGAAAGAAAAGGGAATAAAAAGATATTTTGACAAGGTATCGGATAGTTACCAGGAGCTTTCGGAGGCTGAGGAAACCCCGGTGGAGGAGCTTAAGGGCAAGTGGGAAGACGAGTTAGGAGGGGAGATAGAGGTGGGTCTATGGGCAGATGACCTAAGCAAGGTTCATAGCTCCTCATCATGTGCCAGGCTTAGCCTGATACAATTTAAGGTAGTCCACCGGGCACACATGACGGTGGCTAGGATGAGCAAGTTTTTCGGGGTAGAGGTTAGGTGCGCTCGGGGAGCCCAGCAAATGATGCCCACATGCTTTGGGCATGCCCGAAGCTCAGAGGGTTTTAGCAGGATTTTGCTAAGGCAATGTCCACTGTTCTAAAAACACGGGTGGTGCCAAGTCCAGAGGTGGCGATCTTTGGAGTGTCAGAAGATCCGGGAGTTCAGGGGGCGAAAGAGGCCGACGTCTTGGCCTTTGCCTCCCTGGTAGCCCGGAGACGGATCTTATCAATGTGGAGGGACTCGAAGCCCCCCAAGTGTAGACACCTGGGTTAGTGACATGGCTGGGTTTCTCAGTCTCGAGAAGATAAAGTGACCCTCTTAAGGCAAAATGTTCGGGTTCACCCGGTGGTGGCAGCCGTTCGTCGACTTTCTTGGGGAAAATTAAAATGTCGGCAGATGCAGTATTCCGGGGGCGGGGGGATTGGATTGTTGTTGTATGGTTGAGGTGCGTGAAGATTTGGATGGGGGGGGGGGGGATGTTTATTTTACTGTGTTGATGTCATTGTTTATGTTGCTGTTATAAAAATTTACAAATACCTCAAAATATTTAAAAAATATATATTTTGACAAGCTGCGATGAGGTGGATGGAATGGGAGGAGATTGAAATATAAACGCCAACTCCCAGCATTTGGACTGAATGGATTACTCTTGGATATCTTTTATCTCCTTTATGTGGCTGGGTGTCAAATGTTGGTTAACTCTCCCGTGGAGCACAGAGTTGTTTTTGTTTTACTATGCTAAAAGCGCTGTAATTTTCCCTTGTAATCCTTGACTGGTGACGTCACCCAGGCTTGTGCACCAACCAGTTGGCTGTCTTTGGGTGGACATTTTGCACGGTAGCTCAGCGGTTAGCACTGTTGCTTCACAGCGCCAGGGTCCCAGGTTCAATTCCCGGCTTGGCTCACTGTCTGTGCGGAGTCTGCACGTTCTCCCCATGTCTGCATGGGTTTCCTCCGGGTGCTCCGGTTTCCTCCCACAAGTCCCGGAAGACGTGCTTGTTAGGTGAATTGGACATTGTGAATTCTCTCTCTGGAGTGTGGCGACTAGGGGCTTTTCACAGTAACTTCATTGCAGTGTTAATGTAAACCTACTTGTGACAAAGATTATTATCTTGTCTTCTCACGGCGTTGCCCCAGTGGAGTTGGGTTGGTCAGTCAGCAGTGCAGTGACCATTCCTGTTAACTCTCGTCACCTGGAAATGCACTGACTGAAAGGGTGGGGGACAGGTAAACGCCTGAAAAGAAAACGTTTGCAGATAGGACTGTAAGGATAGAGCCAGAGAGTGAAACTAATTAGTAGCGCTCGCAGAGAAAGATTGGACTGAATGGCCTCTGTTTTGAGTTTCTGATTTTAAATGGCTGCTTTTTTTGTTTCTCTCGCTGTTTAATGTTTTTGAAAGCAGGAAGATGGCTGATGCTGCCGTTTGCACCTGGCATTTTGCCACCTGCAAAATTTCAGGACATCTTGCAGCCTTTGAAGTATTATGATAAGCAGTTTGTTCTTTGAAAAGCAAGATGCCCTGCTGTTGAGACTACATGAGATCTATGTGATTAGCATTTCTTTATAAAACATTATTTGTATTCCATCTTGTTCTCCATCCACCCAGCCAATCCAAAACATACAAACGCAGAAGGAGGTCATTCTGTTCCCCGGGTGTGTGCCAACTCTCAGAAAGAGCGGTCCAATTAGTCCCAGACCCCTCCCCATTGTCCTGTGAATTTTCCTTTTCACGTATTTATCAAATTCCCATTTAAATTGAGCATTCAAATGGCTTGAACTGCCTTTTCAGGCAGTGTATTCCAGATTGTAATAATCTTTCCCAAAACAAAAATTATCTTCATCTCCTTCCTGGTTGCTTTGCTAATCTTCTCCAGCCTGTCTCTGCTGGTTCTGGACTCTGATGTCGTGGAAGAAATCCTTCATAATGAGCAGTAATTTTAGACTATTCATCATTCAAGCCTAGCGTGCATTGTGACGTGCGTCAGGGTGAGGCCTTTCCGTTATATTTGCATTTGGAGGTGAAGGAGGGACAGAATATAAATCGAGCCATGCACAATCAATTTCGAGTCTGCAACCCATGTTCTTGACTGACCTGTTCTCGCGCTCTCCCCATTGCTCATTCCAACTCTGCATTCGGCAGGCATCCCTGACTCTCCATCTCCCAGGTGGAGGCAGGGACACGGCGGTATTGTCACTGGACTAGTAATCCAGGGACCCAGAGGAATGCTCTGTGGGGGTGTGGGGGGGGGGAGTTCAAATCCCACCACACCAGATGGTGAAATTTTAATTCCACTAAAACCTGGGATTAAAAGACCAATGATGACCATTGTATAAAGACCCACCTGGTTCACTTTGTGTCCTTTAGGGAAGGAAATCTGCCGTCCTTACCCGCGTCTGGCCTACATGTGACTCCAGACCCACAGTAATGTGGCTGAGTCTTAACTGCCCCCTCAGTCCGAGGGCAGCTAGTGGTGGGCTTTAAAGGCTGGTCTTGCCAGTGATACCCACATCCTCTGAAAGAATAAAGGAAAAAGAAAATCATGGTGCCCCCACTGCCCAATACGTCAAACCCCCAAACTCTCCCGGGGCGGCGCAGTGGTTAGCACTGCAGCCTCACGGTGCCGAAGACCCGGGTTCGATCCTGGCCCCAGGTCGCCATCAGTGTGGAGTTTACATATTCTCCCCGTGTCTGTGTGCGTCTCACTCCCACAACCCAAAGATGAGCAGGATAGGTGGATTGGACACGCTAAATTGCCCCTTAATTGGATACTCTAAATTTTAAAGAAAACACCAAAACCTTCTGCTAAAGGCCTCCCTCGATTCGATACTTGCTACCAAATGGCTGAGATGGGTTTCTGATGTGTTACATTCCTTCAGTCTGCACTCGTTTTAATATTGAACACAGACCCAATTTGATTTAAGCATTTGATTTGGCATTGTCGCCTCAAAAAAGTGGACAATGCTCTTGCAGAGGTAGATCAATGGGAGAGACCTGATCTTGCACGGCCTGTTAAGCTCCTCTGCCTCCCAAAGCCTCCTTGATTGTGGAAGAGAAGCCAGGGATGTCCCCTTCCCAACCAATGAGCTACAATTTACCTGGACTTGTGGATGGTTATCTTGGTCAGGCCCAGGGGCAGACTCGTTCTACTCATTGTTTGTTAAACTTGCTCTGTTACAAGCCAGCAAAATTAATTATTTGCCGATGGTTGGTTCTCCGTGATGTGTTGGGTATGCTGGGTTTGCGAGGACTGTGTTTACTGAAGCAGTGAGAGAGACAGGCTTCCAACACTTGAAGAAATGCAACTCGATTTTATTGAACTCTTAACTATCATACATACTTTAACTGTGGGTTGACACTATGCTGACTTGACTGGAGACCTGAGGCTAACCTGACCAGACTATCTTACTACCATATGGTGGATGTTCTAGTTGCTGCTCACAGGCTCTGACTGTCTCAGAGGCTGGATCCCGAGAGAGCGGGAAAACTAGTGCCCTCTGGCTTTATAGTGGTCGTGTCCTGTCTGGTGATTGGCTGCTGTGTTCTGTGTGTTCACTGGTCATCCTGTGTGTCAATCACTGCCTGTCTGTGCACCATCATATACCTGTGTGTATATTATGACACTCCGGATTGTAGCGACCTTCCAACAGCCACATTAGGGCATCAATGACAGAAATTAATCTGTGTCGTTATCCCAAGAATTCTGATTGTTAAGGTCACTTGAAGTACCTGAGAAATGTCAATTAAGCACTGAGCTAAGAATGCATTGTTTACTCTGCTCTCTGTTCTCGCTTGTAAATCTAATCTATGACTCCCAGCTTCCTTGAGCTATCACCATTGTGGACTGAGTTAGTCGAGTCATTTACAAATCAGCAGGTTGAGAGACAAATGGAGGTCAATTCAGTGCTAATTAACACGAGCAGGCTGACACAAAATTGTCAACCAAAATTAAGCTCTTAAAAACGCGGGTTTCGGAGTCCAAAGATTGCGACCCACACCGGAAATCCCATTCCAGGCCTTGCTCACAGAACCTGATAACCACACAATATTCCTAAGGGGCTTGACAGGGTAAATCCTGAGAGGGTTCTCCTCCTGGGAGAGTCCAGGACCAAAGGACATAGTCTCAGAATAAAGGGATGGCAATTTAAGGTTGAGATGAGGAGGTATTTCTTCTGTCGGAGGGTTAAGTCTTTGCTCCAACAGCTTCCTGACATTGTGGATATTTAAGGCTGAGACCATTAGTTTCTTGATCAGCCAGGAGAACTAAACGGGAAAGGACAGGAAAGTGAACTTGAGGAATGTCACATCAGCCATGAATCCTATTGAATAGTGGGGCAGGCTCAAAGGGCCGAAAGGCCTCCTATTTCATATGGCTTTATGGGTTAACCGACTTCTGGGCTATCCCTTTGATTCCATAGGTTTTGATTTTGTTGGCAAGCTTTTAATAATAATCTTAATCTTGTCACAAGTAGGCTTACATTAACACTGTAATGAAGTTACTGTGAAAAGCCCCTAGTCGCCTAGTACCCTGTTCGGGTACACTGAAGGAGAATTCAGAATGTCCAATTCACTCAACAAGCACGTCTCTCGGGACTTGTGGGAGGAAACCGGAGCACCCGGAGGAAACCCACGCAGACACTGGGAGAACGTGCAGACTCCGCACAGACAGTGACCCAGCGGGGAATCGAACCCGGGACCCTGGCGCTGTGAATCAGCAGTGCTACAACTATGCTACCGTGCCGCCCTTTTATCTGGCACTTGATCAAACATTTATTGCAAGTCCAGGTCGACCGTGTTCTCTCGTGAATCCAGCAGCGCAGTGTCCGCCGACACTGTTGGGACATGAGAATTACTGGCTTATTACCCACCCCCAATTGTCCTCTAGGGTGGTGCTGATCTGCCTTATTGAAGATCTGCTCGTGTAGGCATACCCCTGTTGATGTTAGGGAAGGAATTCCAGGATTTTGACCCAGCGGCAGTGATATATTTCCACTTCAGGGTGGTGAGTGGCTTTGAAATGAAATTATAATGAAATGAAAATCGCTTATTGTCACAAGTAGGCTTCAATGAAGTTACTGTGAAAAGTCCCTAGTCGCCACATTCCAGCACCTGTTCGGGGAGGCTGGTACGGGAACTGAGGGGGGAACTTGGGAGGTGGCAGTGTTTCCACTGGTAAATAAATCCGACTAATGGTGTTTCACATTTCTCCACTCCACCCATCTTTATTTGAAAGCTGTGAATTGTGTCTTGGGCCTCTGGTTAATTCCAATTCTCCTGCTGGCATTGTTCTTTGGTACGGGGGTGGGGAAGTGTTAGTAATGAAACAATACCGATCACCTGTTGTTGTACGTTGCGGATCCAGTGGAGGGGATGGTGGAGATCATGCAGATCCTTACGGAGTTTGGGGACTTTTCGGGGTATAAACTCAACGTAGGGAAGAGTGAGCTCTTTGTGGTGCATTCAGGGGACCAGGGAAGGGGGATAGACGAGCTACCGCTGAAGAGGACGGAAAGGAGCTTTCTGTACCTGGGGATCCAAGTAGCTAGGAGTTGGGGGGCCCTGCACAAGCTCAATTTGACGCGGTTGGTGGAGCAGATGGAGGAGGATTTTAAAAGATGGGAAATGCTGCCACTCTCGCTAGCGGGTAGGGTGCAGTCGGTCAAAATGACGGTCCTCCCGAGGTTTCTCTTTGTGCTCCAGTGCCTTCCCATTATGATCCCCAAGGCCTTTTTCAAACGGGTAAGTAGGAGCATCATGGGTTTTGTGTGGGCGAATAAGACCCCGAGGGTGAAGAGAGTGTTTCTGGAGTGTAGGGGGTGGGGGTGGGGCGGGGGGGGGGGGGGGGGGGGGGGGGTGCTGGCGCTGCCAAATTTGTGTGGCTATTATTGGGCAGCCAATGTGGTGATGATCTGTAAGTGGGTAATGGAGGGAGAGGGGGCGGTGTGGAAGAGGCTAGAGATGGCGTCCTGTGTGGGCACGGGCCTGAGGGCGCTGGCGACGGCACAGCTGCCGCTCTCGCCGACAAGGTACACCACGAGTCCGTTGGTGGCGGCGACGCTGAAGATCTGGGGGCAGTGGACGCGACACAGGCGAGGTGGGAGCCTCGGTTTGGTCCCCGATTTGGGAGAACCATCGGTTCGTCCCGGGAGGGATGGATGGGGGTTTCGGGGCTGGCATCGGGCAGGGATTAGAAGAATGGGGGACCTGTTCATCGATGGGACGTTTGCGAGCCTAGGGGCGCTCGAGGGGTAGTTTGGGCTAACCCGGGAAACACTTTCAGGTACATGCAAGTGAGGGCGTTTGTGAGGTGGCAGGTGAGGGAATTCCCGCTGCTTCCGGCACGTGGGATTCAGGACAGGGTGATTTCGGGTGTTCGGGTTGGAGAAGGCAAGGTTTTGGCGATTTACCAGGAGCTGAAGGAAGAGGACGAGGCCTCGGTGGAGGAGTTAAAGGGTAAGTGGGAGGAGGAGCTTGGGCAGGAGATAGATGAGGGTCTGTGGGCTGATGCCCTGAGTCGGGTTAATTCTTCCTCCTCTTGTGCCAGGCTCAGCCTAATACAGTTCAAAGTTACTCACAGAGCGCATATGACAGGGGCGAGGTTGAGTAGGTTCTTTGGGGTGGAGGATAGATGTGGGAGCTGCTCGGGGAGCCCGGCAAATCACGTCCATATGTTCTGGTCGTGCCCGGCACTGGATGGGTTTTGGAGAGGTTTTGCGAGGACTATGTCCACGGTGGTGAACGCCCGGGTCAAGCCGAGCTGGGGATTGGCATTATTTGGGGTATCGGACGAGCCGGGAGTGCAGGAGGCGAAAGAGGCCGGTATTCTGGCCTTTGCGTCCCTGGTAGCCCGGCGGAGGATATTGCTATTATAGAAAGATGCAAAGCCCCCTAGTGTGGAAGCTTGGATCAATGACATTGCAGGGTTCATCAAGCTGGAGAGGATAAAGTTTGCCTTGCGAGGGTCTGTGCAGGGGTTCCTCGGGCGGTGGCAACCGTTCCGAGACTATCTCGCGGAGCGTTAGGAGGAGGTCAGCAGCAGCCCAAGGGCGGGGGCGGGAGTGAGGGGGGGGTTCTTTTGGGGTGGCGTTTGGGTGAAGGTGGGGGGGGGGGGGTTTCCCTATTTGTGTTTTTAAATGTTATATGGGGGGTTATTGTACATGGGGGAAATCCAATGTATAATTTCTGATTGTTGTGTTCTTGTTTCTTTCTTTTTGTTGGGGGGGGGGGGGGGGGGGTGTTGAAAATTTGTTGAAAAATTTGAATAAATATATATTTTTAAAAAAGTAATGAAACAATACAAGTCACTTATTGCAAAATTACTTAAAACCAGAAACTCCTTCCAAGCAGCATGGTTCCATGTAAAAATTCATTTTGCCAGAAGATAGCCCTGGACTTTAAACATGTTGCGGCAAGATATTGCTCAACAATCTTTCCACGCCTTCCACCAAGGGGGATCCAGGACAGGGTAGTTTCCAGGGAAGAGTCTCGGATATTTATAAGGATCTTATGGGAGCGGAGGACACGGGGACCGAGGAACTGAAACTCAAGTGGGAGGAGGAGCTTGGTGGGGAGTTGGAGGGAGGCGTATGGGCAAACGCTCTTGAGGAGGGTAAATGCAACTGCAACATGTGCCAGGCTCGGCCTGATTCAGTTCAAGGTAGTTCACCGGGCCCACATGACGGTGGCCCGGATGAGTAAATTCTTTGGGCTGGAGGACAAGTGTGCGAGATGTGCGGGAGGACCAGCAAACCATGTCCACGTGTTCTGGGCGTGCCCAAAACTCAGGGGGTACTGGCAGGGATTTGCGGACGTCATGTCCCGGGTACTGAAAACAAGGGTGGCAATGGGTCCAGAGGTGGTGATTTTTGGGGTGTCGGAGGACCCGGGAGTCCAGGAGGGGATAGAGGCCGACGTTATGGCCTTTGCTTCCCTGGTAGCCCGGCGACGAATACTGTTGGCCTGGAGGGACTCAAAGCCCCCAAAGACTGAAGTATGGCTGTCGGACATGGCAAGTTTTCTCGGCTTGGAAAAAATCGCCTTACAAGGATGACTATCGGGGTTTGCTCGGAGGTGGCAACCATTCATCAACTTCTTCGCGGGGAAATAATTGTCGGCGGGGGGGGGGGCGGGGGGTGGTGGTGGTGGTGGGGGGGGGGGGGGGAGTAGAATAGTGTCGAGTAGGGGGGAACAATAGGCGGGTCTATTTGCGAGAGAGGAACTGTTATTTGCACTATGTTTTTGTAATTGATATTTGCACATTAATGTATATTGTTACTGTTTACAATGCCAAAAATACCTCAAAATTGTTTGTTTTATAAAAAATGATATTGCTCAACAATGATCAGTTTTTATAGCCCGAGGGCCCTGAGCAGTGTGTTGAAGGTGGACTGGTGATATTAAGTGTCATAATATACACCAGTATATCATAGTGCAGACACACACACACACTGATGGACACACAGTGGGACCAATCAGCATACACAACACCGCAGCCAATCACCAGTGAGAGCACACGCACTATAAAGACAGGGGACAGGAGAGTTTCTGCTCATTCTAGTAGCAGCCAGCTCGGGGCACAGAGCTCACAGCCTGCAACACAGACATTCACCATGTGCTGAGTGCATCACCTGGTTAGGACTAGGCAAGGGTCAACAGTTAAAGCTGGTATTGCATTTACCCACAGTTCAAGTATGTTAATATAGTTAACCTTATAATAAAATAGAGTTGCACCACGTCCAGTGTTGGTGACCTGTGTGTGATCCAGAACACCCAACACATCATTAAGTACATTGTAAGTTCTAGAGGCTGCTTAACACCCATCGGCTGGCCCTCGTACCCCAGCTGACTGCTCCTTTTCATTGGGGCTCAGCTGGACTTCGAACGCGTGGGTCCGATCTGGTGTTTGGGTTGGCGGGCAGCGTTGCAGGGTTTGTTGATCGATCGGGTAGCACTGGCAGTGGTTGGTTGATCGATCGGGTAGCACTGCCAAACAGCAAGGATTTTAAAAAATAATTTGCCATAAAATGCTTTACTTTTTCTGAAAATAAATCTTGCCGGTAGAGGCATCATTTCAAACGGTGTGTATCAGGTTTAGTATTTCAGGTAAGAGAACAATGTAAGTTCATAAATATTGGAATGAGACATTAAGGGATAAAACCCCAAAAGAATGCGATGCTGCCGAGACGATTAATCTGTCATAACCTGTCTTCAACTAATACGCTTCAATAAAGAATGATGGGGACTGCTGGCATTCTCATGGGATTTACTCCTTCAGACGCTCCTATTAGATTCATTTTCAATCAGAAGCGGCAGATATGTCATTTGGGTTTGTTCATTTGTTTTGCTGTGGAAGAGGCAATTTGAGAGCTCTGCCAATTGGGCGAGAGCCCTCTTGCAGTCGTCCATTACCCCATTACCGTCGCCATCACTCCTAAGGCTGTAATCTTCACTTTCAGATGATCCCTGACCTTACTTATCTGGGGCTGAGCTTTCTTCTTCAGTGATGTGTAGGTGGCTCCCATCCAGTAGCTGCTTTACTGCCTGCCTCTTGCTGGCTGCAGTTAATCATCGGACACAGATCTGTCACATCCTCTGCTGTGCTCCTTGAAAATCACTGCCAAAGCCCTTGTCAACCCTCTCTCCTTAGTACAAGAAAGCTACATCAGCGATTGGGCCTTTAGTCCTTCATCTTGAACCTTTTTCCTGCCTTTCTCCCAAGAAATTTCCGAGCACAACTTCCACGTGAGCCGCACTTTAACGCTTAACCATGATGTTCTATTTTATTGACCTCTTGTGGCCATCTTTGTCTCTTTTTGTTGATTTTTAGAGCATTTTATTCCAATTAAGGGGCAATTTAGCGTTGACAATCCATCTACCCTCAATCTTTGGGTTGTGGAGGTGAAACCCACGCAGACACGGGGAGAATGTGCAAACTTCACACAGCCAGTGACCCGAGGTCGGATTTAATACTGAGTCCGCAGCAACCTAGGCAGCAGTGCTAACCACTGTGCCACCATGTGCCGCCCCTGTTTCAAACCATGTGATATGTTGGGTGCTCGGACGCTGTCCATTTTGCAGGATGACTGTATGCTGGTGGAAGGCTGATCACTTGCAGGTAGGTCTAAGAAGTTCTAATATCCCTCAACTCCTGGTATCATGATGTGTTGGGTGCTCTGGATCCGTGGAACACATACAGGCCACCAACGCTTAAAATAGTGCAACACTATTTTATTAAGTTAGAAACTGTTGAACATACTTTCACTGTGGGTTAACACAATGTTAGATTAAACTAAAGACCTATGCCTGTCCGAACCAGTCTATGCACTCAGCACATGGTGAGGATCTGTGCTGTAAGCTGTAAGCTCTGTCCTTGTAGGAGGCTGCATCCCGAATCAGCGGGAACTCTGATGCCCCCTGTCTTTATAATGTGTGCTCTAACTGGTGATTGGCTGCGGTGTTGTGTGTGTTGATTGGTCTTGCTGTTTGTCGGTCTTGCTGTTTGTCCATCAGTGTGTGTGTATCTGCACCATGATATACTGGTGTATATTATGACACCATGTTAACGCTGATCATGGTTGGTTTCACCGGGGGAGAAACAAAACGTCAAAGCAGAGGTGCGCAGGACTGTGTGGTGTTTCTGTGTAGCGTCTTTGAGGTTTGGAGCTGTCTCTCACGGGGCACTATTTCACCTTGTGCAGGATGCTGACAAAAGTGTGAGGAATGCTACCTGCCAAACACGCGCAAAGCCGGCAACTAAAACTAATACAGAATAAATACAATTCAAGGAGGTTGACCGTGCAGGCGGAGGCTAATCATCCCCTGAATTGGCCCCTCACCAGAGCAATAAACATGAATCCTACTGCCCTGCTCCCACCCTGGCGCCTTCCATCTCTCTCTGCTTCAAATATCCATCCGTTTTCACCGTAAAAGTTCAAGGATCTTCTCAACAATTCTCAGTGGCAAAATATTCAGTGCTCAAAGTATTCTGCAAAAATAAATTTCTCCTAATCCCACTTTTCACCCCCTCGCTGGCAATGATGGGACGGTTTGAAAACATTCTTTGGACTTTTCACCAAATGAATCAGCATTCTGTCGGATGCTGAGTTTCTATTTACACTGGGCATGCTGAAGTTGGATATGTACGCACCATGATTCCAAACCGGCAGCTGCCATTATAGAAAGCCAAGAGCTAGCATTCTGCATTGTGCCAAGAGTCCAGTTGAGCATTGGGCCAAGTTTCTCAGAGTTGAATTGAGTCTCTATTCTTCTCCCTATTCCAACAACCAACTTTCAATTTCGATTTTTATTTTGTAACCGAATAGGATTGGTGGATAAAGTGGCTGAGGGATGTGTGGAAGACCAATATCGGCGTAGACATGTTGGCCAAATGGCCTAACATTGGCTGAGATGCTCTTCAGTGCCGATATTAAATTGATCTCTTCTTACCGCCGATTTGGCAAACAGGACAAGTAATGCTTTTCTCACATTCAGGCTATTAGAATTTAAAAATGTTTTCAACAAATCTCCTCTTGGCTTTTTAGGTTCAATGAATATGATCCCGGTATCTCGACTCTGTTATCATTTTCGCACATTTTTCAGAACTGACTCTTAAGCAGTGGATATTGCGAGTAATTTTAATGCCGTGGTCTCTCTCTCTCTCTCTCTCTCTCTCTCTCTCTCTCTCTCTCTCTCTCTCTCTCTCTCTCTGCTCAGTGGTTCCATTCTAGCCTGCGAGTCAAAATATTGTGATCTAAAGAGACTTGAGCACATCAAGCCTGACACTTGTTTGCGCTACTTGAAGGAGTGCTGCATTGTTGGTGATGCCATCTGCCGGACGGTTTGTTAAACCCGGGTCCAGTCAAGTGGATGTAAAATATCCCACAACTGTACTAACGTGGGCGTGTGTGGGTGTGGCCGTGCGCGTGTGGCCGTGCGCGTGTGGCCGTGCGCGTGTGGCTGTGCATGCGTGCACTGGCTTCAAGTTAAATTAAGAAAGGAAGGTGACCTTGTGTTGCTAGGTAACACCCCCTGCTACATTCATTCTTTACGCCATAGCCCTCTCTCAGCACAATAGAATCACAGTTGGAACTTAAGCAACCCCCGCGCACATGCAAACACCTTTATCCGGCATGAATTCCACTATAGGTTTTAACCTTCCAGTCACAGACACGTTACATTAGACCCACTTAAAACCAAACCTTACTCTCTCTCTCTCTCTCTCTCGTGCTGTTGCCCCCACTTGCCGTGACTTCTTGTTTTCCCTGTGATGATGAGGCCATGCTACAGCTTTGATTGCTGAGGGAAATAGATAAATAGATTTATCCAGTCATGATCTACAAAATATGCGAAAGCCTGTAAGATGTGAAATAGATATTGGAAGAAGAGGAGAAAACGATGAAACATATGTCACGCTCCATGGTGAGATTGTGGGGGAGATATTGGAGAAGATGATTTGGGCCTGTGTGTCTGGGTTAGGTACATGCTGGAGCTGGTACCACTTCCCTGATCCTTGAATATTTTTATGAAAGTGTTTATCTAATGCTCCCAAATGCTGTGATTCATTTGGCTTCGATTGGCATTTGTAATAAATTCCGTTGTCTAAAATACTCCTGGCATGAAATACTTCCCTTTTCGTCTAATCCTAACTTGAAGCCCCCTCTTCTTAAAATAACTCCCAAGCCTGGCACTGTCTCGGATGCTTTATTTTTTAAGCTCCCCACCCACTGCCTGACATGTACTGTTCTATGTTCTATAATGACAGGGAGTGGGATAGCTTGATCTTGGTTTCGGACAACGCTCGGCACAACATCGAGGGCTGAAGGGCCTGTTCTGTGCTGTACTGTTCTATATTCTATGTTCTATATATGACTAAGATGTTCCTGTGAAATGCCTTGGAACATTTAACTACGGTTTAAGGCACCATTTAAAGGCAAGTTATTGTATGTGCTGACCAATCCCCATGTCCTCGTGTCAGTGTGTTTCGTTGATTCATGGATTACCTTCTCGCGTGGGCAGTTCGAATGTGGCATGCCTCCAACAGAAGGGTGGTGGTGGTGATTATCAGAGGTGTGTTGGAAGGGGAAGAGAAGTAAGTCCATGGGAATGGAAGATTATGTTGATGCCGTTGGATGGGGAGGAGGCTCATGTGGGGAGGATTGGGCTGAATGTCCTGTTTCTGTGCCTTGTATTCATTGAAACCCCATCGTAACCCCAATGTAATTAGACAGGAACATGCTGACTAGAGGGTGCAGGTTGAAAGAGACAATGTGCCACCTTTCCGACCTATACACATTGAAGAATTGTAACTTTAAATCGGTGAAATATAAGGTGTTTTTTGTGATACTCTGAACAGCGGGAGATTGAAGTTGCTGCAATGCTCAGTGAATGATAACATGCTGGTGTTGTGCCAGATTTCAAGTTCAAACGCACCTATTTGGCTCTGCCCCAGAAGAGCATTGACAGCTTTCCCATTATTTAAATATGAAAAGAAAATTACAGGTTTTGGGAAAAAAAGCTACTAACATAAATCGGAGCTGCTCGTTATCAACCCATATATAGGAACCGAGTCAAACATTCATCAATTCAGGTCAAATATTTCAACTTATTTTACGTTGGAAACGTTCCTGAGTTGTGCACAACATTATTGGGAAAATACAGTGCGAGCATTGGGATCTTATTCATGCTGCTGGTTTGTATATTTATATATATCCTGCTCACAGCCCCACTGTTCAAAGCTCTGCTCAGTGTTCGAGTAAACCAGAGTTGGAGTTAACTGTCAGCGCTGATCTTTCTCTGAGCCTGAGCGATACTCCGGTGGGATAGGAACTTTTGCAATAATGCACTGAGTTACATGAACAGGGTCCGACTGTCAAGAGTTTTTAATCTTTGAAGAGATTTTTTAAAATGTGTTTGAGGTCAGAATGCCTGCGGGAGGGATCGCCTGACCACAGGTCTACATCTTCCCGCATTGTTTCTGGGTTGGGCCATTTAGCTTTCCGTGCTGAGGACAGATGGCGATGCCGTTTCATCTTCAAGCTGGCATCTTCTTCGGTCTGGGGGGAGTGTTGCCAGACCCAGGGGGCTCTCCATCAAAGTACAGGTTGATGAAGTTTCTGCAGCCCCTCTGATCTCTGCCGGCGGGGGGGGGGGGGGGGGGGGGGGAGGGGTGGATTTGTTTGATGGGAGGTTTGAGGAGCTCGACCGGGGCTTCCATGACTCTGTGGCCCCATTGCCAGCGAACGTTTGGGAGCCGTAGTTGTGCTTGGAACCTGGAGAGCCTCTGCAATCTCCCCTTGGCTGTTATTGTGCAAGTGTCAAGGTCACTGAACTGGCCATGACTCTCTCCAGCCAGGAGGAATCTAACCATCTCCTTCAGGAGCAATCGATGAGAAAAACCTAACTGGGCCAAGCTGATGAATGCTGTGGCTACAAGAGCGGGACTGAAATTGAGAATTCTATAGAGAATAACTCACTTCCTGACTCCTCAAAAACTGTCCGCCATCTACAAGGCACAAGTCAGGAGTGTGATGGGATACTCTCCACTTGCCTGGATGAGCGCGGCTCCCAACAACACTCAAAAAGCTCAACACCATTCAGGACAATGCAACCTGCTAAAATGGCACCCTATCCACCACCTTTCCAGCATTCACTCCCTCCATCACCAACTCAATGTGCACCATCTACTGATTGCAGCAAGGCTTCTGAGACGACCCCTTCGAATGCACAAGTTCTACCAGCAAGAAGGACAAAGGCAGCAGATACATGCGAGCGCCACCAACCGCAGGTTCCCCTCCGAGCCACACGCCATCCTGACCTGGGAGTATGTCACCGTTCCTTCACTGTCGTCGGGTCAAATTCCTGGAATTCCCTCCCTAGCAGCACTGTGGGTGTACCTACACAGACTACAGCGAATCAAGACAGCGGCAGCAAGCAACAATTTGTAACCCATCAATTGAAACAATGAGAAAAGAAAGCAAACTTTTGATCCAAGGTGAGATGGCCCCATCTATTGTTAAAAGTCAGATCATCCAGACTAGAGTGTACCCCTTTTCTATGAGTGAGTAGAAATATGGGAAGCGAGGTCTCGTCCAAATAGTAAGAACCAGCACAAGAACAATTAGCATGCAATTAGCAAGCTCCAAAACCTAGGACTGGGCTCCCCACTCGGCAACTGGATCCTCGATTTTCTGACCAACAGACCACAATCAGTAAGAATGTACAACAACACCTCCTCCACAATAGTCCTCAATACCGTGTCCCCGCAAGGCTGCGTACTTAGCCCCCTACTCTACTCCCTGTACACACACGACTGCGTGGCAAAATTTGGTTCCAACTCCTTCTGCAAGTTTGTTGACGATACGACCATAGTGGGCCAGATCTCGAATAACGATGAGTCCGAATACAGGAGGGAGATTGAGAACCTAGTGGAATAGTGCAGTGACAACAAGACTCCATGCGGGAGGGATGGGGAGGGATGGGCGCCGCCATTTTGTGCTCCTCCTGCAACGTGCGATCAATGGGCGGCGCCATCATGTCCATCCCCGACCGTGTGCGACCCGTGGACGCTGTCATCTTGGCTGACGGCTAAGGACCCCGGGATGGAAGGCTCCACGGTGCCTGAAGAAAACTCCCCGATGCAGCAACTACGACTGGCTTCTGTGACCCTGGACCAGTCGCAGCCCCGAATGCTCCAAACGGCAACAACGACGGTATTCATAAACGGGTATGAGACGCCCTGCCTGATCGACTCTGGGAGCAAGGAGAGTTTTATACCTCCCGATACGGTAAGATGCTGTTCCCTCCCGATCCACCCAAGTAATCAAAAAAAAATTCTGTCAGCATGGTCCCATTCTGTAGAGATCAAAGGGTTCTGCATCGCAAACCTCACCGTGCAGGGGAGGGAGTTCAAGAACTTCCGGTTTTACGTCCTCCCCCACCTCTGTGCTGCCACATTCTTGGGGATGGATTTTCAGTGCAACCTCCAGAGTTTAAAGTTTAAATTCAGCGGCCCTATACCCCCACTCACTATCTGCAGTCGCGACCCTCAAGGTCGACCCGCCTTCCCTGTTTGCGAACCTCACCCCGGATTGCAAACCACACCCCGGATTGCAAACCAGCCGCCACTAGGAGCAGACGGTACAGTACCCAGGACCGAACCTTTATCCGGTCAGAAGTCCAGCGGCTGCTGAGGGAAGGCATAATCCAGGCCAGCAATAGTCCCTGGAGAGCTCTGGTGGTAGTTGTAAAGACCGGGGAGAAGTAGAGAACGGTCATAGACTATAGTCAAACCATCAATAGGTACACACAGCTGGATGCGTACCCTCTCCCCCGCATTTCCGACATGGTCAATCGGATTGCACAGTTCAAGGTCTTTTCCACGGTGGACCTTAAGTCCGCCTATCACCAGCTCCCCATCTGCCCGAGCGACCGCAAATACACTGCTTTTGGAGCAGATGGGCGGCTCTATCACTTTTTAAGGGTTCCATTCGGCGTCACTAACGGGGTCTCGGTCATCCAATGGGAGATGGACCGAATGGTTGACCGGTACGGTTTGTGGGCCACGTTTCCGTACCTCGATAGCGTCAC